>NC_068914.1:31889099-32189099 GCF_023091745.1 Budorcas taxicolor
CACACCCATGGGGGTGGTTGACCCAACCTGGTTTTCTCATCAGTCCTGATATGTTGAGGTCTTACAGCAGGTGAGGCTTTTTTCTCCCTGAATGCTAGATCTTGTTGGAGCAGAAATGCGTGCACATTTGAGAAGCTGGTGAAGAGGATTTGGGGAGGGAGACTGGCCTGGGACGTCTCAGCTCTCCGTCCACGGATATGAGCTGTCTGTGACTTAGGAGAGAGGGTGGGAGGGAAGCTGAAGGCCTTGACAGGCCCAGCGTCTATCGGAACCAAAGCAGCTTCTTCGCATGGTTGAGAGCATTAGAGGGCATCAGACAGGGGCAGCCTCATGACATGGCAGAGTTCCCAGCTGGGAGGAGACCCTGGAGCTCTAGGAGAGGTGGGGCACCCACTCTGTACATACAGAAGCTGGGTTTTCCCAGTGAAGGGCTTAAGAAGGTGATGAAGAAGGGCTCCTGCAGGCAGAGACCTGGGTCTTCTGGGAAGGCAGGGTCTGTGGGGGCGGGGCCTGTGGGAGGGGCCAACACAGGGAGTCCCTGTGGTCTAGATCCCAGCTCAGCCACCTGCTCCATTCATGCTGGCTTGTAGGGGTCTGAGCTCTGACCCTGTCCTGCAGTGCCTGGGGTCTGCTGAGGCCCGGTATGGATGGGCTGATGCTGGTGTGGATCATGGGCAGTGAGCAGGCGGTCTCTGACTTCACTGGCCAGAAGAATCCACCAGTAGCAGAATCCACCAGTAACAGAATCCACACCTAGGCGTCCTCTTGCTTCTTTCTTGCCAGGAGGCCTTTCACAGCCTGGTCTTGCTCCAGGGCCTGCCTGGCTGGGAGTGTGGACACTGACGCAGGGATTTGCTGTTGTTGTTTAGTTGCTAAGTCGTGTCCAACTCTTTGTGACCCCATGGACTATAGCCCACCAGGCTCCTCTGTCCATGGGATTTCTTAGGCAAGAATACGGGAGTGGGTTGCCACTTCCTTGTCCAGACAACAGGGATGTGTGGTGCATGTACAAAGGGTCTCAAGTGTTTAGGCAGCCTCCTTCCCTCTTCCCTTCCTCCTCCCTTCCCCCTCGCAGCACCCAGCCCCCAGTGTTTGCCGAATGAATGAACAGCCTCCTCGCCAATGCATTGCTGGAGCCACAGAGGCAGCCACGCCTGTGGCCCCCTGGCTGCTCTACGTCTGATTCTACAACGGTGGTGGCCCAGTCAGAGGTATGTGACCTCACAGGGCTTTGATCAGCTGGGGGTCGGGAGCCTCCCCGGAGGTGAAGCTGAAGGATTGGTGGGCGATGGACAAGGGCCCAGAGGCAGGAACACGCACCATGGGGGAAAGCAGGTTTCTAGAAGCTCCCAGGGCCACCTGTCCGGTGTGAGGGACAGTGCTAGGCAAGGGTGCTAAAGCCCAGGGCTCCTTTCCTGACAGGCTGGGGTGTTCTTGCCGTGAGGTGTGGCCTTCGTCTTGAGCTACCTGCATCCTAGCCCTGCCCAGCCCAGCCTGGACTCCTGCCGACCCTGAAGCTGTGTCTGATGGGGAGGGGCGCCAGGCTCTGAGCACAGGGCCTCCTTCCTTCTGCTTTCCAGACCCTCTCCCAGCTATGATTTTATTTTGCTTAAAATATTTCTTTCTTTATTTGTCTTTGTTGCTGAGTGTGGGCTTCTCATCGAGGTGGCTTCTCTGGTTGCAGAGCATGGGCTCTAGACGCACAGGCTTTCGTGCCTGCAGCTCAGTCTCAGCGGTTGTGGAGCACAGGCTCAATAGTTGCGGTTCACAGGCTTAGTTGCTCTGCGGCTTGTGGGGTCTTCCCAGACCAGGCATCAAACCTGGGTCCCCTGCCCTGGCAGGCAGTTTCTTAACCACTGGGCCACCAGGGAAGTCCTTCAACTGTGATTTTCGATCAGCGGTTCTCAGAGTGTGATCCCAGGACCAGCAGCCTCAGTATCCCCCGGACCGTGTTAGAAATGCAGGTTCTCAGGCCCCAGCGCCAACCTCCTGATCAGACACTATGGGGGAGGGGCTGCCCGCCAGGAGATTCTGATACGTTCTCAAGAGCAAACAGACCAACCCAGGGGTTTGGGCCTGGGTGAGAATAAGACCCTTCCTCTTGGTTCTGGTGTCTTCCCAGACCACAGCCTGCTGTCCTGAGCCAACCAGGCCCCACTGACTGCCACGTCTGTCCCAGATGCGGACTGACTAGGGCCAGCCCCAGAGGTCAAGTTGAGGTGGGACCTGGGGAGCCCGAAGGTCTCAGTGCAGGGACCTTTCATTTGATTCGCTTTGGTTTCTGGGGAGCTTCACGGTGGCCTTTGGCCAACTCTCGGCATCAGTCACAGAGTCACGGGGCAGAATCGTGGGGCAGATCGGGTCGACGGCACCCTTGGAGATCCCTCAGGGGCTGTGGTTCATGCCCTTACCTCAGAGCCTCTGGGAGAGGTTACTGGCTGGCCCAGGGCCAGGTCGTGGGAGAGCACCTTCCCAGGCCACCCCTGCCTGTTACCTTCCAACACGCTTAGCTCAGACAATCACTCGGGTGTCACTTGGATCCAGTTACTCAGAGCACAGATGAATCCAACTTCCCGTAATCAGCATTCAGGAGCTTGAAAGGGCTTCTAGGACATGCGGGGGCCTGATGTCTCTCCTTGGCATCTTTCTCCTTGCCTGGGGCAAGACAGTGTCTGGGTCAAGGAGTCGCTGCATTAGCCGGAATTGTATCTGGCAGGAGTGTTCCCAGGTGGCTCAGCAGTAAAGAACCCACCTGCCAGTGCAGGAGGTGCAGGAGACATGGGTTCAATCCCTGGGTCGGGAAGATCCCCTGGAGGAGGAAACAGCAACTCACTCCAGCATTCTTGCCTGGGAAATTCCATGAACAGAGGAGCCTGGCAGGCTACCATCCATGGGGTCGCAAAGAGTTGGACATGACTGATCCTGCATGTGGTGTACTTACCTGGCAAAGACCTTCTCTAAACTGACCATTTGACAAGGATCCCTGACTTTGGGTAAGAGAGGGGGCAGGTTGAGAAGAAAGGGGATGTTTTCAGGTGAGATCTCTTCATTCTCACAGATGCCCTGGGATAGCAGCCTTCTCCAGTTCTACAGAAACACAAAGTAGGCTCAGAGAGGCTGGGAAACCCAGTAAAAGTCACACAGCAGTATGGATCAGAGTGGACACTCATTTCCTGTCTGGCTGTCCCCAGAGCTCCAGGCCCTCTCATCAGGTAAAACACAAGCCTCAGCCTTTAGGAGCAAATGTGTAACCTGGGGGCCTCCTCTCCCCAAAATACAGGGAGGGATATTTAATCATTACATGACAAGTTAAACTGATGTGTTTATCATGGGCTTTGCTGGGACCTTAGTGTATTCATTTGGTTTCTGAAGCTTTGGGAGGGAAACAGAGTGTATACAATCTCCATAGCCTCCGGGGAGGAAGGCCTGGTCCCACTAGACCCAGGGTGAGGGGCCCCTGGACTGGGAGGCTGCACAGGCAGCTGTGGGCCAAGGCCCCGGGGACCGGCCCCCAGCAGCTCCTCCAGTCTGACCAGCGGCCTGGCAGCCTGGGCCACGTGGTGCTGGATTTGCCTCGGGGAGGGGTTGGATGGGGGGAAGGCAGGTTCCATGGTGGGCATGGGGACCAGAGCCTGGCTGCCTGCCTTCCCCTGGGCGGTGGGCCAAGGCTGCCTCAGACCTGGCAGGTGGGAGGTCTTTGTCAGGAGTAAACAGCCCTCCACAAGGTCCAGAAAGGTCACTGGGGAGACTGCACACCCGGAGCCTCTGCACCCACGGGACCCAGGCCGCAGCTCCCCTTCCCGCTCCAGGCCTGGGGAGAGTGGGGGCCCTGTTGTTAAGTGCAGGGGGTAGTGAGTGGAAGAAATGTCCCCAGGACAGGTGTTCCCTGAGAGCTCAGAGGTGGGTTCACCTGCCTGGCTGAGCCTCCCAGCTTTCATCCTCCCCGGGGTCCTGGGTGGATGCAAGCAGAGACTCCGCCCAGGGAGGGTGGGGGACAGGACCCTTCATAGCCCACGGGGAGTCCCTGCTGGGGGAGGGTCCGTCTGATGCTGGGAGACCGCACTTACTTCGTTCACTCACCCCTGTGGACCTCCAGCCCACCAAGACTTTCCTCTTCACCCCTCCCGCTGTCACTTACCATGCCCCCTCCAGTGGTTTCCATGGATGCTGTCCCGACTCCCTGCCGCACCCTTGCTCTGCACCCTCAGCCTCTCGCAGCCCTCTGTCCCACTCCCCAGGCCTGATCCCAGCAGCCTGTGGGCTACCTCAGGTCTCAGGTCTGCAGCCGGAGTCCTGGTCAGGCCTGGAGGCCCTGGCCTGGGTCTTCACGAGCTCTGGCTCAGGCCATGTGCTTCCTAAGACCAGCCTCTGTCCCTCACTGTCTGCCCCACACCCTGCAGCTCTGCCCCAGCAGGCCACCTCCCACCGGTGACCCCACTGTGGACTGCACCCCTCCCGACTTCCAGCTTCCTCCCTGTGGATAAGCCACCTGCCCCCTTCCCACCCCTCCTGTCCGGGAGCAGCATGCCACAGTTTGAACCCAGACCTGGGAGTTCTGCAGCCTTTCCTGTGGAGAGGAAGCCTATGGCCTGGGGACCTCAGAGACAAGCCTCTCTTGCTCCAGAGGCTGCAGAGCTGGGCTGTGGGCACAGGGGCGGGCCTGGGGTTCCGTGAGGCAGGACCGGATATGCTCATGGGGTCCTTGTGTCGTAGTGTGGGCAGAGGATGCGACGGTTATGAAGGCTGCTCACAGGGGATGCTCTAAGAGGTTAAGGACTGGCCAAGAGGTGCAGGCTGGCTCCAGGCTCTGCTGTTGACTGCAGAGGAGAAAGGGATGCTGCAGGGGTACCACTGGGCTCTGTGGGCACCCTGCTGGGCTCAGAGGCCCCACAACCCCGCCCCAGGCAGGTCTGGCTTCAGACTTTGCCTGCAGCACCCTGCTAGAGCTGGCCCATGAAGTGGTACCGCAGGCAGTTTCTCTGGCTGCTTGCCTGGGCGGGGTGTGGTGACCAGACCCGCCTTCCCTCTTCCTGCTCCCCAGATGCAGTGGGAGCCACGCTCGGCCACCAGAGTTAGCCCAGAGCCAAGGCCTGCTGCCTGGCTGGGCCCAGGATGAGCAGTGTGGTGCCCGAGCCTCAGTTTCCCCATCTGTGAGTCAGATAGCCAGGCTGGGGCTACCCCCAGAGCTTCCCAGGGTCAGTGCACACAGGCTGGCTGGACCCATCCCCAAGTCCCCAGAAACCGTTTCCCTGAGTCCCCCGGTGGGTTGATGGACCGATTCTCCTTACTGTGCTTCTCATGTGAGGCCAGGTGGTGTCGCCTCTTGTTAACAAGGGGGGCCCTGTGGTGGTCTGGTGGTTTGGGGTTCTCCTCAGGGCAGGAATGGTGGGAGGTACCAGGGATGCCAGATGACCACAGGCACTGGTCAGAGGTGCCCCAAAGTGTCTTGCTTGGGGGCTGCCAGGCTGGAGCTCTGGTCCCTGCTTCATGTCTCCCCCAGATGTCTGTACCCCCAGACTCTGACTCCCCAGCACGGAGTGCCTGCTCAGGCCTGGGCCGCCTCCTCATGTCTAGAGCCGGGGGGCCACTGTCTCACATGATCCCCTCCAGGAGAGCCTAACAGGCTCACAGTGGCCAGGGTGCCGCCCTATGTTGGAAGGCAGTTCTGCCACTTCCAGCCTGGCACAAGTGGCTGCCTCCCCCGCCCCTCCCCGGGTTTCAAGACACCTCCTCTGTAGAGGGAGGTGACCTGTAAACTGTGCCCCAGGGCCGGATGGTGCACATCGCTGGGGGCCGGGCCGGGCCGTATCTGCCCTGCTCCTTCCCCAGCTCTCCCACCTGGTAGGGATCCCCAGCATGCCCCGCCCCAGGCCCATGTGGGCTCCACCCAGCTCAGTCTCTCAGGGTCCAGCCTGGAGGGTGAGTGAGCCCAGCTTACCCGGCAGAGTGTAGGCGAGGCTGCATGGCAGGCCCAGCTCAGTGAGGCCTGCGTGTCAGCGAGCACGTTTTCTGCCTTCTGGTCTGCTTTGGGTCGCCTCGGGGGCCTCCTCCCATACATGCTTTCCCCAGGCAGGGGACACAGTGCACCTCTTCTGTGAACAGTCTGACAGAGGCAGCAGGGGGTGAGGGAAGGGAGAGGGAGGGAAGGCTGGAAGGGCCTCCCGAATTCTCCTGCATGCTGAAGCTTTTAGTGTTGCCTGGCAACCAGAGGAGCAAGGAGGGTGTCAGAGAGGAGCCCAGACTACACTGATGCCCAGCCCCACGCTGGGTAGCCTTCCTCTGAAGGGGGCTGTCAGAGGGCTAGGAATCAGGCTCCTGGAGGCACCAGGCTCTCCCTCCAGGCCTGTCTTCTCTGAGGAGCCAAGGGGCTCCCAGGAATGGCCACACACCTGCCACCTGGTGGTCCTGAGGCTGGTCTCCCCTTCCCTCCAGCACCAGCCTCTAGGGCACCCCTGATGTGAAGTCTCGGCTTTTGTCTAGACTTTGACTCTGACCAGTGCCTGGTATCCTTGGGTGGACTGCTTCACGTCTCTGACCTCAGTCTGCACTCCTATAAAATGGGCCAGTAGCACTCCTCATAGGAGTTACTGTGAGGAATGACAAAGCTGTGTGGGGCTGCAGGATGCAGGAGGCTCCATGAGGAGTGGTCCCTGCCCCCAGGGGTGACAACCTAAGAAGATGATGGCTACAGACTATCCAGGGCCTTTGGAAGAACTGGTTGAAGGTACCGAGGTCAGCTCCCTGTACCCCCAGCCCACGTGACTATCCAGGACATCCCCGGAGGGGTCCAGACCCAGAGTGAGGCCAGGGTGGTGGCAGAGGGTGGGGCAGGAAGGAGTGACGCTGAGCAGGTGGCCGGCAAGGGTGTGAGGTTAGCCAAGGCCAGGGGTGGGGAGAGTGCCTGGGTGTTGGCTCCAGGGAGGGGCTGCGGCTGTTAGGAGACATTGGGAGGGTTTTCCTGCATCTCCATGTAGCATGTCCACCTCGGCCAACCAGAGGGCTTGGCCTGGGCTGAGTGGGGCTGGACTCTGCCGGGCAGTGGCCAGGCGGTGGCCAAGGGGACTTCCCGGGAGGGTGCTGGAAACCCCAGCGCCGTCTGATTTCCGCTCCAAAGGCCTGGGAATGCCGTGGCCTCTGCCCAGGAGGAAAGTCCCCAGCTTTCCTGCTGTGCGCTGTGGCCAGGGCTGCTGGGGCCAGGGGCCTGGAGTGGATACCACCACCAGCCAGCCCGGGGGTGCCCGTGTGGTCAGACCCGTGTGGGGACATACATACACCCGTGTGCCATGCTGAGGCTACCTCACAGTCCCTCCCTTTAACCACAGTGTCGGGGCCTCCAGGGAAAACCCCTGCTTGAAGTTCATCCCGCAGTGACCTTGAGCTGCAGCTGTAACTCCAACCTTGGTTTAGCAATAGACACTGTGCTCAGGAAACACCACCTTAAGCAGGGCACCCAGAGTGACTGCTGAGCGGGGTGCCCACCATCCCCCTGCCCCTCCTGCAGCACAGGGCCCAGGAAACCTGGTGTCTCAGGGTGGTAAACTGGGTGTGAAGGTGTCAGTTCCAGGTCGTCTGAGAAGCCGAGGGCGGGGGCTAAAGGCGACGGGCCAGCAGCGCCTGGGTGAGCCCCACATGGAGAGATTAGGACAGGGAGGGCCAGGCAGGAAGAGCCACAGACCACAGACCGCATGGAGCCTGCAGGAAAGATGCCCGTTAGCGGAGGCCTGCCCTCAGCAGGAGTGGTTTGGGGTGGGGACAGCCCCAGTGCCCTGCGGTGGGAGCAGCCTGGGGAAGTGCAGCCTCAGTGGGCGACAGGGCGGATGCAGAGAGGCCTGCGGGGGCCCCTCACGGTTATCTTGGTGCTGTCTTTGCAGTGTGGGGCCTGAGAGGGTCCTGAGAGCAGCCCCCCGCCCCGGTGCACCACCTGCCCTCTTTGCAGCCCAACTCCTGGGCTTCCTGCCTTGTGTATTTCGGTCCAGTTTGCGTCCTCCTTGGACAGTTGGGATCATGGCAGCCTCCAGGATCAAAGGAAGCACTTCTGAAGGGATATGCCTTCTCTGAGTTCCAATGCTGACATGTGCTAGGACCTGGCATGCAGGTCCCACTCAGCCCTCACTCAGCCTTGCGGGGTGGGGACAATGGTTCTGGCCCTGGGCCCCACTCCTGAGCTCATTAGGGACAGGCAGGCAGACCATCAGCTCTGTGCATGCAGCTATGTGGCAGCTGCTGGCTGTGGGCAGCTCCAGAGCCCACATCCAGATGGGCTTGTGCATGGAGCCCAGGTGGTGTGTGAGGCCCCTTTCATGGCGCTACCACGGCCACCCCCTGGTGCTTTGAAGCAGGGCTGGTGGCCATGGCCCCGGGGATGTGCACGGGGTGGCTGCCACAAGATGGTCAATAACACATACATCTTACGGGCTTCCCTGATAGCTCAGCTGGTAAAGAATCTGCCTGCCTGCCATGCGGGAGACCTGGGTTCGATTCCTGGGTTGGGAAGATCCCCTGGAGAAGGGAAAGACTACCCACTCCAGTATTCTGGCCTGGAGAATACTGGACTGTGTATTCCATGGGGTCGCAAAAAGTCCGATTTGACTTTCACTTTTTTTTTTAATCGTACGGTTCTGTGGTTCAGAGGCCAGCGGTCTCAGTAGGGTGGCCGGCCTTCCTCTCTGCAGGCTCTGGGGGAGGGTCTTTTCTTTCTCATCCAGGTGTTTATTCCACGTGCTGTGGGGCCACGGTCCTCATTCTCTGCTGGCTGTCAGCTGGGGCCCCTCACCCCCAGGCCTGTCATATGGCTCCCTGTACCTCAGAGCCTGCAGCGGTCGAGGGAGGAAAGGTCTGCTCGTCTCTACGCTATCGTCGCATCTCATGCTCTGACCACAGCCTCGAAGGTTCCCCCAGTTTACAGATTTGTGATGAGATCAAACCCACCTGGGTGACACAGGATAATCTCAAAAGCCTTAATTTAATCACACGTGAAATCTTCCCTGGAGGCTCAGGCGGCAAAGAATCTGCCTGCATTGCGGGAGACCCAAGTTCAATCCCTGGGCCAGCAGATCCCCTGGAGAAGTAAATGGCTACCTTCTCCAGTATTCTTGCCTGGAGAGTCCGATGGACAGAGGAGCCTGGTGGGCTACAGTCCATGGGGTCGCAGAGTTGGGCACAACTGACACACATACAAAGTCCCTTTTGCAATGGAGTCTTTTTGCCAAAAGTCCATTTTGTCACATTCACAGTCCTAGAATTTAGGCATAGTCGGGGCCCATACCCACTGTTAGGACCCTGGTCCCTCCTCTAGGGAATCAGAGGGCATTGGGCTATCACAGCCCAGGGCAAGCCTGGTGGGGCTTCCCTGCTGCCCAGCCTCTCTGGTGTGTGGGGATGTCACGCCCCATCACCCTCACTGTGCCACGCTGCACACCATGGGAGTGTGTGGGGCAGCCACTCCCCACAGTGGGCTTTCCCAGGGCTGGGTGTGCAGCGCCCCCTGTTTGTGGGAGGGACACCAGAGAGGCGTGGTGGTCTCTCCATCCTCCGGCTCCTTGTGAAGTCGGGTGGTCCTGTGGGAAGGGAGCAGCAGATGCTCTGTGAGGGGAGTTTGGAGGAGCGGCATCTGCTACACGTTGTGGAGTTCTGGTGGGGTCGGGACACCGGGGGGAGCCTCTGCTCAGAGCAGGGAGCCTGGGATGGGGGTGGGGAGGGTCCCCAGAGCTGCTCTCAGGATGCTGGCAGCCGGAGAGCCCCAGTCCCGCCCGTCCTGCCACAGGGCAGGAAGGGCAGAGTTCCCATGTGCGCCATCCTGCCCAGCCCTTCCTGCGGCAGCTCTCTGGCCGTGCAGCTAGACCCAGCCAGCAAGCGTGCTGCTAGCGCTCGCCCAGCCCTCCACTCCTGGCAGGCAGTCCTGTAGCCTGAGCCCGGAGTGCCCCTCCTGTGGTGCTGCTAGGAATCCCCAAGTTTGGGGCAGGAGAGGGGAGTGCAGCGCACCGTGGGTGCTCAGCCTGTGCCACGTGGGATCTGGGTTCAGCGTGTGCCTGGGTTAAGCCGCTGTGCCTGACGCGGGATCTGAAACCCTGCCAGGGGTCCGACCACGGCCTCCCTCCCTCTCTCCAGCCGCCTGTCCATCTGCTCCTCCATCCCTGTGCATGGGCTGTCCCGCCCCACCCCACCCCCATCCGTGCTGGATGCTCCGTCTAGCCCAGTATCTCTGCTTAGCGGCCCTCTGGCCAGAGCTTACCTACCTCTCCCTCCCTCCCTCCTAGAAGAGGCTGCTGGGTGTGGGACTCCCACCGTGGGTCCCGTTCCTCTGCCTTGGCCAGGCTGGGCCTGGTCTGCTCCACCTGCTGGCCACATCTGACCTGGAGGCTGGTCCTCTGATGTGCAGAGTGTGTGTGTTTGGTGGGACACCAGACACGGATGGGAGGGATGTCCTGGTTGATCCACCAGGGTCTCCAAGCTCTGTTTTCTCCTGTGGGCCTGACGTGAGCAAGTCCTGGCACCTTCTGGGATCGTTGGGGACAGGTGTCCCCCCAAGTCCTCATCCAGAACTCTGACACCACATGTCCTAGCCTGGTCAGGCAGGAGCTGGCCAAGGAACAACAGCCCACTCCTGTGTGTCCTCAGGGATGATGCCACCACCCACCCAGGGCCCTCTCTCTTGCCACCTGTTCCCGTGCTATCAGCCATCAGTCTGTCCTGGGGACTTGAGGGGCATGGCACTGTCACCTGTCTTCCTCTGAACCCAAGGAGAACAAGAGGAAACTGATACCCATAGAGGCTGGGGGCCAGTTCAGGTTATCCACCGGAGGCAGAACTGGGCCAGAGCACGGCTTGTCCTTATCGGGCAGCACCCTGCCCACCTGGGGGTGCAGGCCTGGAGGAGCAGGCCCTGATCAGGAGCAGAAGCGCAGGTGCCCCTCAGCTGAGCCATAAGGGCAGAGGCCACGACCCGGATTTCTGATGAACCCAAAAGGCTTGAGGCTCTGCCGCTGCTGTAATTAGCTCATTTCACAGTCTGCTCAGGGTTCACATGACGAACAGGACTGCGCTGTGTGTCCCTGGCCACGTCTGGAGGTGAGATGGCATGGCTGGGGGCTCGGGGCTGACATCTCAATTTTCACAGCTGCCTGCGTCCATCACACACCCCGGCGCCTCCTGCTCTGCTGCGAATGAGGAACAGAAAATCAATCTGTGTGTTTTTTTTCTTTTCTATTCAATACGCGTGTAGGTGTGTTCCTGCTCCAGCATTTGCGCCTCCTGGGGCGTGCCTGATAAAGCCCCGAATCGCAGGATGGCGAGGGGGCGGCCTGGGAGGCAGCATGTGGCTGCAGCCTACCCCGGGCAGATGAGGGGACCTGCTGCTGAGCCCACGGGGACACTTCTCTCCGGGGATCCACCCGGGACTGGGGCGGGAAATGGGGTCACAGCACAAGTGGAACCAGGCTCCAGTCTCAGGGCCACCTCTCCCCTTCCTGTTGGGTTTCTGGGGCATCCCTGGTTTCCCTCATGGGCTGGTGCCCATCAGAGGAGCGAGGCATGCCTTCTGTGACCTGCAGCCGTGGGGCTCCCCCCACCCCGCCCCCGGCATGCCTGGGTTTGTAATGTAGTACGCACTGCCCCGTGTGACGCCCAGGCCTTGCTGCTTCTGTCTGCTCCTCAGGGCAGAGGCCCTGTTCACACCCATCCTTCTACATACTCAGCGAGCTGTAGGAGCCACTGCCTGGCCCAGGACAGGTTCTGCCTGCAAGTCCCCCCCGCGCCCCGCCCAGGGTGGACAAACCTTGTCTCTTGAGGACTGCCCAGCCCCGTATGGCCCCCTTTTCTCCTCCCTGTGGGAAACTGCCCTTGACCAGGTGGCAGGTGGGAAATAGCTGAGCCATGATGCCTCTTGTGTGCTTTTGACTTAAAAAAAAAAAAAAAGTTTATTTATTTTGGCTGCGCCGGGTCTTAGGCGTGGCACATGGGATCTTTGATCTTTGTTGTGGCATGCAGGATCTAGTTCCCTAACCAGCGAACAAACCCAGACTCCCTACAATGGGAGCACAGAGTCTTAGCCACTAGACCACCAGGGAAGTCCCTGCCTTTGATGCTTTTTAGCCTGACCTTGCAGAGAAGGCAATGGCATCCCACTCCAGTACTCTTGCCTGGAAAATCCCATGGACGGAGGAGCCTGGTAAGCTGCAATCGATGGAGTTGCTAGGAGTCGGGCACGACTGAGTGACTTCACTTTGACTTTTCACTTTCATGCATTGGAGAAGGAAATGGCAACCCACTCCTGTATTCTTGCCTGAAGAATCCCAGGGACGGGGGAGCCTGGTGGGCTGCTGTCTATGGGGTCACACAGAGTCGGACACGACTGAAGCGACTTAGCAGCAGCAGCAGCCTGACCTTGGGGCTGGTTGAGGGGCTGATGGAAACAAGGTGATGGGGTTGAGGGCCTCACCTGGGGTACCCAGCCCACCTTCCCCTGTGGCATGCACTTCCCACACCCAGGGGTTCTCAGACCTGACTGCACAGTAGAAGTCCCTCAAGTTGATGAGAAGTATAAATTCCTGAGCCACGTCTCCAGAGACTCTGGTTTAATTGGTCCAGGGGTGGAGCCCAGAAATCTATTTTTATCAGTCTTGTGGGGTGACTAGGGTGGGGGGGTGGGGGAGTGTAGTTTTTGAGAGTGAATTATTCCAGACAACAGGCAGAAACTGGACCCTCCTCTGTCCTCTGGGACAACTTGTGGCTGGTGACAGACGCTTGCTGAACGGGGGGCTGGTCTCTGCCTCACCCCAGCTGGGAATTGTCGAAGCTTCTTTGTGTGTCCCCTGGAGGGGACCCTTCCTGGTCTCCCTCCTCCGCAGTCACCCTTCATAGGCCTGAGACCTTAGCCGCATCTGTGGGTATATTGTGCTGGGAGGGGAGCTGCACCCACCCTCCTGGGTGTCCATCACACGCTGTGTTTTCTGGAAGAGGAAACAGGCTCAGAGAGGTGGAAGGCTTGTGTCAACCCCCTCAGGGGGAACGCAGAGCTGGAGACCTTACCAGGCTACCGGGCACCGCTGCAGGCCCTGTGTGCCCTCCCTCGCGGGGGCTCTACCTGAAGAGGACATTGAATAATCCTGCTTTAAAAAGAAACTTTAAACACCTGAATTGAATCTCTGCAGTAGCATTTTCTCTGATGAAGAAACTATCAGAGCCTGGAGCCAAACGCTTCAGTGAGCACCCCCTGACTCAGACAAGTTCCCCTCCATCTCAGGACCTGGTCTCCTGCCCTGACAACCTCCCACCCCAAGACCCTTGGCCTCAGACCCTTGGGGTAGTGGTGCTCACTGGGCCCTGTTCCTGAGAGTGAAAATGTGCCGTGTATCTCATTCTAAAAAAGGTTCCTTCGCAGAGTCTTGTGAATGTCTGAAGGAAGATTGAGTCCGTGCTGAGAGCCTGATAGCAGAGAAGGCAGAGCTTCATCCACGTCTCTAACGTGTTCTTGGATCCCGGGTCTCCATCCCCCGCCCCTACCCTCCACTCATCAAGTAGGATAGGACTCAGGCCAGACTGCTAAGGGCTCACCACACCAACCCCGTTACTCAGAGTGCCTCTTCCAAACTGGAGGCAAATATGGTGTATGCCAGGCATTCTCAAACTTTCTGTAGCAGTGAAGTCAAAGAAACCCAGGGTGATGCAAAATAGATCAAAGGGAATCAGCTCGGCTTGTAAGGAGGTGGAGAAGGCGGCTGAGAGTCTGGTAGGAGAGACAGTCACAGGATGGTCCCCGGAATAGCACACCTGAGATCTGGGAAGTGCTGTGAAGAGAAGGCTGCTGCTCCCCGGCAGGGCGGTGGGGCTGGGGGAGGCCAGGCCGGAAGAGCACTCTAAGCAGAGGGAACACCATGTGGGGCACTACTGGGGTGCAGGAGCAGAGCCACGGGACAGCAATGGGTATGGGGTCAGGGTGAGGCTAGGCCTTGCCGGCCACGTCACCAGATTCTGACTTCTATGACTAGTTGTAAGTTGAAGCATTGAGTGTCTGCTAAGTCATTTTAGTTATGTCTGACTCTTTGCCACCCCATGGACCATAGCCCGCCATGGGAATCCTCCGTCCATGGGATTCTCCAGGGAAGAACTAGAGTGGGTTGCCATTTCCTTCCCCGAGGGATCTTCCTGACAAAGTTGAGGTATGCAGAAGCCACATGTGTGATCCCATCTGTAGAGTGATTAGCAGATGGAGAGGGAATGGGATGTGGGGTGTGGTTGTGAAACAGCCACTGGGAGGTCAGTGCGGAGAGAGGACAGCTGCTTGGGCTAGGGTGTGCCAGTTGGGATGGACAGACAGACGTGGTCAGACGTGAGGAATGCAGAGCAGGCACACTGCTGGCGTCAGGTGATGGGTTGGCTGTGGGGCAGGGGCCAGGGAGGGGTCTTGGCAGCTCTTCTTGGTCCTTGATGTGGCATCCTACTCACTAGAGGGATCCAGCTTCTGGAGTCTCTCTTTCACAATTGTTTCTTCTTTTAAGATTTCTTTTGTTGCTCTGGGGTTGCTTCTTCCCTTGGCTGTTTGTCCTTTTGCTTGTATGCTGTCTATCCTCTCAGACAAGGCCTCCACCATCTCAGGACCTAGTCTCCTGCCCTGACAGCCCTCAACCCCAAGAGTCCTGGCCTCTGACCCTTGGGGCAGGGGTGCTCACTGAGCCCTGATTCCTGAGAGTAAATTGTTAACCTGCCTTGTGAACAAGTTAACGTGCAATTGTTAACATGCCTCCTGAACTTGGGGCTGTCTGTCCATTTTAAGGAGGAGGTCTGGGGGTCCACCGAGTGCACCCTCTGTTGTATTTGGGTCTGACTGCCCCACAGCATCTTTCCCCCTGAGGCATTTCCGAGTAGACATGTGCAGTGAGGTGGGGTGTGCCAGCACTTGGAGGGCTTTGGACTGGCCTCCCGGCTCCACGCTGGAAGCCCCCTTAGAGGACAGTTCTCCGTGCGGGGTCTGCGCTGCCTTCGAGCCCAGTAATGACCTGTCCGTGTCCTGTGTCTGGAGGGTGGGGGTGACACTCCCCCGCCCCCAGGCAGCCCTCTGCCTTTGTCTGTGTGCCCACCTGAAAGGTGGGGTTTCCTGCTCAGGCTCCTTTGTGGTTTCTGCCATCCACCCGCCCCTCGTGCCTTCCGTTTTCCAGAAGCATGAGTCAGTCTTGTCCACCAGCCACCCACCCTCTTTCACAACGGTTCCTCTGTTCTCTCTTATCTCATGGAGGTTGGAGGTAAAACGCAAGTGCGCATGCTCAGCAGGAGTGCTACATGGAGTACTCTTACAAATCCATAGATTTGTTGCCTTTCCTCGGGCCTGACTCTGCTGTAGCAGCCTTGATTTCTCTTTCTCTCAAAACTTACATCTGATCAATGAACAGATCCTGTCTCTGCAATGAAGTCCAGAACCTGCCACTTCTCACTCCCTGCACACCCTCCGGAGCACGTAGGTTTTTGCAGGAGCTTCTAACTGGGCTTCTGCTTCGCCTCTGCCTCCTGTGGTTTTGGCTCTGTAAATCAGCCAGAGTGGTTTAAATTCGATTGTGTCAACCCCCACTCCAACCCTCCAGTGGGAAGCAAAGAGACTGTGTGGATGGATGAAAGAGGCAGGGAACACCACACGGACGTAGACTCCAAGGGTCTGAAGAGGAGCCCTGTACTGGGTGAATGGTGTCCCCCCAAACTTACGTCCACTTGGAAACAGTGATGTGACCTTATGTGAGAAAGTGCTTTGTTGCTCACTCGTGTCCTACTCTTTGTGACCCCACAAACTATAGCCCACCAGGCTCCTCTGTCCATGGAATTCTCCAGCCAAGAATACTGGAGTGGGTTACCATTCCCTTCTCCAGTATGTGAAAATAAGGTCTATGTAATCAAGTGAAAATGAGGCCATAGTGGATATAATGTTAGTCACTCAGTTGTGTCCAACTTTTTGTGACCCCATGGACTGTAGCCCACCAGGCTCCTCTGTCCGTGGGATTTCCCAGGCGAGAACACTGGAGTGGGTAGCCATTCCCTCCTCCAGGGGATCTTCCTGACCAGGAGTCGAACCTGGGTCTCTTGCATTGCGGGCAGATTTTCTGCCATCTGAGCCACCAGGGAAGCCTGGTTCTTAAATCCAGTGACTGGTGTCCTTATAACGAGAGTGAGTGTAGAGGCACGTGACCATGGAGACAGACACTGAAGCAAAGCATCTGCAAGTCAAGGGGTGCTGAGCATCACTGGCGACCAGCGGAAGCTAGGAGGCAAAGGGCTGTAGCGTGGACTTCTCCCCAGGGCCTGAAGGAGCACGGCCCTGCTGACGCCTTGTTTCTAGACCTCCAGCACCCCAAACTGTGGGAGAATACGTTTTCATTGTTTCAGGCCACCCATTTTTTGGTAGTTTGTACAGCATCCCTGGGAAACAGCCCTTATCCAGGCCTACAAAGCCTAGCAGGGCCTGTTCTCACCTCTTTCCATCCTTGCTTTGCCTCAGCAACACTGGCCTTGAGGAGGCCTGTTCTTTGAACAGGCCGTGTATGCTCTTGCCCCAGGGCCTTTGCACTGGCTGTTCCCTCGGACCCACAGGGATTACTTTAGTCAGGGCTTGCTAAGTCACCTCATCAGAAGGAACTCCCCTGAATGCCTGGTTAAACAGCAAAGCCCCTACCTCCCCTATCCATTCCTGGTCTGCCCTGCCTGCTCTGGTTCTCTGAAGGCTCTTCCAGGCAGCTGGGGTCTATTCACTTGTTTGGTATTTATGTCTTCCCTCTGCCAAGGGACCTGGACTCTGTTGATTGTTTTGCTAGCGCCTAGAACAGTGCAAGTCACATGCTCAGTATGTGGTCACTGAATGGATGGATAAGAAAAATCCACAAGCCAGTTGAATAAAGGGGAAAACCTCAAAGTAGGCAATTTCAGGGCGGGCGGGGGGAAGCCTTTTTAAATCTCAGTCTCACTCATAATTAAAGAAATACAAATTAAGTCTGCAATGAGACCATTCTCAACTATTAGAATGTATTGTCGGGGAATTGGATGCTGTCCTGAGCCTATAACTTGGACCATCTCTTTTTTTCTTTATAAAATAATTGGCGTATAGAATTCATATAAGGGGTTTCCCAGGTGGCATAGTGGTAAAGAATCTGCCTGTCAATGCAGGAAATGCAAGGGAGGCGGATTTGATCCCTGAGTTAGGAGTATCCCCTGGAGGAGGGCATGGCAGTCCACTCCAGTATTCCTGCCTGGAAAATTCCATGGACAGAGGAGCCTGGCGGGCTACAGTCCATGGGGTCACAAAGAGTCGGACACAATTGAGTATGCATACACTGAATTCATATAACATAAAATTCACCCTTTCTTTCAAAGTGAACAATTCAGTGGTTCTTAGTATATTCATGGGGTTAATAGAAGCATCATCACTAATTCCAGTACGTTTTCATTACCCCAGAAAGAAACCGCATACCCATTAATATCTACATCCTCTTCTCCTACCCGCCAGCCCTGGCAACCACTATCTATTTTAGAACTCTACAGTGAAAGTGAAAGTGTTACTTGCTCAGTCGTGTCTGACTCTTTGAGACCCCATGGACTGTAGCCTGCCAGGCTCCTCTGTCCATGGAATTCTCCAGGCTAGAATACTGGAGTGGGTAGCCATTCCCTTCTCCAGGGGATCTTCCTAACCCAAGGATCGAAGCTGGGTCTCTTGCATTGCAGGCGGATTCTTTCCTGTCTGAGCCACCAGGGAAGCCCATTTTTACGTCTATGGATTTGTCTGTTCTGAGCATTTCGTGTAGAGGAATCATGCAGGTGCAACCTTTTATGCTCGGTGTCTTTAACTTGGCATAATGTTCTCAAGGTTCACCATGGTGTAGCGTCTACTTCATTCCGTCTTATTGCCACGTAATACTCCACTGTGGGCTTCTCCAGTGGCTCAGCAGTAAAAGAACCCGCCTGCAGCGCAGGAGATGCAGGAGACGTGCGCTTGATCCCTGGGTTGGGAAAATCCCTTGGAGGAGGGCATGGCAACCCACTCCAGTATTCTTGCCTGGAAAATTCCATGGACAGAGGAAGCTGGTGGGCTACAGTCCATGGACCACAGAGTCAGTCATGACTGAAGCATCTGAGCACAGCAATACCCCATTGTATGGATTTCCCACATTTTGTTCGTCCCTTCATAAGTTGATGGATATTGAGGTATTTCCACTTTGTGGCTAAAATGAACAATGCTGCTATGAACATTTGTGTGCAATTTTTACGTGAGCATAACTCCCAAATTTCTTGACTATGTACCTAAGACTGTAAACGTTGGTAATTCTATGTTTAAAATCTTAAGGAACTGACAGACTCTTTTCCAAAGTGCAAAAAAAAATTTGGCAATGACTTTTCTTTTTTAATTGAAGTATAGTTGATTTACAGTGTTATGCTAGTTTCTAGTGTACAACAAGGTGATTCAGTTATATATGTATTCTTTTTCATATTCTTCTCCATTATGATTTATTATAGGATATTGAATATAGTTTTCTGTGCTATATAGTAGGACCTTGTTGTTTATTTTATGTATAGTAATTGTTCTTGTTTAGACGTTAGGTCGTGTCCAACTCTTTGAGAACCCATGGACTGCAGCACGCCAGGATTCCCTATCCATCACTATCTCTCTGGCTTTGCTTGAACTCGTGTTCATTAAATTGGTGATCTCATCCTCTGTCGCCCCCTTCTCCTCCTGCCTTCAATCTTCCCCAGAATCAGGGTCTTTTCTGAGTCAGCTTTTCATATCAGCTGGCCAAAATATTGGAGCTTCAGCTTCAGCATCAGCATCAGTCCTTCCAATGCATAGTCAGGGTTGATTTCCTTTAGAATTGACTGGTTTGATCTCCTTGCTGTCCAAGGGACTGTCAAGAGTCTTCCCCGCACGACAATTCAGAAGCATCTCTTCTTCAGCACTCAGTCTTCTCCATGGTCCAGTATATAGCAGTGTGTCTCTGTTTATTCCAAATCCTAATTTATCTCCCCCTTTCCTTTTTTGTGGTTTGTAACCATCAGTTTGTTTCCTGTGTTTGTCAGTCTGCTTCTGTTTTGTAAGTCAGTTCATTTTTTGGACATTTTAGGTTCTACATATAAGTATTAGATTCCACATAGGATATTTGTCTTTCTCTTTCTGACTTACTTCACTTAGTGAGATAGTCTCTAGGTCTATCCACGTTGTTGCAGATAGCATTATTTCATTCTTTTTTATGGCTGAGTAATTTTCTGTATTATGTACACACCAGATCTTCTTTATACATCCATCTGTCGATAGACATTTTGGTGGCTTCCATATCTTGACCTTTGTAAATAGTGCTGCTGTGAACATTGGAGTGCATGTGTCTTTGAATTATGGTTTTCTCTAGATATGACTGCACAACTTTACGTTGTCACCAGTATTGTGCTAGAGTTCCAATTCCTTAACAGCTTCATTAAGACTTCTTATAGGAGTCTCTTTATATCCTAGTGGGTGTAAAGTGGTATCTTATTTTGGTTTTGATTTGTATTCCTCTGATGATGTTGAGTTTTACGTGTTTACTTACAGTTTGCATACTGTCTTTAGAGAAATGATATTCAGATTTTTTGCCATTTTTATTTTTTAATTTTTTATTAAAAATATTTAATTACATAGTTGGTTATGCCAGGTCTCAGTTGCAGCCTGTGGGAGTTCTAGTTGCAGCATGCACTCTTACTTGAGTGTGGGATCCAGTTCCCTGACCAGGGGTCAAACCAAGGCCCCTGCTTTGGGAGCACGGAATCTTGGAAGCCATTGGTCTACAAGGGAAGTCCCCTCTTTGCCTGTTTCTAAAGTGAAATTATGGCTAAGGGGAGACTACTCCATGTGATATAGAAATGTCTTTTTTTTCTTTTTTCCATTTTGGAGGTTGTATTTTCAATACCTTTATAGTGTTCTTTGAAGCACAAAATTTTAAATTGTCGTGAAATCCAATTCATCTCTTTTTCATTTGGTTGCTTTTGCTTTTGCTGTCATAAGTAAAAAAAACCGTTGCCTTATCCAGGGTCACAAAGATGCTTTTTCTTCGAGTTTTATGGTTTTCACTCTTATATTTAGATTGAGTTAATTTTTGCACACAGTAGCGAGATAGGGGTTCAACTTCGTTCTTTCAAGTGTGGCTCTTTAATTATCTCGGTACCATTTGTTGAAAAGACTATTCTTTCCCCAGTGAAATGCCTTGCTACCTTGGTTAAAAATCAATTGATTATCAATGCACAAGTGTATTTTTGAACTCTCAATCCTATTCCCTTGGTCTATATATAACTAACCTTATGCCAGTATTATACAGACTTGATTACTGTAGGCTTTGTAGAAAGTTTTAAAATGGGAAAGTGTGAGTCTTCCGGCTTCATTCATCTTCTTAAAATTGCTTTTGCAATCCTTTGTTCTTGGTCCCTTGCGTTTTCCTGTGAATTTTAGGAAAAACTTGTCAGTTTCTGCAAAAAAATAAGAAAAGTAGCTAGAGTTTTGGGGTTATCACATTAAATATGAAGATCAATTTGGGGAGTATTGCCATCTTAATAATATTGCCTTCTAACCCAGGAACATGGCTCCATTTATTTAAGGCTAACTCTTTTCCAACTATGTTTTGTACTTTCCAGTATAAAATTCTTGCACTTCTTCTGTTAAATTTATTGCCAAGTATTTTGTTCTTTCTGATGCTGTTGTAAATGAAATTGTTTTCTTAATTTTATTTTCAGGTTGTTCATTACAAGTATATAGTATTACAATTGATTTTTGTATATTGATCTTGTATCCTGCAGCCTTGCTGAACTTATTTATTGGAATTATTGTTCGGCTGTGAATTCGTTCATAGTTGGAGTTTGCTAGGCAGAAAAGTATGGAGTTCTAATTGTGTGCATTTGTGTGTGTATGTGTATTTTTTAAGGAATTTTCATACAAAAGACCATGTCATCTACAAAAAAGATTATCTCACTTCTTTCTTCCAGTGTGGATGTCTTTTATGTCTTATATCTTTCCTAATCAGTTCCATTCAGTTCAGTTCAGTCGCCCAGTCATGTCCGACTCTTTGCAACCCCATGGACTGCAGCATGCCAGGCTTCCCTGTCCATCACCAGCTCCCAGAGTTTGCTCAAACTCATGTCCATCAAGTTGGTGATGCCAGCCAACCATCTTATATTCTGTCATCCTCTTCTTCTCCTGCCTTCAATCTTTTCCAGCATCAGGGTCTTTTTCAAATGAGTCAGTTCTTCTCATGAGGTGGCCAGAGTATTGGAGTTTCAGCTTCAGCGTCAGTCCTTCCAAAGCATATTCAGGACTTATTTCCCTTAGGAGTGACTGGTTTGATCTCCTTGCAGTCCAAGGGACTCTCAAGAGTCTTCTCCAGCAGCACAATTCAAAAGCATCAATTCTTTGGTGCTCAGCTTCCTTTATAGTCCAACTCTCACATTCCATACATGACTACTGGAAAAACCATAGCTTTGACTAGACGGACCTTTTTAATATGCTGTCTGGGTTGGTCATAGCTTTTCTTCCAAGGAGCACACGTCTTTTATTTTTTATTTTTTTTATTTTTTAATTTTTTTTTTTTTTTTACGTCTTTTAATTTCATGGCTGCAGTCACCATCTGCAGTGATTTTGGAGCGCCCCCAAAATAAAATCTTTCACTGTTTCCTAATAGTCCTGGTTAAAACCTCTAGTACAATACTGAATAAAAGTTGAGATCTCTCTTCTTTATAGACATATATTTACAGTTATAACTATCATTCTAAGCACTGTTATCTGCATCCCATAAGTTTTGGTATATTGTGTTTTCATTTCCATTTATCTTAAGTCATTTAGAATTTCCCCTGTTATTTCTTTCTCCAGTGCTTATATAGTAGTGGTTTGTGTAATTTCCACACGCATTTGTGAATTTCCCAGATTTCTTTCTGTTATTGACTCCTGCTATTCCTTTATGGCCACAGAACATACTTTGTATGATTTTAGTTCTTTTAAATTTACTAGAATGTGTTTTATGGCCTAACATATGTATCTTGGGGAATGTTGCATGGCCACTAGAGGAGAATATGTACTCTGTTATTGTTAAATGTGCTATGCATGTCTGTTAGTTCTAGTTGGCTTACTGTGTTGTTCAAGTCTTCTGTTTACAAAATGACCTACTGTCTAGTTGTTTTATCCATTATTGAAAGTGGGATCTTGAAGTCTCAAGATTTTTTTGTTGAATTCTCTGTTTTACTCTTTAATTCTATCAGTTTTTGCTCTTAAATTTGGGGGTTCCATTCTTGGGTGCATACATTTATAATTGTTATATCCTCTTGATGGACTGGCTCTCTTATCATTATAAAATGTCCTTTGTCTCTAGTAACAGTTTTTCTTCAAGTCTGTTGTGTCGGATGAAGTCTGTGTTGCCTGATATTAAAGTCTATTTTGACTGATCCAGCCATTCCAGCTCTTTTGTGGTTACTATTTACATGGGATATCTTTTCCATCCTTTCTTTCAACCTATTTGTCTTGGAATCTAAATTGTGTCTCTTGTAGGAAACATGGTTAGATAATGGTTTTAAATTCATTTTGCCAGTCTCTGGGCTTTAATCGCAGTGTCTATTTTAATCCATATATATTTCATGCAGTTACTGGTAAGATAGTGCTTGCTGTTTGTTTTCCATATGTTATGTTTGTTCTTCTGTTCCTTCATTATTGCTTTCTTTTGTGCTGAGTAGGTCTTTTGTAGTGCCATTTTAATTTCCTTGTCATTTCTTTTACTGTATATTTTTGAGTTATTTCTTTTATTGCTTGGCAGATTAACATCTTTACTAATAACAATATAATTCTGATTAATATCATCTTAATTTCAGTAGTATACAAAAACTTTGCTCCTCTGTAGTTCTGTTACCTCCCCTCTGTTTATGCTCTTATTGTCATGAATTTTACATTTTTATACATTGTGTACTCCTCAGCAATGCTTATAATTATTGCTTTATACAGTTGTTTTTTAATTCAGATAGGAGAAAAAAAGAGTTACAAACATAAAATACATTTGTACTGTCTTTTATACTTACCTAGGGATTGGGGGCAGGAGGAAAAGGGGACAACAGAGGATGAGATGGCTGGATGGCATCACGGACTCGATGGACATGAGTCTGAGTGAACTCTGGGAGTTGGTGATGGACAGGGAGGCCTGGCGTGCTGCGACTCATGGGGTCGCAAAGAGTCGGACACGACTGAGCGACTGAACTGAACTGAACTGATATAGTTACTTTTACTGATCCTTTTCATTTTTTCATCTGTATTTGAGTTCCTGGGCATCCTTTAATTTCAGCCTGAAGGACTTGCTTTAGTAGTTATTATAGGGTGAGCCTCCTAATGACAGGTTCTGTTTTCATTTGCTGGGCAATTCCTTCCTCATTTTTGAAGGACAGTTTTGCTGCATAAAGAGTTGTTGGTTGACAGCTTTTTTCTTTCAGTACTTTGTATATGTTATCCCACTGCTTTCTGCCCTACCCTTCTCTGGTTTCTGATAGGGAATCTACTTGGAGTGTGCTGAGCTTTTTGGTTGTGTAGATTGATGTTTTTCATCAAGTTTGGGACATTTTAGCCATCGGTGCTTCCGATATTCTTTTATTTATTCATTTATGGTTGCACTGGGTCTGTGTTGCTGCACTGACTTTCTCTACTCTTGCCGAGCAAGGGCTGCTCTTCAGCGTGGTGCACGGCCTTCTCACTGCTGAGCCTCCTCTTGCTGCGGAGCACAGGCGCTCGGCACACAGGCTTCGGCAGTTGCTGCACGTAGGCTCCTTGGTGGCGGCAGGCAGTCTAGTATTCTTGTTGCTCCTTTCTCTCCTTTCTTTCTGAGACTGCCGTTATGTACCTGTTGGTATGCGTGATGGTATCTGAGATGGTATCTGTATTTATTTTCCTTCACTCTTTTTAGTTTCTGTTCCTCAGACTGGGTGACATTAGTTGACCTCTCCAGGTTTATCGGTTCTTTTTTCTGCCTGTACAAATTTGCTGTTGAGTCCCCTAGTTAAATTTTCATTTCAGTTACTGTAGTTTTCAGTACTGGAATTTCTATTTTTTTAAATAATTTATACCCTTTTGTTGATATTCTTTATTTGGTGAAGCATTGTTTCCATACTTTAATTATTCAGACATACTTTCCTTAATTCCTTTTTTCCTATTTTATTGAGATATAATTGACAAAATATTGTAAAAGTTTAAGGTATAAACCATGATGATTTCATAGATGCATATTTTTCAAAATGATTAGCACAAAAGTTTAGTTGATATCCATCATGCCACAGTTACAGATTTAGTTTCTTAAAAAAAATTTTTATTTTCTTTGCCCCAGGTCTTAGTTGTGGCATGCAGGACCTTCAGTCTTCATTGCTGCATGCTGAATGTTTTAGCTGTGGCATGTGAACTCTTAGTCATGGCGTGTGGGATCTGGCTTCCTGAACAAGGATCCAACCTGGGCCCCCTGCCCTGGAAGCATGAAATCTCAGCCACTGGACCACCAGGGAAGTCCCACAAATTGTTTCTTTATGATGATAACTTTTAAGATTTACTCTCTTAGCTACTTTTAAATGTACTCTACAGTACTGTTAACTGTAGTCATCATGTTGTAACTATATCCTCAGAACTTATTTATCTTACTGTGAGTTTTTACCTTGTGACTGCTTTGTCAGGATGGTCACTGTGGTATGTTTGTGGCCACTGCATCACATCACACTTGAGTGCCTCGTGCTAGGGGACAGCCCAGCCACCCAGCAGAATGTCCTGAGACTGGTACAGAACATGAAGAGTTGCCCAGAGAAAAGAGTGAGTTGAAATTAGTATGTGAGGTGTGTGCTTTTTAGTTCAGAAAAAGAACCCCACATGTACATGTAAATCATCTCATGAACACAGAAAATTCTGAGTGGCTGCACACAAGATTAATTAATTGTGGATGTCTCTGGGGAGGAGCTGGGACCTGGGGGGGGCACTTACTCTTCCTTGTGTAATCTTTGCATTATTGAGTGTTTTGTCATGAGCATATATTGCATTTTCAATTTTAAAACAGGTAAAATAAACAAGCAAACCAGGCAAGCAAACATGTGAATGCAAGCGAAGACTCTGCCCCGCTCGGCTTTGGTCTCTTCCTCTCCTCTGGGGCCCCGGTGCTGGCTGGGAGAATGACCACTTCTCTGTAGGCAGTGCCCACGACTCCTACCATGCCCCCAGGACAGGGGTGGGACCTGGAGGGGAGAGGGCACACAGTCTGCTCTCAGCTCTGTGACCTTGCTGGGTGTTCTCAGGACAGGCCTCAGGCAGTGAGGGCCAGGATGGGGGTGCTGGCCCGGGGGCTGCAGCTGTCTGGAGTTAGAGGAGAGGGTAGGTTGGTGGGATCCTGCAAGATGCCACGATTCTGGAACTAACTGTGAGAAACCCCTCCTGGGAACGTTTGTGTCTGCCTAGGGACAGGCACACGCACAGAAGTACACACAGGTCACCTTGTGTCCGTTTGGGGTCGGGTCCCTTCCTACCAGCCTGGAGCATCATTCTCTTTGGCTCCAGACAGGATGTGTCTGTGAGGATGCTCCTGGGCAGGCAGCCATGGCCCCTCCCCAGGGAGGCGCTTAGAACTCCCAGAGGCCCCCTGCCTGCTCGCTCCGATCAGCTCAACCAGCCTTTCCTCTGGACTCTGCTCGGGGTCCCTCAGTGAGCCTCCCCTGCTCAGAGGCCTCCCTGTCCATCACAGGCGGCCTCTTCCTGCCACAGGAGAGAGGGCTGGGAGAGAGCCTGGGAGCCTCACAATGGCCCAGGTGTGTTTTCATGGTCGTAGGGTCTCTGCAGGACCTATGTGGTCATGAGGATGGGACAGTGAGCAAGGAAATCAGAGGAAGAACCCAAACTTCCCTCAATATATAAGTAAACTGTCACAAAGCATAATGTAACTCTCCAAAATATTGAAGTCAGCCAAGTAAATAGAGAAGCTCAAGCGTAGGAGACCATGTGTTCTGCTCTGGGTAAAACCTTTACCCGAAGGTGGAATTCAAACGTACCTGAGTCACACCCTGCACACTTCCACCTGCTCAGCTCCCCGTGCCCTCACTGGGTCAGGGCCTCACCCGGCCTAGGTCGCTGCCTACGGTGTGCAAGGAGTGGGTCCCCTGGTGCCTGTGCCCAAGAATCACGGAACAAGTCTCCACTCTCCTCCACCAGGAGAAAGGCTTGTGGTGGTCCCGGGATGTGTGTCTTGATGGCTTTGGGCTGGGACGTGCAGGTGAGCGGGTTTTCAGGGGCTCCTGCAGGGCTGGCTGGTGGGGAGGGCCCCCACAGAGGAGCAGCTCAGGAGGAGGAGAGCCCAGGCCAGTCCAGCATCCTGCATGGAGCCTCTGAGGCCTTCCCTGGGCTTGGCACCAGCTGAAGCTTGGCTGTAAGCAGTTACGTCCTGTTGAAATCCCGGGCCTGGGTCGCTGGGTGCCCCCGGATGGCCTCAGGTGGCCACAGTGAGGGAAGAGGTGGGAAGACTGTTCCAGAGGCTGAGGGGGTGGGGGGAGGCTCAGGCTGGAGAGTTTGTGCCATACCAGGAGAAAAAGAAGTTGCAGATGCAGTCTGCTTTTTATTTTTTAGAAATGTGGATGATAAGAGATTGGAAGGCAGCTAACAGGGGTCAGGGGTCAGGGAGGCTGTGTTGGTAGGTCCAGAGAAGTGCAGAGCTGAGAGGAAGTGGAGACAGAAGCTGCAGGGGAGAGGGGGGTGGGAAGGAGGAGAGCCCCCCGGGGGGCTCCAAGGACCAGCCCACCTGATGGCTAGGGCTCCATCCAAAGGAGAGGA
The DNA here is from genome assembly GCF_023091745.1 of Budorcas taxicolor. Lineage (NCBI taxonomy): Eukaryota > Metazoa > Chordata > Mammalia > Artiodactyla > Bovidae > Budorcas > Budorcas taxicolor. The sequence goes on from NC_068914.1 coordinate 31,915,897, forward strand.
TGAAGTGGGAGGGCAGACCGGGAGCCCCAGGGCCTGGGAAGGGGCAGGAGGAGCTCCAGAAGCACAAGTGGGGTTGGGAAGGAGTTTGGGAGCTGGCCAAGGCTAAGGGGAACCCAGTGAGATGGAAGAAGTCCCTCCCTCATATGCTGGCAGCTCTGAATCCTGGCCATCCCCACCCCTACCCCACCAAGCTGGGCTGGTACTGACTCCCTGTCCCCATTCCCCACCCCCACCCCAAGCAGGTCCAAAGCATCCACCCACCCCAGCACACACACACACAGGTGCTCAGGGGATCTCAGGAATGAGTGCTCTGGCAGTCTTCTCTGAGAAGTGGAGTGAGATAACCTTGTGGGTAGCAGTCACTGACTCAGTCCCACCATACCTTCTCTGTTGTGTTCAGTCGCTCAGTTGTTCTGATTCTTTGTGACCCCATGGACTGCAACACGCCAGGCTTCCTTGTCCTTTGCTATCTCCCAGAGTTTGTTCAAACTCATGTCCGTTGAGTCGATGATACCACCCAACCATCTCATCCTCTGTTGCCCCCTTCTTCTTTCTCTTTCAGTCTTTCCCAGCATCAGGATCTTTTCCAGTGAGCTGGCTCTTCTCATCAGGTGGCCAAAGTATTGGAGCTTCAGCATCAGTCCTCCCAATGAGTATTCAGAGTTGATTTCCTTCAGGACTGACTGGTTTGATCTCCTTGCAGTCCAAGGGACTCTCAAGAGTCTTCTCCAGCACCACAATTCAAAAGCATCAGTTCTTTGGCACTCAGCCTTCTTTATGGTAGAACTCTTACATTCATATATGACTACTGGAAAAACCATAGCTTTGACTATATGGACCTTTGTCAGCAAAGTGATGTCTTGGCTTTTTAATACGCTTTCTAGGTTTGTCATAGCTTTTCTTCCATGGAGTAAGCATCTTTTAATTTCACGAAGCAAGTGTCTTTTAATTTCATGGCTGCAGTCACCGTCTGCAGTGATTTTGGAGCCCAAGAAAATAAACTCTGACACTGTTTCCACTGTGTCCCCATCTATTTTCATGAAGCGATGGGACAAAATACCATGATCTTAGTTTTTTGAATATTGAGTTTTAAGCCAACTTTTTCACTCTCCTCTTTCACCTTCATCAAGAGGCTCTTCAATTCCTCTTCACTTTCTGCCATTAGGGCGGTGTCATCTGCATATCTGAGGTTATTGATATTTTTCTGAGCATCCCTAAGAGGTTGCTGCTGAGTCAGCTCCCAAGGGCTTAAAGCTAGTACCTAGCTGCACTGGGACTGCTCAGGGTCTTGAGGGGAGCATCGAACCTTGAACCTTCTGTTTCTTACTTTCTTTTGGGGAAAGCCTCACAGGTAGCTTGGGTCTCCCTGCCCCGTCTCAACTCAGCTGAGCTTCGGAAGAATTCCCAGGAAGCCATAGTGTGCATGGCGGAACAGTGGGTAAAGAATCTGCCTGCCAGTGCAGACACATGGGAGATGCAGGTTTGATCCCTGGGTCGGGGAGATCCCCTAAAGAAGGGAACAGCAACCTGCTCCAGTATTCTTGCCCGGAAAATTCCATGGGTAGAGGTGCCTGGCAGGCTACAGTCAATGGGATTGCACAGAGTCAGACACGACTGAGCACTTCCGCATGTACGCACGCACGTCTCCCACTGCAGGCCCCCACATCAGTCTTTCTTTGGCTCGAGTGCACTGAGCTCCTTCTGTTCTTGGGAGCGTTTGCACTTACTGTGCCTTCTGCCTGGCACGCCCTTCCTGGTACCTTTACCAGGACATTCCCACCCAGCTTAGCAGCCTCTGCTCCAGGCTCACCCCCCCTGCCCAGGGAGGTGGCCTTGGACCCCCAGGCTCTATGCCATCCCTTTCTCATCACCAGCTGGATTTTGTTCTTTTGTTTACCATTCTTCCCTCCCATAACCCTGAGGGTAAACCCTGAGTGCAGGGACAATGTCTCTGAGAACTTGGCACGTAGTAAATGTTCATTAACTTAAAAAAACAATGAATAAGTGAATAGTTAGGAATGCAACATGCCACTCAGTGGTTGAGGAGCCCACCAATGAGGAGCTGGAGGAGTGGTGCAGATCCAGGGCCTTGGTGCCTCTTTCTCCATGCTCTCACCCGAGGCAGACATCACTATACCACACAGCACACGTGACTGATGGAAACCAGACAGGAACTCAGATCTCAGGGAGGCCCTCCAGGGAGCCACTAGCTCTCCTTAAGAGGTGGTGGGACGAAAACTAGGGTATAAGGTGCCATCCAAGGGCAAGGCCCTCGAGCATGCTCTGAGCTTCAGGAAGGCTTCCTGGAGGAGGTGACAGGGTGGACCCAAAAGGCACTGGGACAGAGAGAGAAGAAGAGCCACAGTTTGGAGGATGGGTGATCATATAAGTCGTGGAGGTGAGAATCAAGTGGATAAATCCCCAAGACAGTAAAAATCAGCCTGTACAGGGAGGAGGGTGCCTGTTTGGCTGGCTCCCACAGATTGTCCCTGCCTGGGACCAAGCAGAGCCTTCTGGTCTGCCAGCTGGAGGGAGAAGCTAGTGGGATGTTAGGAGAGAAGCAGCGAGCACTGCTGAGAACATGCGGCAGATCACACTGTCGGTGAGCGAGGCAGCACAGGGCCCTGTCCTGAGGCTGGAGGGTGCTGCTCCCGTTCAGCTGTGCTGCCTGATGCAGCCTTTCCTGATGCCCACCCAGCAGGGTCCATGGGCTCTTCTGATCCTTCATGCTGCCTGGCTGCCCTGGGCACCCTCTCTTCCTTGGTTACACCCTGGCTGGCAGGAACAGGTCTCCCTTCTCTAGGAGCGGTGAGGATGCTCAAGGGGCGGCACCCCCTGGTGGGCTACTGCCAAGCCAGCCCTGCTTCCTACCAGGCATCCTCAGGAGGAGCACCATAGCATCCCATCCTGGTTTAGCAAAAGAACATGTATTTCAATATGCTGATGACAGAGACAGTCATGTGCAGTGGAGAAATTTTGGGAAGTGTTCGATGAAGACATAGAAGAGGAGGCCAGTGGTGGGCAGGTGCCCTGAGGACCCTTTCAGGGTGGATATGCCAGTCTGTGTCATAGGCACATACTCGTGCACAGGGAGGCCACAGGTACATGCATGCACACACGTGTGCACACGTGTACTCATGATACCCACGCACACTCATGCACAAAGAACACACATGCAAATATTGATACGTGCACACAGGCACACACAAGCCTGTGCACAAGTGCAAGATCACGTGTGTGTGCGTAGACCTGCTATACTTTCCACCAGGCTGCCAAGGAGGGGCTGTTGTCCCGCGAGGTGCCTTGTGGAAACCCACCTCTGTCATCCGCTTCTCGCCTTTCCCACCAATGACTCTGACACTCGTGCTAACACCCTGTGCTACGTTAAAGGGTATTTTTGCAGATGGCACAAGTGAGAATTGAGACTCAGGCTTCTGGTTGCCACAAAGCCGCTTGCTCCTGGTAGATGGGCCTCTCCTGTGTCTTCATTTGCAGGCCCTCTGTCTCTCGCTAGCTCTGAGGTGGAGGCCCTGCAGGGCGCCATGAGGACATTCACACCTTGTCCTGGCCCCACTGGCTGGCCTGTTCCCCAGGCAGTCCTCACTCCTCTAGGGTGGGAGCTTTGCGTGGGGCAGGGTCTTTCCCTTTACACCTCCTGCCTTTGCCACCCCTGTGTATCCTCTCGTCAGGCTCCTATGTCATCCCAGGGAGTGAGTCCCTGTTTGGGGTGGGGACTGAGGCTCACAGAAGTGTGACCTTGGCCAGGGCCATCTGCTAATGACTGCAGAGTCCAGGGGCAGCTTGCTGAGGGTCCTGTGTGCTTCCTCATCTACCACCGCCCAGAGAACAACCATCGTCTTGGACAGAGTGGCCGGCGGGGCTCCAAGGCCATGGGGCTGCCCAGCCTCAGGTCACGGGCCTTCTGGAGGACCCAACCTCGGGATCTTCATCCTCTCAGCATGGCCCTGCAAGACCCAGAAGTCTCACCTTGGTCCTGACCTCCACATGACCCCCCCAGGGTCAGCTTCCCCATGGCAAGGCCTCCAAATGGGAAGGTCATGTTCTCTTGGCCAGAGGACTGTTCTCTGATGATAACCGATACTGGAATGGCCTTTTAACATCAGGGTTGCCCATCAGGTTGCCAAATATTTGACTCGGAGGAATGGAAACTTTCGGGGTGCCATGGCAGGTGGGGTCTTGCCACTCTGGTCCAGGGGGAGTCTGTCTGCCCGGGCCAGTAGCCAGGTTCCTCTGCACCTCCCACCGCTGTCACGTGCTGGGGACTCAGGTCTGGGTTCCTCAGGGAAAGGGGTTTCTTTCTCCTCCTTTGCTCTTGGGAGATAAATGCTGGTGGCTGGTCCCACACATAGACCAGAAAACCGCCTCCAGAATCTGAATCGGCTAGGGAGTGTCGCCAGAAGGGAGGCCTGGGTTGTGAGGAACTAACTTATTTCTTGGAGAGCAGGAACCTGAGTGTGGCCTCTCTGAGGCCTGGGGGTGGGGCCATGGAAAGGGCCAGAGTATGGCCTCGGGTGGTCCTCCTGGTACTTGCTTGCTCCTCACCCCTTCCTGGTCCACCCACCGTGGGCACCAGGGCACCAGCCCAGAGGCTCTGCAGGCCCCGCTGGGCTGGTTGCTCCACCTCTGCCTGGTGATCTCTGCCCAGTACTGCCAGCCTGGATTGGTGGGCACTCAATGTGAAGGGGTGGCAGGATTCAGGGGAGCACAGCCAGGGAGGGTTGCTAGGAACTGGTCCCCATTCACTGGAGGACAGGACCAGATATGCTTATGCCCAGGCACCCCTCTTCCTTTCCTTCCTCCACTGAAGGTCCTCACGGATCTCCTCCCGCCTGCCGTCCCTCCTTCTCTGGAAGTGGAAGCCAGGCTTCTGGCACCAAGCATGGAGGGACGGCTCTCCTGATGTACCCAGTTCCCCTTGCAAAGGGCTGGTTCTCTAACGTCTGGCCCCTCCTGGCACCCTTTGTGAGAGCAGGCCCCCCTGCCCAACCCCATGCACCAGGATCTCTGCCTCCTTCCAGCCCTGCCCACTGGGGCACCCAGGCCCCTCCCCAACCCCTAGGACCCTCTGGGTCTGGCTAGGCCCCTGGGGAACTGTCCCCACCTAGCCCGCCTGGCCCTTTGGTTCCCCTGCACCTGGGCCCAGGGAGGGAGCCAGGCTGCAGTTAATACACAACCCTGTGGCCGCCTGAAGTCCCTTCTCCACCTCCTCCTTTCCCAAGCTTGTTGACAGGAGAGTGATGAAGGGCCCGGGTGCAGGGAGCGGCCGCCATCCCAGGTGGTCTGTGCTGTTAGTCATGGTTAGTTACACGCCCAGTTGCACATTTGTGGCAAGTTACACAACCTGGCGGATGGGTGGCTCTACCTTAATCTATTTTCACATAAGACGAAGGGGAGTGCCACAGTCAAGGCAAGCAGAGGCAACGGGAAGGCTTCTTGGGGGATCCTGCAGGGGGCTGCTCTGTTGGCAGAGCAGTAACCTGTGCGGTGTGAGGGGACATCAGAATGGTCTACTCTCCTCTCATTTGCCCTCCCCTGCCCCTTGGGCTCCGGTGGTACCTAAAACCAAATCAGTGTGTTTGTTTCCAACATTATTCTCCAAAGGGAGTGTCCATGGGACAGGGCTAGGGAAGTGCAGACAGCCATGTGTGTTCTCAGTGGACGTCAGCCTGCCTACCTCCTCTGGGTCCCCTGAGGACAGGGTCAGCAGTCAGGTCCTGCCCCAGGGTGTCAAACACACGTGCCCTGAAGCTCACGGGTTAGCGTGGGTGTGAGCTTGGGCAACCCATGACTGCTCAGACTGCTGACTGGCCCTCGGGGCACACCATATCCCACAGGTTCCTGTTAAACACTGTTAGCAAGGGCGTGGAGGAAACTGGAAAAGGCCTCTCCAGAGGTGGTTATGAGTTCAGATGGCCTGGGCTGCCTCCCAGGCCAGGCGGAGAGCCCCTGGACAGCTCAAGTCCTCGGAACTAGAAACTGAGAAGTTTCCAGGGCTTACCACGTGCTTGATTCTCTGGCTTCATGTTTTGCCGGCTGCCCTGTGACCTGGGGGTCATGAACCCTGCTTTATATCCAGGAAATGATAACTCAGAGAGGCGCCTGCCTCATCCATGACACTCAGAGTTGGAGCCGAAGCTCTGCCTGCACGGCTGCCCTGGGTCATAAGTGGCTGGTGGGGAGGGGGCCTCAGCTGGACAGTGTGGGGAGGGGAGTGTGTGCAGGAAGCAGAATCTGACTGTCACCTGCTCCCTCACCAGTGGCGGTCACCTCTATTGGTCCCTCAGGTCCCATGAGACTCTCACCTGAGCCTGCTGGCACCTGCCCCTCCCCCCCCCCCCATGACCCCCACCCTCCCTGGAGCCCTAGCTTCTGAGGACTTAGCCTCCACAGGGTCTTTGTCGTGATGCTGGTCCACACCCCAGCACCTGGGGCCCTGCTCCCTCTGCTCTGCAATGGGAGTCACCCAAGACGAGGCCCCCTTCCATCTTCCAAAACTAAAACCTTGCAGGCTGTACCTTTTTAAAGGAAGGAAGTTTTTACCCAGAGAGGCCTTTGGTTTTGGAGAGAATGAAGAGAGGGAGGCAGAGACCACCTTAAAATGCCCCTTTCCCCAGTTCTGCTTCTCTGAGTTGCGGCTCACAACACACTTGGAAGGGTCTTGGGGCTCAGACAGCTTTGTCCTGACTGGCATGTTATTTCTTCTTCTTCTTCTTTTTTCTCTCTCCCAACTTTTTTCTAAACATAAATTGTTCTGAAGTGTCATGTACATATAGCAAAGTGCATGATCACAAATGTTGCAGCTCAGACTTCTCTTGGGGTGAATACATGGGTGATCAGTACCCAGCCCCAGCAGACCCCTTGGCTCCTGATTAGATGTTCTTTCGCATCTGGTTTCTTCTGCTCCACGTGATGCTGGTAAGACTGATCCTGGTGTGTCCACTCTTGTTGATGGTGGCGCTCCCAGAGTGATTCTACCTCCTCACTGTGGAGGGCAGCCAGCTGGTTCCCAGTATAGAACCATTGTGGACAGTGGTGCTCTAAACACTGCTGGATGGGTCTTCGGGTGTGAGTATGTAAGCATTTCTGGTGGTTCTGCACCCAGCGAGGAGTTCTGCAGTCTGTGTACACTTGGCTTTCTTAGGCACTATTGGTCCGTCTTCCCACGTAGCTTTACCAGTTCAGCTCTCACCACCAACGATGGGAGTTTCTCTTGTGCCACACCCCTGTCAGCACCTGGAATTTTCTGCCTTTCCATTTTAGCCACCCTGGTGGGCGTACAGCAGTATCACACGGTGGTGTGAAGTTTCCTTCCCCGGATGACTAATGAAATTGAGTGCTTTTTCTTATGTTTATCATCTTTTTGGATATCCTTCTTCAAGTCTTTTGCCTATTTTTAAAAAGTGGGGTCTTCAGACTTTTTGATTTATGTGAGTTCTTCATATATTCTGGACATGAAGCCTGAACTGGATGTATACACCTATGTCTAGCTCTGCACACGTATTCACAGGCATACATACACACACGTGTTCACTCAACAGAGAGGTGTCAAGTGCCCCCGTATGCAAACATGTCCCAGTCCCTGGGGCACAGCAGTGAACAGACCAAGGCCTTGCACTCACAGAGCTCAGTTCTCCCTAGAGGAGACACTGACAAATAAGGAAGTAGAAAGAATATGTCAGACTGAAGTGGCCTTCAGAAGGAAAGTTCAGGGGGAGAGGAAGTGTGGGAGTGGAGGTTAACACTGTAAATATGTCACCAAGAAGGTGACACCTCAGTACAGACTCAAGAGGAAGAATGCTGCACGAAGAGGGCGGGCGAGCAGGGGGCGGATGGGGGGAGTGGAAGGTGGGAGGTTTCCTGTCGGAGCACCCACATGGCCACTAGACCCTGGCTTTCATTTCACTGAGGGTTCTGGGCAGTGGATGGGCAGGACCCAACATAGGTTTTAACAGGGCCAATCGAGCTACTGTGTCAAGGCAGGATGGGTGGAAGCAGGGACATTAATTAGGAGCCTGTAGCCCTGAGTCCAGCCTCCTGTCCCAGTTTCTTGTTGGTCCCAGGTGTCTGTACTTGTGAGGATGTCCAGGGTCACTGTCATCCCGGAATCAGGCTTTGCTGCTCTTTGCTCAGAGCGTCCTCGCATGGTCATGGGATAGATGCCCTGTTCCTGGCCTCATGGCCAGCCCACATCATCTGGGCTGCCTCATCTTCCCAGAAGCCCCCAGCACATGTCTGCTGGCCGCACCACACCTGGTTCCTTTTCTACTTTCTGAAGCCAGCTCTGGCAAGGTTACTGGGTTCCCGTATTGGTCCCCTCAAGCTCTCCCTGTAGCATCTTGCTCCCTGAGCCCAGCCCCACCCACAGCTTCAGGCAGGGGAACAGCCTGGCAGGGGTGAGCCCTGGCAGGCCCATCTCCCTGCCTCCATGGGAACCAGGAAGGATGTGGCTGTGGTCCACGTGCACACATGAATGCTGAGGTCACACCTGTGAGCAGAGGAGAGAGCACCATCCATGTATGTGAGGACATTCCCATCGCAGGGACAGTGGGCAGCGGGTGCTCCTTCCTCCTGGGGAAGCATCTACCTTATCAAGGGGTGCTGGTGAAACCTGTGAGTGAGCATGTATAGAAAGGCGCAGTGGGGCTGTGCATGGGCTCAGCCACCTCCTCTGGACCGCAACACCTAGAGAGGCAGAGGGGAAGGCTTGCTCTGAATGCAGGTGGCAGTAGGGGTGTTAACTGCCCACGTGGACTTTCTGGAACTATACTGTGGCCACCTGAGGGTCTAACTGTCCTGCAGGGCTGTGGGATAGAGCCGAGGACTGTCGGGGGGAGGGTGCCTGGCAGACTCCCTCAGGGCAAAACCCTCCACCCCTCTTGGCACCATGGAGTTTTCTGAAGGGGCAGGGTGGCCAGGCAGGCTCAGGACCAAGGATCCAGGCTGGTCCTGGTGCCATGAGTTCCCTGTGGAGGCCACTGTGAGCTCTGCATCCTCTGACTGGCGTGAAAGGAGATGCAGAAGCAGCAGGGGGAGGATAGTGTGAAAGCTTGTGTGTGTGTTGGGTGGGGGGAGCTGATGTATCTGCAGCCCTGGCCATTTCTGCTGATGTTGCCCCCTTCTACCTAACTGCCCACCCCAGGAGCTGTACAAGACTGTAGCTAATAGTGCAGGTGCTGGAGCAGTGAGATCTGGGCTCCAGTGTTAGAAGAGAAAGTGGAGTGCCTTCCAAACTGCTGTATCCTCTTGCAGGAGACTGGTGAAGGGACTCAGCACAGCCCCTCTTTCCTCAGGACAGAAATAGCCGTCCTCCAGGACTCAGCCTGAGGGCCAGTCTTGCTACTGGTGACAGAACAGGCAAAGGAGAGGGAGTAGCTGAGGCGAGAGATGGCTGTCTCACAGGGCTGCTGCGGTGAGGTGCGGGGCTGTCCAAGGCAGGCTTCCAGCGGAACTGCCTGAGTACTGACAGGGCCAGCTCTTCCCATCCCAGCCCCAGGCTTGCTCATGAGCTCTCCCAGATTCTGCCCTGTTCCCATTCCCAGCTCAGCCTCTGGGCCCTCTGGTTCTAGACCTCCCAGAGAGGACAGCCTTCCCTCGGTCCACCTTTCCCTTTCAGATTCTCAGAGCCTGGGTTGAGGGCAACGCAGGAACCCGGTGGAGGGGCGATCGGTTGCCTGACAGGATTCTTTCTCAGCGCTGGGGCTCCTGAAGGCGGAATGACGCGTCGCTGTGCCGTGTGCCAGGCCCTCCCCGTCCCGAGTCTTAGATTAGTCCTCCCACAAAAGCAGCTGCTGTGTCCCCTGTGTTCACTCAAGGAAACAGGACAGAGTTCCGTGGGACGCTCGAGGCCAGAGCTGTGTGGAGTGAGAACCCCGTGAGGGGAGGCATTCAAGCCAAGCGCTGGCCAAACACCTGCCGTAGCTCTGTAGTGGACATCTAAGATGAGGTGAGGCTGGGGAGGGTGAAGAGAGGCTCGAGGGAGGATACGGGGGCGCAGGGGGCTCTCCGTGAGCTGGATCTCACCAACACGGCCGTTCCCACCCCGCGCGAAGCGCCAACCAGCACGGCGCCCCTTCGCCTAGTGGCAGAGCCCGTCCGGAGCGCCCAGCGCCGACACCCTGCTGTGGCCTCTGTACTGACGCCACGACCCGCTCCCCCTGCACTCCTGGCGCCCCCAAACCCCGCGCCGGGCCTGTGAGCCTGGCCCACGCTGCGCCGGTCCCCGCGCCCCAACCCCTGCGCCTTCCCCACGCCCTCCAGCAGCGCCCCGCCCCGCCCTTGCCACGCCCCCTACGCCACGCCCATTCGAACCCGGGCCCGGCGCCGGGCCCTGCCACGTGGTCCGCTCGGCCCCACCCAAGTCCCCTGCTACCCCTGGGCCCCCTACCTCGGCCCCACCCAGACTCCTAGCTTTCCGGCCCTGCCCCTCCCCGGGCGCCCGCCGCCCCTCGGCCCCGCCCCTGGCCCGGCCCCGCCCCGCGGGAGGAGGCGGGCGTGGGGAAGTCCGCGGGCGGGGCCGGGGTTTGGAGCCGCCTGGGCGCTCGGGCAGAGAGGCAGCCGCACCCGAGACGCCCGGGGCGCCGGGGGACAGCGCTGGCAGCAGGTAGCCAGGATGTTTCTGGAGCCCCAGGTAGGGCTGCGGCGCGTGGCAGGTGCGGGGCGGCGGGTGGCGGAGGCGGTGACGCGGACGCGCTCGCAGGGCAACCCCTTGACTGCAGGACCGCGGGGCTAGGAATTCCTGTGCCGCCGAGCTGCGGAAGCAGGGCTGACCTCCCGGCAAGGAGTGCGGCCACCCGGAGGACATCTTCAGCCAGGCCTGGAAGAAGCTTGCCCTTGGGAGCCACTCCCTCTGTGGGTCCCCGCGGGCAACTGCTGCCAGGTGGGCTGTGCCCAGGGCTCAGAACGGATAGGCAGCCGAGGCTGCCACTACCTTGCCTGGCCCTGCTTGCGGAGGCCAGTGTTAGTCTACAGCTGAGCGGCACCTGCACGGCTGGTACGGACCCCTGTGGGGCGGATAGCGCTGGGGAGGCAGGTGACAGCAGCCCAGCAGCAGGGCCGGCGGGAGGGTGGCTGCCCTAGGCCTGGCACAGTCAGGCGTGTAAGAGACAAGACCACAGTGCATCCTTTTCCCGACTTGAGGGGCACAGAACCACCTGTTTGCCCTGGAGGAGACAGGGGGACTGTAACGAGGTGGGCACGTGGGAGGTGTGTACGTGTGTATGTGTGATGTGTGGGTGAGAGTGAGATTATGTGAAAACCGTGGGATGTTTAAATATGGGATGTGTGTGAGAGAGAGGGAGAAGCACGGAGTGGGGCAGGACACAGACACCTGTGTGTATATAAGGGCAGTGAGCCTCAGGCTAGGGCTTTGAGGGATGTGGGCCCCACGATGAGGGGCAGCTTCTTTTCTATAGGAAGGAAGCTGAGAACCTGTCATGGAATTAATCCTGAGCATGAGGCAGTGTTACATTTCCATGGCTGTTTATTACAGTTCTTCCTTTGAGATGATCGGGTGATGTGATTCAGGTGCTGCTCTTTAAGCCCTCTCAGCTTGGAGCTCATCAGTGTACACCCAAAACCTCAGGGGCCAAGAAGGGGGCTGCAACCGGGACTAATCAAGCCTGGCTGTGCCCAAGAAGCAGGACTCGTTCGTTCTTTCATGTAGTCATTACTCATTTATTGAGCCCCTGCTATGTGCAGGCACTGTGGATTCAGCAGGGAACCAGATACAAACCACAGCTCCTGTCCTCATGGCTCACCTTCTAGCAAGAGAGACAGGGGGAGAAAAAAAGCACAATCAATAAATGAGATATGGAATGTTACATGGTGATACGTGTTAAAAGAGAAAAAGTAAATGAATAGAAAATATCAAGGGTACATCAGGCAGGATAATTTAGATTATCAGCAGTAGCTGAACCACCCCCAAAGCCAGGGGCCGATAACAACACAGTATAATTTCCACTCATTGGCTTGTCTGTGAGGGGTTGGCAGGGCCCCACCCCGAGCCTTCCTCTCTCAAGGACCTGGGCTGACAGGTCCCATGGCAGAGGGGGAGTGAGGTCCTCGCACTGACATTTCAGTGCCCCACTTCACAGTGCCACACATCACTTCCAGTCACTGTTCTTGAGCCAGATGAGTCACATGGCCCCACTCAATCTCATTAGGACCAGCAGTGACAGTTCTCCTCAGCCTGGCGACATGTCCAGTGTGTTTGGTGCCCAGCACATTGACCACCAGTGTGGGGCTGCCTTGGGTAGGGCAGTCCGGGGAGCCTTTCACCTGAGGACCTGCTGGACGAGAGGCAGGGAGATAGTGGCAGGGGGAGCAGCAGTGCCTGCCAGGATGTCAGGCCAAGCTTGGAAGTGGAAGCTGCCCGTGTGTTCAGGCACCAGACTGGAAGCCAGTGTCAGGGGCAGGGCTGGTGAGGGTGAGAGGATAGTCTGGCCAGCACAAGGGGCTCAGGGGCTCAGCTGAGGGAGTGGAGGAGGAGAGAAGGCCCGATTTGATCACACTCTGAAGGTAAAGTGAGAGGCCCTGTTGATGGTGGAAATGTGGGGTGCAGATGGAGAAGAGGCAGCAACTTGAGGAAGGAGTGGTGGGGAAGGATGCAGGTGGGGCAGGAGGGGGCGCAGAGGAGGGAGAGCAGTTTGACACCCCCTGGGGCAATTCACCTGGCACTTGCGGGCAGTATGGAGTCCAGGGAGGGTCTGGCCCAGCTTGCTCCATCCTGTGGGCTCTTGCCGCCTCTTGGCCATGCTGCCTACACTTGTACCTGCCGGTTCAGGACAGCCCGCCCAGGTGCCACGCCCCCATCTTGCTGGGCCTGCCTGCCGCTCGGTTTGGGGGAGCCTCGCGTGAGCTCCACCAGGGGAGGCAAGGTGAATGGAGGGAGCCAGAGCATCTTGTGTCGACCTGGCTGCCTTCTGAGGTGCTGGGGCACTGGAAACAGTCGCATAACCACCAAGACCGGGCCCACAGTGGTGCAGGGTCTGCACAGGCTGGGCCATCTAGGACAGCCACGTGGGGTATCGGCTTTGGTGTGGGTAGGATTTGACCAGGGAGATGGAGCTGAGGTACTTGTGGAAGCCACCTGCACCCTCCACACCTCTGGGCTCCTTGGGAGTCTCCCTCTGGGGAGTTGCAAGTAAGTGAGCAGAAAAGGGCTGGTCCCTCAGGGCTCTGGTGTGAGACCTGTTATGTCTCCCTGTTATTCCTTCTCCTGACCCGCTGGAAACTCCCTGGTTTGGAGTTTCCTTGGAAGCCCACCTCAAGTCCTCCCTGACGTCTCCCTACAGAGTTATACCCCCCACCGCACGCCGTGCCCCCTCAGCACCCAGCACAGACATCTGATCCCGCGTCTCTCATTCACGCTGCGGGGGTGTTACTGCTGCCTCTGCTGGCCGACAGGGTGCTCTGTGGGCTCCTCCAGTCCCGGGTGTGTGGCACAGGTCACAGGACCTCAGGGATGTTTGTCAACTAAATAAGTGGGGGAAGGAAGAAGCAGACACAAGGGCTGGAGCGGCCCCCGGAGACTGCCCAGTTCTGCTTCCTTGTTTTACACATGGGGAGGCTGAGGCCCACAGGGGCTGCGGCTGGCCTGAGTTCAGCCAGGGGTCAGAGCTGGCCCCTTGACCACGATGTCCACTGTCCCAGCTTCTGGGCTGGCTGGAGCCCTGTGGGTTCCAGGACAAGGGGAGCCTGGAGGCAGACAGAATGGAGAGTCCTAGATGACGGGTCAGGTGAGAGCACGTGGATGATGGCCTCTACTGGGGTTCTCCACTTCTTCCCTGCTGGAGCCCTGCTGCCCCCAAGGGCTCTGGCCCCGTGGCCTCAGGGCGGTTGGTGGGCCATGGGGTTTCTCTGGCAAACCCACTGCCTTGTGTCTCGGCCTCCAGTGGAACCACCCCACCCTCACTGTCCTGCTCACCCACGCCTGCCTGGCTGGGGCCAAGCCCACGGCATTTCCCAAAGGTCAGTGTGGCTGCCGCACGAGCCGCCCCTTGCCCATGGCAAGTGTGAGTCAGAGGCCCTGGGAGCCAGCTCTCCGGTCTCCTCTAACCCTCACAAGGTCGCTGTGCCAGTGACCCAGGGGAAGGCTGAGGCTCCACAATGTAAGGCAGCGCCGTGAGCAGACCAGGCGTTCATCCTGGGGCTGGCTGACCCCAGAGCCTGGAGCCCCTGCACACACCAGGCGCCTGTGCAGCATCCTTAGAAGAGGGAAGCGAGTTCCCAGGGGTGCCCCGCCGAGAGGGCAACATGGGGGGCTGTCAGGGGTATGTGGCCAGGAAAGGGGGCTGTGAGTCGGGTGGCTGATGTGGGTGGCAGAGCGGGCCCATTGGGAATGTGTCCCTGGCCAGCGAAGAGCTGGGAAGCCCTAGGGCATGCACACACGCCCACACATGCAGATTCCTGGCTCACACATACCCTCTTCTCTTTCGCCACCGGAGTGAAAACACACATTCCACATGGACTGAGTCGGGATGTTCCCCGAGGAGGTTGATAGGTAAAATATTGATCTTTAAAAAAAAAAAAATGTGTGTTAGGTAATTGATAATTAAACTCTCTTATTAGTTTGAACAGATTTTCAGTTGGGCTCCCTGGAAAACCAAGAATGATTTAATTCATTTCTAATGTATCTTTTAAAAACTTTCTGATCTTACTGTGTTTTCTAAAAGGTACACAGCAGCTTTCAATAATAGCAGTTGTCCTTGGCTTCATCTTCACTTTAATGAAGAGGCCTCTGACGTTTTGCTGTGAAGTCTGAAATTGACCCTAAATTCCAAACAGATATTCTTCATCATGAGGTACACTTAATTCCCATGTTAAGTGCCAAGAGTGTACACCAAGAATGGATATTCATCCGAGGCTTTTCTATATCTGGCAAAATCATCAAATTCCTTTCCTCTTTGGACCTATTAATGTGTTGACTTATTAGCTTTTCTGAGCTAAATCATCCTGTTCCTGGAATAAATCCCACAGGGTCAGGCAATTGTGCTCTGAAATGCTGCTGAGTTCATTCAGCTGATATGTTGCTTGGGGTATTTTTCATCTATATTCATAGGTGAGAATTTATTCGTACTTTTCTATTAGGGTAGATATTTGTCACATTTATAAATCATGGTTATGTTAGCTTCATAAAATGAATAGGAAAGGTTTTCAATATGAATTGTGTAGTTGAAATAGTTTAAATATATAAAATTATCGGACTCTCTAAGGCTTGAAATAATTCATTTTGGAAACTGGCTCAGCCGGAGCTTGCTTTTATTTTTCCCTGAGGTTTCAGTTGGCTGTGAAGTTACTTAATTTGTACTATGGTTATTGGTCCTTTTGGGTTCTAAATATTTTTAGCCTATTTTGGATATTTATATTTTCTAGGTAATATCCCAGTTCAAAATGCTTTCGGGCCTTTTAGCACGGATTTATATCATCTGTCCTTTTAAGGTTTCTTCTCCACATTAGCTTCTCTTTTTCATCCTCTGTCTTTGCGTTTCTTCCTCTCTTCATTCTTTGCTTCCCTCTCTCCTGTTCTGCTAGCTTCCTTCTTTTCTTCCATCCTTTTGTTGATGAGAATTGCCAAAGGTTTATCTTTAAAATTTTCACTTTCAAAAGAAAACCAGCTCTTGAGTGTACAGCAAGTCCTACTGTCTTCCTTTCCTTAAATCCACTAATTTCTCATTTAGTAATTCCTTCCTCCAGTTTGCTCTGCTGAATGTCTGTTTTGTTTAGAAGCTCTTTAGTTTTCTGAATCAAGTGCTTAATTTGTTTTCATTCCCCACCCCCTGTTTATTTAAAATATATTGAAATCTATGAATTTTTCTCTGAGTACAGCTTTGGCCATATTGAATTTCACGGGATTTCTTCTAAGGGTTATTTTTCTGATGTGTCTATAATTGGAGTTTTGATTGCTACTTGAACACAAACATGACTTAGGGAAGCTTTTTATTAAATGGGTGAAATTTTTTTTTTTGGTTTATCGTTTGTTTATTAATATCCAGACGTATCATTCTGTCGCCTGTACGTTTCCATTTAGGAACTCCATCCGGGTTTCATTGGTCGTTTGATGTGTGAGCAATGTGGGTGAGTACTTTTGGACAGAAGGACATACCTTGCTGTTTTTAGGGCATAATATTTCACATATTTTTCTCTTTATGCTTCCATCCCCACGTCCTCAGAGAATGCCCTGCAGTATTTTCATTCCATTCTACCACGCATCCCTTTGGGTCTGAGTCGCGGTGTCAGGAATTGTAGAAAGTTCTAGTTGGTTGTCCTGCCTGTTTCTGGTCCACGAAGAGCCCTATGCACTGTGCTTGGGCGCCGGGCCCATTTCCTGGGCACAGCGGGGCAAGCATGTTCTCGGCAGTGTGCCTTTCACTTTCAACCCTTGGCAGAAAGAACCCGCCTGCAGGCTGAAGCAGCGGGCTGTTCCTGGCTCTGCTTGGCCAGACTGTGTGACCTCAGGCTGTCCTTGGCCTCCTGGGCTGCACCTCATCCCAGCAGTGGTCAGTAACGCCTTGGGGGCCGCTGTGGGGATGTAGGATGGCCCAGTAGGTGGAAACCTTCTGTGAGTGTCACCTACTGGCAGTGACACTGCGGGCTGTTTCAGCTCAGGCCTGGATCTGGCCACCCAGCACGGGGCCCCTTGGGTGCACAGGCACACCTGGCCCTCGGATCCTGCCCTGGCACCCCACAGTGCTGCGCTCACTGGCCCCTCCATGCACTCCACAAGCAGGTGGCTCTGGGCCAGGCCTTGTCCATCTCGCAGGGACCCTGGACGTCTCCCTCCACCTGCCTTCGCCTCGCACCTGCCCTCCCTTCTCTGGAGCCTGCGCTGAATCCTGGGTTTCATAGCAGATCACGGTGGTCACACTCACCGGGGTTCACCACTTTGGAGCTGTAAGGCCTGGGGCTGATGACTTGAACCCTTGGGGCTTTGTTCCCTGTCTGGAAAATGGGATGACAGCTGCTGTGCCAGCCATGTATGCAGAGCGGCGAGTGGGAACGTGCAGTGCCCTGGCGAGGAGTGGAGACAGCTGTGCTGCTGGTGCTCCTGGGGGCCGGCCGGTTCCAGACACTAGGGGGCGCAGGTCAGGCACGGGGCAGGAAAGCTGCTTGTGTGCATAGGGAGTGGGAGATGTTTCTGTTTGAGGGTCAGGACGTGTGTCCAGGTCGTTTCTGAGAGGCCGTGGCCACTGGACAGGCTGTGCTGTCCAGGCCCAGTAGGGAGCTGGGTGCCTGCTGCCCTCCACCCTGAGGCTGGTACACACAAACCTCCAGCCCCTGCAGAGCGGCAGGATCCCAGGGGTTCCACTCTGGGTGTCTGCCAGGAGGATGACAATTCAGGCGAAGGAAATGGATTTTTATTTGTTTTTAAACACAAAGGAAAATCGTTGCTCAGCCTAATTAGATGTCATTTAAAAATGAAAGAACTGTACGTTCTCCCCCCTCCCCACACTCCCAGACAGCCTGCAGGGTGGAATAGAGGCCACTGTCTACTCAGGCCTGAGTGTGGCTTCTCTCTCCAGCCCCTCCAGCCCTAGGGGCCCAGCCTCCCTGTCTCTCAAGGACCCTCAGCTCTGACCCAGTTCCCTGTTGTCCTGCTGGCTCACAGCCATGCCCATGCTGCTCCTTGGGGTCCTTCCTGTGTGGGGTACCGGGGGAGCCTTGGTCAGATGTTCCCTTCTGGAACCTGGGGTCCTGACAGGAGGCAGATTTTTGCAGACTTTTTTTTTTTGCCCCAGATTTTGCTTCACATACTAAGCACCAATCTTAAGTGGACGTCCTGTAGAGGAAGGAGATCCCAGAGGTGGGATTTCAGTGGAGGTGAGGGGCTGCACAACGCCTTCCTTGGTGGCGCTTTGAGGACAGGAGTGCCTCCTGAGTCTGTCTCATCTTCCTCCCCCTTCTGTCTGAGGCTGTGCCCAGCTCAGCCTCCAGGAGTCTGAGTCACCTGCCCACGTGCAGGAGTGCACCGTGACCCTTGTGGAATCTGAGGCCAGAGGCAGGATGGGGAGGCCCGGGGCACTATCCTTCTGCCCTGGGGGCCCTGAGTGGGAGGCTGGCATGCCAGCAGCCCGCCCTCCAGGAAAAGGGCAAGGATTCTCTGAAATCCTACCTGCTCCTCCCTGGGCCCCTCAAGGCTCAATAATGGGATGGTTATTGGTGGACAATGACATTTTGTCCCTTGAGCAGCCACCAGAAGAAGCTGACTGGGCAGAAAGGGAACGAAGGAGGAGGAGGAAACCCGGACTCGGCAGAATCAGTATTTAGGAGGGTGAAGAGGAGATGGCAAGATTCCTTTAGTCAATTCAAATAGGATTTGGTAATAGGAAAGAATTCAGAAGGAGAAGAAAAAAATGAATCATGCATCTGTAACAAAGCTTTAATTGTTGGCATCTCTCCGAGGCCGGGCCTTTGTGGAGAAGGCGCCGAGGTGCTGCGTGGCTCCGTTCCCATGGCAGCCACCTCCTGGCTGGAGTCCGGCCCACAGCCCTCCACCAGCCTCAGGGACTGCCCTGGCTGGCCCAGAGGGTGCACCGAGGTAAATACGGCTCTTCTTCCTGGCATTTGTGAATATGATTTCTTGAAGCTTGGTTTCTGTGAAAAACGCCACCCCTCGCCCTCATTCCCCGCCAGATCCATCAGGCTGGGAGGATGGGAGCTGCACAGAGCTGCACAGCACCCTGCCTGCAAGGCTGGGGCCAGCCATGCCCTCCTGAGGGCTTCCCTGCTGGGAGGGCCATGGGGGTACAGGGGTGAGGACTAATGAAGCCTCTACACAGAGGCATGTCACCCCTACCACTCTCCACCCCAGGTAGAGCAGCCACCTCAAAGGTAGAGCCAGTTCTTTTATTTAAATTTTTTTTTTCAAAAAAGTTTGGCCATGCTGCAAGGCTTATAGGATCTTAGTTCCCTGACCAGGGATTGAACAGTGCCCTCAGCAGTGAAAGCACTGAATCCTAACCACTGGACACCAGGGAAGTCCCTAGAGTCAGTTCGGAGCCCCACATGCCGGGACAGGGCAGCATGGCCAGGCAAGTGGGTCTGCTGGCCCAGAAGGAGAGGCGGCTTCCCCCTACTTTCTCCCTGTCTGCATCAGGGGCCCAGCGGCTATCTGGAGTGTATGTCCAGAGGGGAGAGGGCTCCAGGGAGGGGTCAGGAGAGGGGCAGTGCCAGCCCCCATAACTGTGTCTGGAAAGGCAGTGGGGACCCTGGAGAACAACTGTCCCTGGGGCCTACAAGTGTCCTCCAGTTCTGACTCCACCGAAACCAACCTGTACTAAGCCTGTCCCGTGCATAGTGGCCTCAGGTCACACTCAGTACCATCTGTGAGGCCTCTGCTGGAGGTGCCAGCTTGTAGGGGAGGTTGCTAGCTCCCAGCTCAGGGCTGGCCAGGTATCACTCCCAGCCTGCTGGACCCCCAGCCTATTTTTGCAGCCAGACCCTGAGTTTTTTTAGTATATGGTCCTGGCAGACAAGACTAGGGTTGCAGGAGCTTAAGAGACACATTTGAGCTCAAAGGTAGGAAGATCTGAAAGCCAGGATTTGGGGAGGGGAAGAACCGCCCCCAAGAGAGAGCTGTCTGCCTACTTGTGTCTGAATTCAGGCTGGCAGCTGCTCTCCTGACCTTCTCCTCTTCTTCCTCTTCTGGAGGACTGATCTCCTTTTAACCCATAATATCATATCCTTATCTGTATAGTCACTGCATCCCAGCCACAGCCTGCCCCAAGGGGCTCAGTAGGGACAGAGACCCAGTTTCCTTCATTGGTAGGTCTCCAAGGTGTGGGCGGGTCCTTGGTAACACTTGTGAATGAATGAATGAACGAGTGAATGGTCAGTTGGTCAAGGAGTGAGGGCTCTGTGGAGCACCCACCTCTTACCCACCTCCAGCGCGAATGACATCAGAGAACCAGACAGTGAGCCCTAGAAGGGTGAAGGGCTCCATTTGGCAGATGTAGGAGGCCCAGCCTCAGCTGCCCCAAGGTTCCCAGCAGAGGTCCCTGGGCCAAGCAGCCAGCATGGATCTTTCCTTAACTGTGGCTTCTGAGTGCTGATGGGGCTACTGCCCTGCTCCCACCAAGCCTGGCTTTTTCTGGAACTGGGATGGAACCAGAGACAGCCCCACGTATGCAGTCATTCTGAAATCTCTGCCAAAGTTTGCCCTCTTGGTTGAATGGTCCTCCAGGATGGGGGGCCAGGGCTGGCACCCAGTTTACCCCCAGGAGCACTTGCTCTCGCTCTCCTCCAGTCAACAGAGGGGAGACTGGCAAGATGTGTAATTTTCAGTTGCTAATTGTGATGCCCTGCAGCTTGCTGAGCTAAAAATAGTCTCCATTTTGTTGAGTAGGTTAAAAAATAGAAGCCCATGTGCTGCCTCCAAAAAAGCACCCCTTGCAAAGCCTGGCAGAGGCAGGGGGCTGTGGCACCCCTCCTCCACCTCCCAGCAGCTCCCTGGGGGCTCATGCAAGATGGGCCCTCAGGGCCATTTTTGTCCCCGTTTTCCAGGAAGCTGGGATGCTTAACTTGGCATCCATGGATGAGCTTCCGGGAGCCCGTCAGTCCCTGAAATTTTATGCAGAAGGTCATGGGAAGGTGCACTTATCCATGTGCTCAGGGCGAGGGCCTCAGTGTTCATCTGATGCTCAGAGGGTCAAGCCCTGGCCAGGCACAATGATGAGCTGGAAAGACAGTCTCCAGATGGAGCAGGGAAGTGGGGCAGGCAGGCCTGGGCACACCTACTCACCGCCACCTGCCTGGGCAGCCTTGTACAAGTCATTGGCACCCTCATCTAAGAAATGAGCATCTCCACACTGCCCCCGGTGGGTTGGGGGAATTGGACTGGATGAGATGTAACACCCAGCACCTGGCTGGGCTCCCAACTCCCAGTGATAAACATCTCAAGTACAAAAGGTTAGGATTCCCTGGTGGCCCAGTGCTTAGAATGCTGTGCTTCTACTGCAGGGGCATAGGCCCAATCCCTGGTCGGGGAACTAAGATCCCATATGGGGCACGGCCACACACACAAAAAGTAAATTAAAGAGAATATATAGAAGGTTAATCAAAGAAAGCTTATCCCTGCCTCTCCATTTAGAAACTTCCGGAACTGCAGACTCCAGGATTGAACTGTACCCTGGGAATCTGGCCTAGACAGCTCCTCCCCTTCAGAGCTGAATGGAGGCCTGACATTGTTCTGTCCAGCTGCACAGGAGTCTGTCCCCTCCCTGGGCTGTTGACCTCCCTCTTAGCTGGGCAGACCCGGTGGACAGTTATTCCTGGAGCCACCCTCTGACTCCTCCCTCTGGGGCTGAGAAACGTGTGTCATGCAGACCCCCCTGGGGTGGGGGCCATGCATGCCCATTGGGCAGTGCCTTCCCTTTCCTGGGATGCGTCCTGAGAGCAGAGTTAGGAACAGGTAACTGGGCATTAGAGGCCAGGAGGCTGGAGGACCCCTGAGAGCCCACAGGTGGGGTTCTTCCCCAGTGGCTCCTGAAGGTTGAGGTTCCTGCCCCACCTCTTGCCCCAAGTCCCTTCCTGCCCTGCCCTTCCACCCTACCTTCCTGTCCAGAGCTTGGGGCATTGAGCCAGGGGGCTGACTAGTGCCCCACAGGCCCTGCTCCTGGGCAGGGACCATCGCCCACCAGGGCTGGGAGGCAAGAAGTGAGGCAGGAGCAGACCTCAGGTATGGGAACACCTCCAGGAGGGTGTGCAAGGTTGCCCCAGACAGTCAGGAGCATGCACAACCCTGCACATGGATGCTGCAGTAACTGGATGTTTGTCTAGAGTCAAGTGTCACTTACATTCTTTAGCCAAGTATATTTAAGTAAATTGTTTGTGATAGCTTCAGCTGTGGAAGTCTTTTACGAGACCACTGGGCAGGGTTAGGCCTCCCCCAGGCCTTGTTTGGTCTCTCATACCAGAAGCAGGAAAAGCACCTGGGAAAGGCCTTTACCCAGGCCTGGATGAGGGTGCAAGTGGAGGATGTGAAGATGTGCGAAGGAGTAGCCATGGGCTCATCCGGGTACACGGAGCGGGCTCTGGCTGTCTTAGTAAGGCCAGCAGCCCTGGGCCTCTGCCACAGCTGCAGCTCCCAGAGGTGCAGGGTCTCTGAAGGCCCTCGTGGGCAGAGCTGGAGTTTGTGAGTGGAAGGACTGTGCCTCAGGTCACAAAAACTGCGCACATGTGGGTGTCTGGAGTTTGCATGCGTGTGGCCAGCGGCAGATACCCTCCTCCTGGACTCCCCTGTACCAGGGCCACATTAGAAGGCATGTAGCAGTGAGTGGCCCCCAGATCTCTAGCTAAAGTCTCTTGAAGACGTTGCGAAAGGGAATTTCATTCATAATCTTCTGCGGAAGAGTCCTAAAACCCCTCTTTTCCCACCTTTGCCGGCATCTCTCACAGCACAGGGGCTGCCCGAGGTCTCCTCTTACTCCCCGACTGTGCCTCCCTCACCTCCTGGCCCTCAGTCCAGGGGTTTCTATGTCCTTGATGCTTTGGTGCGGTGTGTTTCTTAGAAGGTGTGCATGCGTGTGTGTGTGTGTGCGTGTGCAGGGCAGCTGCACATACTCAGAAGCTAAGCTTTTTGGCTGAGTCCCTAAAAAGGGCCTTCGACCTGAGTTGTGTGGACGCAGTGTGCTGTGTGAGCACTTGCATCCGATTGCCCCTGGACTGTAGCCCGCCACGGTCCTCTGTCCCTGGGATTTCTTTAGGCAAGAGTTCTGGAATGGGTTGCCATTTCCTACTCCAGGGTATCTTTCTGACCCAGGGATGAGCTCCCACTTATACCCTGTGGGAAGGATCCCGTGTTCAGAGTCCTTGGCCTGGCTGAGCAGTACCCAGGGGACGGCATTTACTTTCTGAACTATGACACCCCTGGTGTGTGAGCTCTTGTTCTAGGCTGAAGACAGGTTCCTTGTGGTTCTCCCCTCCTGTACACCCACACCGGGAAGTTTGGGGACCAGTATCTTGTCTGACAAACACGGCCAGGGCTCACATAGATGGAGTAACTTGCCCCAAACCAGCACCTGGAGGGAGGCATGGACCCAGCTCGAGGGGTGTCGGCTCCTAAGCCCTGGCCCTCAGGGCACTTAGGAGCCGCTGGGTCTCATTCAGATGTGGGGAGTTGGGGCAGGGGTCTGTGTGGAAACCAGAAGAATAGCTGCCCTTCTCTGAACTCAGCCTCCCTAGAGATGGAGGCAAGGCTAAGGTGCGAGCGCTTTACTGGGGAGCTGGGCCCGGGACACAGGAGGGAGGAAGGAGAGCAGCCAGATAATGGTGCTGAGTTCTGATGGTCAGCCTTACTTCAGTCTTTGGAGGCTCTGTGAAGCCTGTGATCTGAGTCTGCCTGGGGTTTTCACCTGGCTCCGTGCGGACGGACGGCTGGTTGTGTGCATGCGCACACCCACACGGGCCGCGGTGGAGCCACAGGGTCTCCCTGCCCGCTCCCAGCCCACCCTCGGCACCCACTGGTGCCCGCAGTGCCACCACCTGGCTGATCACTGAAATGCAGGGCGTTGAGTCCCAGCCCAGGCCTGCCGGGTCATGCCCGCACTTTCCCTGGACGTGCTTGTCCCTTTGAAAGTTGAAGCCTCCAGGTGACAAGAGCAGCTCTGCCCTCGGTGCTGCTCATCCCTCTGCCGCTGCTCTGCCCTGCTGATGGCTGTCAGGCTGCAGGTCAGGAGTGGTGGCGGGCGGTGCTGGGCCATGTGGGTGCCACCGAGGCAAGGCACAGATGCGAGAGGCACACAACGGCCCCGGTACCACTCCCAGGGACGTGTTTTCCCATCTAGCCTTCATCCCTACCCAGCAAGGGAGGAGGCGCAAGAAACTCTAGGCCCATTTTACAGCTGAGGAAACTGAGGTTTAGAGCGGCTCAGAATTTTCCCTACGGTGTGGAGACCGTGTCTCCTGACTCCAGCCTGGACTCTCACCGGCTCCCAGTACTGAAACCGCAGGAGAGGACTCAGCAGGTGTGTGTGCGAAGGTCACAGGTGAGGGTGCAGGCAGGGGGTGTTAAAGGAATGTAGTTTCTAGGAGGCCGCGGGCTGGGCTGGACCGTGGTGTAGGGGTAGCTGGTGTCTGGCTCTGGGCGGCAGCAGGAAATGGAGCCTGGGGGGCCAGGACAGCCTGCGGTCAGGCAGTGGGGCAGCCCAGGAGGGCTGGAAAGGGACAGGGCAACAGTACAGCCGCAGGAAGCCCTTGTGCCCCATTGCTTGGCCCACCCGGCCCTCCTGACCTACAGCCAGCCCGCTGGACACTGCTGGTGGCTGCCTATCCAGGCAGTAGCAGAGGGCCCCTTAGGCTCAGCCTTTGCCCTACCAGACCTCTCTGCCCGCTCCCAGCCCACCCTCGGCACCCACAGTGCTGCTCTGCCCGTGCAGGGGCACCTGGCACCCTCTGAGGCTTGGCCACGGGGACTCTGGGCCCAGTTAAAGGGAGGACCCTCTTCCTCCACAGTGCCCCTGGAGAGTCGGGTAAACCCATGTGTGAGACAGACAAGTGCTGACACACGGCAGCTGCCTCTGCACTCGGTGCCAGTTCGCTCCCGAGCTGCTCCTGGGCCTGCCCGCGTGCCCACCTGCACCTGTGCAGGAGGTGGGAAACTTGAGGGCCTGGCTTCCAAGAACCAGTGAATCAGTTTCACCGGCCTGACTGTGAGTCGATTGCATCTATAATTAGAAGGTGCTGGCCTTCCTGCCAGAACAGAGGAAGAGCCGTAAGGCGTCAGAGGAGGCAGTGCAAGTCCGTCTCCCACTCCTCTTAAAAGGCCTGCTGCCTTGTCCAGACCAGTACGAGCTGACTAGGGCCAGAGGTGCAGATCCCTGGGAGCTCCATCATTGTCCCCCCAACCCTAGCTCCGTCTTCCCCCTGCCTCGTTCTGGCCTCTGGAGGCTTCCAGAGAGCTCCACCAGTGTCTGAGTCTGCAGCCTTGAAGCAGGTCTGGCTGTAGGCAGGAGCAGCAGAGGCAGGAGAGAGGCTCTGTGTACTTGTTGCTTTGCCCTTTTCACCTGGAAAGCCTTGAAAAACACTAGTGCCCAGGCTGTACCCCCCGCCAGATAGAACTGTTGCGGTGGAAGCTGGGCAAAGTGGTTTTGTAAATTCTTCAGGTGATTGTTATGCAGCCACCAGAGGCACTGACCTAGGTGAAGCTGCTCTCATCACCTGGAGGCTAAAACTTTCAAACGGACAAGCACATCCAGGGAAGGTGCGGGCATGACCTGGCAGGCCTGGGCTGGGACTCAGTGCCCTGCATTTCAGTGATCAGCCAGGTGGTGGTGTTGTGGGTTGGGCCACACCAGGTGCAGCAGCTGCTATTGTTTAGTTGCTAAGTTGTGTTGGCCTCCTGAGACCCCATGGACTATAGCCTACCAGACTGCTCTGTCCATGGAATTCTCCAGGCAAGAATACTGGAGTGGGTTGCCATTTCCTTATCCAGGGGATCTTCCCGACCCAGGGATCGAACCTAAGTCTCCTGATTGGCGGGTGGATTCTTTACCACTGAGTTACTGGGAAAGCCCACACTAGGAGCAGCAAAGCTTTCTAAAGGAGAGGATCTGAAACTTCAGAGAACAGTGAGTTCTGACTCGGGGAGGGTGCACTGCTGCCGCCGCCAAGTTCTTGGTGGTGCTGACCCTGCGGCTCCAGCTTTGCGTTTGTTTTAGAGCATCCCTGCAGGGTCTGACTCCCCGGGGGCCTGTGTGTCTAGAGTGGCCTGTGTGGGGCATGGAGTAGGTACCTGTGTGGGAGTTTGCTCCTCAGGTGGGAGGTGGTACCGCGTTCTTGTGCGCAGTGCTTTACCCCAGTGAGCACACTCCGTCCTCCCAGCATAC
This sequence comes from Budorcas taxicolor, assembly GCF_023091745.1. Lineage (NCBI taxonomy): Eukaryota > Metazoa > Chordata > Mammalia > Artiodactyla > Bovidae > Budorcas > Budorcas taxicolor. Next base: position 31,941,738 of record NC_068914.1, read on the forward strand.
CTCTGAAACCGTGTTCCCTGTGCCCATTTACAGATGAGGTCATTAAGGCTCCGTGAGGTTGAGGGTCCTGATAAAGCCACAAGAGGCTGATCCGGGCACAGACGCAGGCCTGCCTGACCGCCTTTGCTGCCATCCTGGCCCTGCTGCAGTCGCCCCCATCTTGAACTCGTCTCTGTGTCTTCCAGCATCTCCATGCCTTCATCATCATCACCTACTGAAGGTTTATCAGACTTGTCAATGGCAGCTCTGAAGCCCCCACTGTATCTGCTTCCTTGGATTATCTGCTGTGTGACCCTGGACAGTTACGTGGCCTCTCTGTGCCTTGTCCTCACTGGCAGCATGCAGAGAGTGGCGTTTGCTCACTTGGGGTTATTGTGAGGATGAATGAGATGGTTCCACTCCAGCAATAGTGTCACTGGTGGCACATACAAAGTACTCAGAGTTTTAGCTACTGTTATTTCATTAAAAAAAATTTTTTTATTGACGTGTAGAGAAGGCAATGGCACCCCACTCCAGTACTCTTGCCTGGAAAATCCCATGGACAGAGGAGCCTGGTGGGCTGCAGTCCATGGGGTCGCAACTGAGCGACTTCACTTTGACTTTTCACTTTCATGCATTGGAGAAGGAAATGGCAACCCACTCCAGTGTTCTTGCCTGGAGAATCCCAGGGATGGCGGAGCCTGGTGGGCTGCCGTCTATGGGGTCGCACAGAGTCAGACACGACTGAAGAGACTTAGCAGCAGCATAGTTGACTTACAAGGTTGTATTAGTTTCTGCTCTACAGCAAAGTGAATCAGTTATACATATACCTGCATCCACTCTTTTTTTAAGATTCGTTTCCCATATAGATCATTACTTAGTATTGAGTTGAGTTCTCTGTGCTATATAGTACATCCTTATTAGTTATCTATTTTACATACAGTAGTGTGTATATAGGGCTTCCCAGGAAGCACTAGTGATAAAGAACCCTCTTGCCAATACAGGGGATGTAAGAGAGGCTGGTTCGATCCCTGTGTCAGGAAAATCCCTTAGAGGAGGGCATGGCAACCCACTCCAAGAATGTACATGTCAGTCCCAACCTCCCAATTTATCCCTCCCTTTCCTTCCACCCCCCCGGTAGCCATAAGTTTGTTTTCTACATCTGTTATTTTTTTCCTTACCATTTGTACCATTTTTAAAGATTACACTAATATAAGCAATACATAGTATTTGTCTGCCTCTGACTTCACTCAGTATGACAGTCTCTGTGTGGCTGCAAATGGCATTAATTCATTTGTTTTTCTGGCTGAATTATATTCCATTGTGTGTACACACACCACGTCTTCTTTATCTGTCCCTCTGCCAATGGACATTTAGGTTGCTTTCATGTCTTGGCTGTTGTAAATAGTGCTGCAGTGAACATTGGGATACGTGTGTCTTTTTGAATTACGGTTTTCTCTGAATATATGCCCAGGAGAGGGATTGCTGGATCATATAGTAGAGCTGCGTCTGGTTTTTTTAGGGAACCTTCTTACTGTTCTACATAATGGTTGCACCAATTTACATTTCCATCAACAGTGTGGGAGGGCTCCCTTTTCTCCACATCCTCTCCAGCACTTTTTTTTTCTTTTTGTTCCTCCTGTGTCTCTTGGTTTTCCAGCTCCAAACCCAACTTTCCACTGAGTTTGGCGACCAGGCTTTGGCAATTACCATTCTGGACAGCTGGTTTCCTATCAGGTTCTACCAGCAGGGGTCACTGTAGGGAAACTAGCCGCCAGCGGAGCTCTCTGTTCTTCCATATCCCGCACCAGCGGTTCCCGCCTCCAGCACTTTTGATGATGGCCATTCTGATTGGTGTAAGGTGATACCTCACTGTAGTTTTGATTTTCATTTCTCTAATAATTAGTGATGTTGAGCATCTTTTCATGTGCTTTTTGGCCATCTATATGTCTTCTTTGGAGAAATGTCTATTTAGATCTTCTGGCCACTTTCCGATTGAGTTCTTTTTTGTTATTGAGCTGCATGAGCTGTTTGTGTATTTTGGAGATTGATCCCTTGTTGGTAGCTTTGTACACAGATATTGTCCCCCATTCTGTGGATTGTTTTTTCGTTTTGTTTATGGTTTCCTTTGCTATGCAAAAGCTTTTAAGTTTTATTAGGTCCCATTTATTTATTTTTGTTTTTATTTTCATTACTCTAGGAGGTGGATCCAAAAAGATTTTGTTGCTATTTATGTGAGAGAGTGTCCTGCCTATGTTTTTCTCAAAGAGTTTTATAGTATCTAGTCTTACATTTAGGTCTTTAATCTATCTTGAGTTTATTTTTGTGTTTCGTGTTAGAGAGTGTTCTAATTTCATTCTTTTACACACAGTTATCTAGTTTTCCCAGAGCTACTTACTGAAGAGACTGTCTTTTCTTCTTTGTATACTCTTGCCTCCTTTGTCATAAATTAGTTGACCATAGGTATGTGGGTTTATCTCTGGACTGTCTATCCTGTTCCATTGACTTATATTTCTGTTTCTGTGCCAGTACCATACTGTTTTGATTAATGTAGCTTTGTAATATAGTCTGAAGTCAGGGAGCCTAATTCCTCCAGCTCTGTTTTTCTTTTTCAAGATTGCTTTGGCTATTTGAGGTCATTTGTGTTTCAACTGAACTGAACTGTGTTTCCTTACAAATTGTAATGTTTTTGTTCTAATTCTGTGAAAAATTCCATTGGTAATTTGATAGGGATTGCATTAAATCTGTGGATTGCTTTGGGTAGTAGTCTCATTTTCACAATATTGATTCTTCCAATCCAAGAACATGGATATCTCGCCATCTGTTTGTATCATCTTTGACTTCTTTCATCAGCATCTTACAGTTTTCTGAGTACAGGTCTTTTGCCCCCTTAGGTAGGTTTATTCCTAGACATTTTATTCTTTTGGATGCAGTGGTAAATGGGATTGTTTTCTTAATTTCTCTTTCTGATCTTTCATTGTTGCTATATAGGAATACAAGATATTTCTGTGTATTAATTTAGTATCCTGCAACTTTACCAAATTCACTGATGAACTCTAGTAGTTTTCTGGTAATGTCTTTAGGATTTTCTATGTATAGTATCATGTCATCTGCAAACATTGACAGTTTTACTTCTTTTCCAGTTTGTTTCCTTTTATTATGATTTTTTTCTGATTGCCATGACTAGAACTTCAAAAACTGTATTGAATAAAAGTGATGAGAGTGAACATCCTTGTCTTGTTCCTGATCTTAGAGGAAATGCTTTCAGTTTTTCACAGTTGAGAATGATGTTAGCTGTGGCTTGATGTATATCTTTTTTATGGTGAGGAAGTTTCCTTCTGTGCCCAGTTTCTGGAGTTTTTGTCATAAATGGGTGTTGAATTTTGTCAAAAGCTTTTTCTGCATCTATTGAGATGATCATATCGTTTTTATTCCTCAGTTTGTTAATTGTGTTATCACATTGATTGATTTGCATATATTGAAGAATCCTTGCATCCCTGGGATAAATCCCACTTGATCACGGTGTATGGTCCTTTTAATGTGTTGTTGGATTTGGTTTGCTAGTATTTCGTTGAGGATTTTTGTGTCTATGTTCATCAGTGATATTGGCCTGTAATTTTCTTTCTTTGTGGTATCTTTGTTTTTGGTATCAAGGTGATGTTGGCCTTATAGACTGAGCTTGGGAATGTTTTATCCTCTGTGATTTTGGGGAAGAGTTTCAGAAAGATAGGTTTTAACTCTTCTCTAAATATTGGATAGAATTCGCCTGTGAAGCCATCTTGTCCTGGACTTTTGTTTGAAAGTTTTTTAATCACTTTTAATGTTAGTACTTGTGATTGGTCTGTGCATGATTTCTGTTTATTCCTGATTTGGTATTCGATGGTTGTACCTTTCCGAGAATTTGTCTATTTCCTCTAGATTTTTCTTTTTATTGGCATATAGTTGTTTGTTGTTGTCTCTTATGATCTCTTTGTATTTCTGTGGTGTCCACTGTAACTTCTGTTTTTTCATATCTCATTTTATTGATTTCAGCCCTTTCCCTTTCCTTCTTGATGAATCTGGTTAAAGGTTTATTAGTTTTGTCTATGTTTTCACAGAACCAGTTTTTTCTTTTTTAACTTCATTGATCTTTTCGATTGCTTTCTTCGTCTCTGTTTCATTTATTTCTGCTCTACTCTTTATGATGCCTTTCCTTTTACTAACTTTGGGTTTTGTTTGTTCTTTCTCTCGTTTCTTTAGATGTAAGGTTAGGTGGTTTATTTGAGATTTTTCTTGTTTTGTGAGGTAAGCTTGTATCACGGTAAACGTCCCTCTTAGAACTGCATAATATTTGGATCATCATGTTTTTGTTGGCATATGTTTCTTGGTGTTTCTGATTTCCTCTTTGATTTTTTTCCGTGATCCATTGGTTGTTTTGTAACATGTTGTTTAGCCTCAATGTGTTTGTGTGTTTTTACTATTTCTTTCCTGCAATTTATTTCTAATCTCATAGTTTTGTGGTTGGAAAAGATGCGTGATATTATTTCAGTTTTCTTAAATTTACCTAGGCTTGATTTGTGGCCCAAGGTGTGATCTATCCTGAAGAATGTTCCATGTGCACTTGAGGAGAAAGTGTATTCTGCTTCTTTCAGGTGGAATGCCCTATAAATTTCAAGGAAGTCCATCTTGTCTAATGTGTCATGTAAGACTTCTTTCCTTACTGATTTCATGTCTTGATGATCTGTCCATTGGTTTAAGTGGGATGTTAAAGCCCCCGTTATTGTTGTGTTACTGTTGATCTCCTCTTTTATGGCTGTTGCCATTTAAATTGTATATTGAAGTGCTCCTGTGTTGGGTGCTATATATTTACAGTTGGTATATCTTTTTCTTTGACCGATCTCTTTTTCATTGTGTAGCGCCCTTCTTTGTCTCTTGTAATAGTCTATTTATTCAGTTTTGGCACTGCTGTCTTCATTGCTCTGCAGGCTTCTCCCTGGTTGTGGCGAGTGGGGGCTGCTCTCTAGATGCGGTGCAAGGGCTTCTCGTTGCAGCGGCTTCTGTCTGTGTGGAGCACGGCCTCTGGGGCATGCAGGCTCTGACAGATGTGTCTCATGGGCTCACTGGTTGCGCTTCCTGGGCTCCAGAGCAGACTGAGTGGTAGTGGCACCCGGACTTAGTTGCTCTGCGGCGTTTGGGATCTTTCTGGCCCAGGTATCAAGCCCGCATCTCCTGCGTTGGCAGGTGATTCTTTACCACTGAATCATCAGGGAAGCCTCTACTAGTTGTTTCAGTTCAGTTCAGTCGCTCAGTCGTGTCCGACTCTTTGTGACCCCATGAATCGCAGCACGCCAGGCCTCCCTGTCCATCACCAACTCCCGGAGTTCACTCAGACTCATGTCCATTGAGCTCGTGATGCCATCCAGCCATCTCATCCTCTGTCGTCTCCTCCTGCCCCCAATCCCTCCCAGCATCAGAGTCTTTTCCAATGAGTCAACTCTTTGCATGAGGTGGCCAAAGTACTGGAGCTTCAGCTTCAGCATCATTCCTTCCAAAGAAATCCCAGGGCTGATCTCCTTCAGAATGGACTGGTTGGGTCTCCTTGCAGTCCAAGGGACTCTCAAGAGTCTTCTCCAACACCACAGTTCAAAAGCATCAATTCTTCAGCACTCAGCCTTCTTCACAGTCCAACTCTCACATCCATACATGACCACTGGAAAAACCATAGCCTTGACTAGATGGACCTTAGTGGGCAAAGTAATGTCTCTGCTTTTCAATATGCTATCTAGGTTGGTCATAACTTTTCTTCCAAGGAGTAAGCATCTTTTAATTTCATGGTTGCAGTCACCATCTGCAGTGATTTTGGAGCCCCCAAAAATAAAGTCTGACACTGTTTCCACTGTTTCCCCATCTATTTCCCATGAAGTGATGGGACCAGATACCATGATCTTCATTGTCTGAATGTTGAGTTTTAAGCCAACTTTTTCACTCTCCTCTTTCACTTTCATCAAGAGGCTTTTTAGTTCCTCTTCACTTTCTGCTATAAGGGTAGTGTCATCTGCATATCTGAGGTTATTGATATTTCTCCCAGCAATCTTGATTCCAGCTTGTGTTTCTTCCAGTCCAGTGTTTCTCATGATGTACTCTGCATATAAGTTAAATAAGCAGGGTGACAATATACAGCTTTGACATACTCCTTCTCCTATTTGGAACCAGTCTGTTGTTCCATGTCCAGTTCTAACTGCTGCTTCCTGACCTGCATACAGATTTCTCAAGAGGCAGGTTAGGTGGTCTGGTATTCCCATCTCTTTCAGAATTTTCCTCAGTTTATTGTGATCCACACAGTCAAAGGCTTTGGCATAGTCAATAAAGAAAAAATAGATGTTTTTCTGGAACTCTCTTGCTTTTTCCATGATTCAGCGGATGTTGGCAATTTGATCTCTGGGTCCTCTGCCTTTTCTAAAACCAGCTTGAACATCAGGAAGTTCACGGTTCATGTATTGCTGAAGCCTGGCTTGGAGAATTTTGAGCATTACTTTACTAGCATGTGAGATGAGTGCAACTGTGCAGTAGTTTGAGCATTCTTTGGCATTGCCTTTCTTTGGGATTGGAATGAAAACTGACCTTTTCCAGTCCTGTGGCCACTGCTGAATTTTCCAAATTTGCTGGCATATTGAGTGCAGCACTTTCACAGCATCATCTTTCAGGATATGAAATAGCTCAACTGGAATTCCATCACCTCTACTAGTTTTGTTCGTAGTGATGCTTCCTAAGGCCCACTTGACTTCACATTCCAGGATGTCTGGCTCTAGATGAGTGATCACACCATCATGATTATCTGGGTCTTGAAGATCTTTTTTGTACAGTTCTTCTGTGTATTCTTGCCACCTCTTCTTAATATCTTCTGCTTCTGTTAGGTTCAGACCATTTCTGTCCTTTATCGAGCCTATCTTTGCATGAAATGTTCCCTTGGTATCTCTAAATTTCTTGAAGAGATCTCTAGTCTTTCCCATTCTGTTCTTTTCCTCTATTTGTTTGCATTGATCGCTGAAGAAGGCTTTCTTATCTCTTCTTGCTATTCTTTGGAACTCTGCATTCAGATGCTTATATCTTTCCTTTTCGCCTCTCTTCTTTTCACAGCTATTTGTAAGGCCTCCCCAGACAGCCATTTTGCTTTTTTGCATTTCTTTTCCATGGGGATGATCTTGATCCCTGTCTCCTGTACAGTGTCACATCTATTTCTCACTTCCACTGTATAATGATAAGGGATTTGATTTAGGTCATACCTGAATGGTCTAGCGGTTTAATTAAAGTCTACTTTGTCTGATATGAGTATTGCTACTCCAGTATTCTTTTGATTTCACTTTGCATGGAATATCTTTTCCATTCCCTCATTTTCTGTCTGTATGTGTCCCTAGATCTGAAGTGGGTCTCTTGTAGACAGCATATATAGTGGTCTTGTGTTTGTATCCAATCAGCCAATCTGTCTTTTGGTTGGAGCATTTAATCCATTTATATTTAAGATAATTATTGATATGTATGATTCTTGATCTGTATTATTCCATTTATATTTAAGGTGATTATTGATATGTATGATTTCTTAATTGTTTTGGATTTGTTTTCGTAAGTCTTTTTTTTCTTCCCTTCCTCTTTTGTTCTCTTCTTTTGTGATTCGGTGACTATTTTTAGTGTTGTGTTTGGGTAGCTTTTTCTTTTTGTGTATATATCTATTGTAGCTTTTTTAGTTTGCATTTCCCACTGAGAGAAGTTCCTTTAGCATTTATTGTAAAGCTGTTTGATGGCACTGAATTCTCTTAGATTTTGCTTGTTGTAAAGCTTTTGATTTTTCTGTTGAATCTGAATGAGAGCCTTGCTGGGTAGAGTATTCTTGGTTGTAGGTTTTCCCCTTTCATCACTTTAAATATATTGTTACTCCCTTTTGGCCTGCAGAGTTTCTGCTGAAAAACCAGCTGATAACCTTATGGGGATTCCCTTGTACGTTATCTGTTGCTTTTCCTTTTTTGCTTTCAATACTTTTTCTTTGTATTTAATTTTTGTCAGCTTGATTACTGTGTGTTTCAGCATGTTCCTCCTTGGTTTTATCCTGTATGGGCCTCTCTACACTTCCTGGACTTGGGTGACTGTTTCCTCTCCCATGTTAGGGAAGTCTTTTTAGTCTCTTCAAATATTTTCTCAGGCCCTTTATCTTTGTCTTCTTCTTCTGGGATCCATCTAATGCAAATGGTGTGTTTAATGTTGTCCCAGAGGTCTCTGAGACTGTCCTCAGTTCTTTTCCTTCCTTTTTCTTTTATTATGTCCCATGGAAGTTATTTCTACCACTCTTGACTTCCAGCTAACTTACTCATTCTTCTGCTTCTGCTATTCTGCCATTGATTCTTTTTATGTACTTTTCATTTCAGTTATTGTGTTGTGTATCTGGTTTTGGTGTTGTTTAAATCTTCTCTTTGTCAAGTATTTCTTGTATTTTCTCAGTCTGTGCTTGCATTCTTTTTTTGTTGTTGAGATTTTGCATCATTTTTACTGTCATTTCTCTGAATTCTCTTCCAGGTAGTTTGCCTGTTTCCTCTTCATTTAGTTGTCCTTGTGGCGTTTTCTGTCTTGCTCCTTCATCTGCACCATATTTCTTTGTCATCTCATTTTGTCTTTCTTTCTGTTTGTGGTCCCCCTTCTGCAGGCTGCAAGATGGTAGTTCCCCTTGCTTCTAGTGTCTGCCCCCTGGTGGACGAGGTTGGTACTGGGGCTTGTGCCGGTTTCCTGATGGGGCGCCTGGTGTCTTCCCTCTTGGAGCTGGGTCTTGTCCCTCTGATAGGCAGGGCTGTGTCAAGTGATGTGTTTTGAGGTGGCTGTGAGCTCAGTATGACCTCAGGCAGCAGGTGGCGCTGTGCTCCTGTCTTGCTGGTTATTTGGCCTGAGGCGTTCCAGTGCTGGAGCCTGCAGGCTGTTGGCAAGGTCAGGTCAGCTGACCTCTGCCTCCCCAGGAGAGTGTCCAAGATCCCTAAGTATGTCTTGCCCAGGTTCTTGTGGAGGTACTGCTTTGGTCTTGGTGTACACAAGACCTTGTATGTGGCCTCCAAGAGTGGAGTCTGTTTCCCCCAGCCCCGTGGAGCTCTTGTACTCAAGCCCTGCTGGCCTTCAGGGCTCAATGCTCTGGGGCGGGGTGGGGTGGGGGGGGGATCTTCCCAGTGCCAGACCCTCAGACTCTCTTGGTGGGATGTGTTTAGGAAGGATCATCCCTATGTGGGTTTAATATTTTTGGTGTGAGGGCTCTTTTTAGTTTGGATGTCTGCCGCCTCTTTCCTCGTGTATGCTGGCCGTGACCCGCTTGATGAGGCATGTGACTGATGTGGAGACCAGCCCCTGCCCTGGGTGTTGAGCAGGGCCTCCCCTTGCTGTTAGGGTTAGCGTGGGAGGTGGTGTCTCCTCCCCAGCTGTGGCTGTAGAAGCCCCCGGATCTGTTGCTGATCTGTTTCTTAGCTGTGTTTCTGATCTTTTGTGTGCCGCAGGGAGGGTTGGAACACGCCCACTGGAAGAGAAGTCGCTCAGTATCGGTTTTCTGGAGCCGTTCATCCATGAGCACGCTCTGTTGTGCCCCCTCTCACCCGTGATGTGAGCTCTCGCGTTACACCATAGTTGGTACTGCTCTTTTGCACGTGTGCGTGCTTAGTTGCTTCAGTCGTGTCCGACTCTTTGCGACCCCACAGTCTGTAGCCTGCCAGGCTCCTCTGTCCACGGGATTCTCCAGGCAAGAATACTGGAGTGGGTTGCCATGCCCTCCTCCAGGGGATCTTCCCGACCCAGGCATCAAGCTTGAGTCTTTCATGTCTGCTTGCATTGGCAGGAGGATTATTTACCACTGAGCCACCAGGGAAGCCCCTACTCCTCTCCGCCCCACCTTAACCCTGTGTGCGCCGGCTGGTGGCCCTGGTGTTGCTCAGGCATTGTTTTCATCAGATCCCCCCAGGGCCCGAGGCTGCGGTGTCATGCACTTAGACCTGCTTGTGGGGACAGCTCAGACTCTGGCCTGGCCCAGCCCCTGGGTGTGCAGCCCACGGGTCTACAGATGCTCAAGGTAGACTCATCTCCACCGTGGGCACACTGCTTGTCTATTCAGATGTTTCGCAGGCACTGAGTTTATAAAGCAGGTTGTGGGGATGTAAATCTGTGGAGATCATGAGGAGAGATTTCAGCTCTTCCTCCCTTGCACAGCCCTTGGGGCTCAGTGATGGTTTCAGCCCCACCTCTGCGTGTGGACCCCTTGCTGGCATCTGCTCCCAAGGCTGCCCCGGAGCACCCTCACCCATCCAGGCAGGAGGGGACGGAGACAGTGACCGATATGGGGGCACATGCTCAGTCCAGCAGGAGCAGGAGCCCATCCTAATAGCTACTGTACTCCTGCTTGCAATTGCTCGTGCTGTGAGTTCCCTCCTGAGACAGGAGCCCAGATTTCCTGGTGCTCTGCTCTGAGTGGCTCCTGCCTGAGAGGAGGTCCAGTCAGGGGCGATGGACACACAGGTGTGTGGCTCTTGCTGGAACTGAGAGGAGGGCCTCACGGGTAGGAGCAGGAGGGACCACAGCGGGCTGGGATGGCCAGCAAAGATGCCAGGCAGAGGTCTCAACAGGGGTGGTCCTGCCATCATCCCCATTTGACAGCTGAGGAAATCAAGGCTGCTTAGATTCGTCTAGGAGCAAGGACCTGGCCTCTTGCAGAGCTGGGATTCAAACCCAGGCGTGATCTAAACTCCTGTCCTGGAAGACCCACTCAGGGAACCTGTCTCCTCCCACTTGGCACTGAGCCTGGAGACCCTCCCCAAGGTGCTCATAACCAGGCAGGGATGGGTTCTCGTAGGGACTGGGCAGGGGCCAGTAAGGAAGGGGCTCTGGGGGGTGGTCCTCAGGATCCACAGGGCTCAGTGTACAGAGGAGGGGGAGGAGGCTTCTGGTCAGGGAGATCGGGCCCCAGGCTGGGTCCTAGGGTAGGGGACAGGCTGGGGTGGTCCCACACAGCCCCTGTGGGCTCTCCCAATTCCCCGAGAGCCCACCTCACAGGTGACTTGCTGGATGGGGCCATGCTTCTGTCTGAAGACCCAGCACCTGCTTATTGTGCCTTATGCATCCATGCTAAGTCTCTTCAGTCGTGTCCAACTCTTTGCGACCCCATGGACTGCAGCCCGCCAGGCTTCTCCGTCCATGGGATTCTCCAGGCAAGAATACTGGAGTGGGTCGCCATGTCCTTCTCCAGGGGATCTTCCCAACCCAGGGATCGAACCCATGTCTCTTACGTCTCCCACATTGGCAGGCGGATTCTTTACCACTAGCCCCACCTGGGAAGCCTATTTTGCCTTTATAAAAAGTGCTGATTTCAAAACTCAGCTTCTTTGCACTAAAAAAGAAAAGTTATTTTAAAGATGACAAGATAGATGTGCCATTTAGAAACGTTATCAGGTAGCTGACAAATGTGTAGAATGGAAAGCAAGTCCCCTCCCTCCTCTGCTCCCTTGCAGTAATCTCTGTGATGAGCATGGCCAGGGGTGGCTGGATGTCCTCTGTGCATTTATGTACGTGTCACAGTCACATCTGCTGATGTCATTTAATGACTGATATGGGGTCTTGTGCACCTGGTGAGTCCAGTGGTGGGGTCACCACTGTGAGAGGGGTCACCACCCCAAGCTGGAGGGATGGGCCTCACCTGGCTGCTCGTTCCCATGACCTCCTGGGCTGTGCGTAGGCAGGTGCTGGGGCACAGTCTCTGGGGGAACAGAGACCCTCACACAGGAGGGGAGCCTTGGGGTAGGAGCAGTGTGATGAGTCCAGGACACGTGGACGGGGGCCCCACCCCTGGGTAGGTGACTCCACCCTGAGCGTCTGCCCCTCATCTGTCAAGGGAGACAGTGAGTGCTGAGGCTCCCAGGGAGTGGTGGCCTGGTGCCCAGAGTAGAACTTGCCCCGTGGCCTCCTGCTGGACTCGTCCATCCCCTTATGGGTGGCAGAGCTGGGGGCGGGGGGTGAGTCCCCAGGCTGGCTTCCCACTGGCTCCTGACCTCCTAGCCCCGGGGCAGGTGTCCCTGCAGGTGGCCTTGCCCTGTGGGGGATCGGGTGGGGACTGTGCAAGTTAGCAGGGCTATCAGCGTGCCCCCTACGTAGCACCTCCTGATCAGAGCAGCTTACTCCCTCCGCAGGTGAGGGGCCAGGGGCCCTGGAAACGCCATCTCTGATGGCCAAGAAGCTTGGGGTCAGGATGTCCAGCTGACCACAGTCACCAGGCTCAGGTCACCTTTTGAACCCAGAACTGTGTGACCGTGGGAAAGTCACCCCACAGCGGTGGCCCCTCAGCTGAAGCTCTGGGGTCCAGGTCCCCTCCGGAGCTAGTGGCAGCAGCAGAGCAGCCACCAGGGCACCCACTGTTTCCTCCCCCAGGTGATTCCTGAGTGTGGCTGCGGGCCGGGCTCCAGCCAGACAGGAAGACGTTGAGGTGGGTGACCAGGCACTTCTTGCCTTGTGGGTCAGCAGTCCAGGGGGTAGCCCAGGGGAGCTTCCTAGAGGTGGTGGCACCTAGGCTGAACTTGGAAATCCTAGGGATCCCTCAGTTGAGTTCCTTCTTGTGGAGCCTCTGATTCATTATCTGAAAGATGAAGAGTTTGTCCGAGTCAGTGATTCTTTGACTTGAGTGGTAAAGAAGACCCAACCCAAATTTCTGACCCAGTGGGGCCTGGGAATGTTCATTTTAACATGGGTTGCGGGGAGTGTTCTGTGAGTCTGAACCCGTGGAGCAGGGGCGGCATGGAGCCTGGGGGACAGGCATTGCAGTCCTGGCCTTGGCCCCGGGGACTTCCCTTGAGCACTTGCCCTCATCTCAAAGGATGTTCTGAGAGTTCTAAGGGGACCCCCAGGCGTTTGGCAGGGAAGCCAGTGTCATTTGACCCAGGGCCCCTTTCACCCTGGTGTGAGGCTCGGCTTATGTGCTGTGGGGCGGGAGCAGGCTCTGCTGGTAAAGCTCTTGGAAGGGTCCTTTGTGGCAGTAAAGTAATCGTGGCTGCTGTTGGCTCTGCACGGTGGGGAAGCTGAGGCCGGAAGGGCTCCAGGGCTGGCCCTGGCCCCAGTGAGAGAGCAGACCAGGTCCGGTTGAAGGCAGCATCCCTGGCAGGCTGGCCCTGGGGGCTCTTTCTGCTTCCCAGGGCTTGGAGAGGTCAGTGTGGCTGCCTGGGGAGCTGGGCGTGGGGTGGTAGCCCCTGTCTGCTGGTGACCTGAGAGGGTGAGACCTGGCTACAGTCCCCGCAGAGGCAGGAAGGGCCAGCTCTTCCACCCCTACTTCAGTCTCCCTGTCCTGCCTGGGGGGACTAGCCCAGCGGGTGGAGTAGGCCCCCCTCCACCCATCCAGGGAGTAGGAAGGAAAGTGTACCCACGGGTGCTGGTTCCCAAGCCTCGGGTTGGCAGGTGTGTACCCGCTGACATCGCAGAATCGGCTGCCTGGGCAGAGAGGAAACTGAGGCACAGAGGGCTGCAGAGTGTCCCAGGCCTCAGGAGAGCCTCCAGCAGAGCCTGGCTGCCGTGCGAGGGGTTACCCTCAACCGTCACACTGAACCCCAGACTGCTGCCCAACACCTGCATCTAACAGGCATTTCAGATCCAGCGAGTCCAAAGCAAGTTCCAGGTCTTTCCCCAGACCCCACCCTCAGAGCCCTCCCCCATGCCGGTCAGTGGCTCAGGTCAAAGACCATCCATCCCAGTGTCCAGAGCCAACCCTGCCCCACTCCTCTGTCACCTGACCTGAGCCATCTCTTCCAGGGTCTTGTTATGGCAAAGCCCAGACCAGTTGGTTTTCAGATCTCTCCCTCACTGGTCTCCACACGGTGGCCACAGTGACGGTCCCCCTGAGTCAGGTCACGCCTGTGCCTGGAGCACCCACGCCTGCTGGATCACTCACTGGCTGCACCCTGGGCCACCAGTGTACAGTCAGGCTGGTCACTCCCCAGACTACTCTCCTGCTGATCCCCTCCCGCGTCCTGGCCTCAGGACCTCGGCACCGGCTGTGCCTTGTACCTGGAACATCCCTCTTCTATGCCGGAAGCCGCGCAGCTCATGCTCAGCCTGCCTCAGGGCCACCTCCCTGCAGCTGCCGCAGACCCCCCTACACACTTGGTGTTCCCCTGGTGCTGTTTTTACTTCTTCCCCATGGTTTGGCTTTTCTGCTGGGACGGAACCCCAGGAGGCAGAGTGCTGTGTGTCCAGGTCGCTGGAATGAGGCCTGGTATGCACAGAGCAGATGCTGAGGAAATGCTTATCAGACATCTTGATCGGTGGCTTCAGGGCCACTGAGGAGCCTGTCCTCTGCCTGCGCTGACATCTGATGACCCCCTCCCAGCCCTGCTGGGGCTCAGGCCCTCCCTGCGGCTGGCCGGGAAGGAGGGCCGGGTAGAGGAGTCTTTGATGTCTGACCGTCCCATTCCTTCCTCCCAGGAAACTATGCCCCAGACGTCCGTGGTCTTCTCCAGCATCCTCGGGCCCAGCTGTAGTGGACAGGGGCAGCCCGGCATGGGGGAGCGAGGCGGTGGGGCCGGCGGCTCTGGGGACCTCATCTTCCAAGATGGACGTCTCATCTCGGGGTCCCTGGAGGCCCTGATGGAGCACCTGGTCCCCACAGTGGACTATTACCCTGACGTGAGTGCCTGGTGACCGACGGGGACGGCTGGGGAGGGAGGCTGGGCTGGGGAGGGGGGCCGGGTCAGAGTGGACAGAGCCGCGGGGGGCGGCGCGGGGCAGCTGGGAGCCCTGCCCTTCCCTCCCCTGCTCTCCTGCCCCGCCCGTCTCTGCCCCTACTGCCCCCAGGCGAGTAGGAGGTGGCCCTGGGGGAGAAGAGGAGGCTCAGGGGGCAGGCCAGTGCTGCGGGGTTCTGGGGAGGGTCCACCCAGCATGGGGCCTATCTCTGAGCTGGGAAGCCGACTTTGTACCCGAGCCGCCATGCTTCAGAATGACTTCCACTCTGGCCGCCTACAGACCCCGGGGCACCTGCCCATGCGGGCAGGGCAGCCCCAGGCCTCCCCATCACTCCAGATGACGTTGGCACGTTCTTGGAAGCGTGAGAGTGTCCCCTGTCGTGTGTGGCTTCCCTTCTGCTGCTGGTAGTGACCACTCATGGCGGAGTGGGCTTGCTCCTGGCTCCCTCTCCAGGCGCCCCTCCGTCCTAGGGGCCGAGTCACACATGGGGCTGCGAGGGAGGGTGGGGAGCAGCCGCTCCCTCCGCCCTCCAGCTGGGCTTCCCGGCTTCCTGGCCCACCCTCACCTGCCAGGCCGCCTCCCTCCCTCCCGGGCTTCTATCCACACCTCTGTCTATCCATCCATCCACCCCATCCATCCTCTCACCCGGCTGGGGCCGCTGTTGGGGGTGCAGGCATGGCAGCCGAGGTTCTGGGCGGCAGAGCTGGGAAGAGGGGACCCCAGGCCCTGAAGACGCCCGGAGCAGGGCTGCAGCCCCCAGGGGTGGGGACCTCCAAGCCCCATGCTGGTCTGTGCCATAGTGGCCTTGTGTCCACGTAGGGGGAGGCTCCCCTCTCAGCCTGTCCCAGAGGAGCCTCTTCAGCCAGCTCCTCCTGTGTTGTCCCTAAAATACTGTGCCCCAGGGTCCCAGCCTGAGTCCCAGGGGAGAGCAAAGGGCAGGTGGTGGCAGAATGGGGTCTCTCCGGTGAGCACCTGGGCTCCCTGCCTTCTCCTCACGCCCCTGCCCTGCAGACCCCTCGGAGACGCCAGCTCCTGCTCTGGGCGCTCCTCTGCCCTGGGCTAAGAGCTCCCAGGTGTGGCCGCCGGGCGGCTTTCTTCACGTTCAAACCCTTCTGCTTCGAAGGGGTCCTTGAGGGTCTCACGCTGACCAGCTGGGACTCTAGTGTCTGCGTGCTGCATAGCCTGGGGACAGGAAGTGGGCAGTTTGGAGTTGTCGGGAGTGGAGGTGGTGGGGGAACGGGGGGTTGCTGGTAGAGGATCCCCTGCTACTCCAGGGAAACCGCCTCTCCCCGTGGCCTCTGAAGGCTGTGTGGGGACCATGAGGGCCTGAGGGTGGAGCCTGGTTCCAGGAGCTGCACACCCAGCACACACGGCCCGGCTGGCATTAGGCTGGAGCAAGGGAGACCTGCTTCTTTGGGCCTAGAGTTGGGGCGGAGGCTCCCGGGCCCCTCAGCCTGCAGCAACCAGGTGAGGGTGGATTACTGTCTGACTAGAGTCCCCGGGAGAGCCCCAAGCAGCTTCCCCACCCCCAAGTCCGCCCTGTCTGCAGGCAGGGGCCTGGCAGAGTCCACATCAGACAAAAGCTTCTGAGAGCTCTGGGTCCTGCCGCCTCTCAGACCACGAGCACCCCTCAGCCTGCACCACAGCCCGGTGACAAGGACGCATGGGCGTGGGACCGGGGGTCCTGGTGTGGCAGGTGGGGGCAAGCCCCGCAGCTGACTGGTGACCAAGGCTTGCAGCAGTTTCTGATGTGGGATCCTGGGGCCAAGGAGAGCCTGCTCTGCCCCACAGACAAGACCCCCACAGACCCCCCCACCACCCAGGCCCTGCCTCACTGGCCACGGAGCATCCCTTGGCGCCTGACCCAGGGAGCACTGTGGCCTGGGCAGCAGGCCCACCCAGGTCCGGAGGGTACCCCCAACATGCACGTTCGGATTTAGTTCCCAGCGTGGGGTTGGGCAGTGGGTAGGGAAGCCTCCCAGCAGAGTAAGAGCACTGGGAGCTGAGCTCGTCAGGGGAGGTGGCGGAGAGCCGCTGCCAAGTCGGGTTTTGTCTGTGCCGTGCCTGGTGGGCAGGATTGGGGAGCAGTGAGGACGAGGAAGGGCATTCAAGGTGAGCTGAGCTATGCAGCCTGTGCTGGGTCTGGGGGGCGGCTGGGCCATGGGGCAGGGTCGGCCGCGCCACCCCTGGGGACCACACCGGGCCTGACTCCCTCGTCACTCTCTCCATCTCTGTCTTCAGAGGACGTACATCTTCACGTTTCTCCTGAGCTCCCGGGTCTTCATCCCCCCTCATGACCTGCTGGCCCGCGTGGGGCAGCTCTGCGTGGAGCAGAGGCAGCAGCTGGAGGCTGGGTCCGAGAAGGTAAAGCGAGCTCCTGACTGTGCCCATCTCGCTCATGCTTGGGCAAGAAGCTGGCTCAGGATGGGGCCTGGCTGAGCCGGCCAGGTGCCCTTCCTGTTGGGGGCAGGTCTGCCTGTCTGGCCTCCTGGCATCGCTGGAGCTGGGCTTCCTAGGGGTCTGCAGGGGCGCACGTGGAGTACACTCCCAGGGTGCTGGAGGGACTGCCGCTGGTGGGTGCCCGCACCCCTCCCGGTGGAGGACCACAGTGGACGGCTCTCCTGCTCCAGGCCAGGACCCCAGAGGGAGAGTCCGGCTTAGCTTGTGGAGAAGGCCGGCTCACCTCCTGAGTCACCGCCCCCTCTAAGGAGGGTAGGCGCGGCACCTGCAGGCTGGAGTTTGCAGTGGCGCAGATAGGGGTGTCTATCACAGTCACGTCTCCTGACCGAGTCAGGCTTTGGGTGGTCAGGATGGTTACGAAATCACAGCTTATCCCTGAGGCCCTGGGGCAGGGGCTGGCAGGCAGACTGGCAAAAAGCCGGCAGGGCCTGTTCCCAATGACCTGTCCCTCCACCTGGCCGGGCCTCCTGCCACCGGAGGTTTGCATGAAGGCTCTTCCGAGTGTCCCCTCGGGGGTCTGTCTCGGGGTTGCTGGGCTGGGAGCGGGACGGGCAGAGACTGCAGTGTGGGGACCAGGAAGGGTTCTTGAAGGCATGGGTGGAAAACAGCCAGAACAGAGTGAGTGGGAGATGGAATCTGAGGTTGAGGGTCAGCAGAGGCCTGAGAGGAGCTTGGGGCGAGTCTGCCAGCCTTGTCTGGGGTGACGTGCAGGGCGGGGCCTCTGAGGAGGGAATGCAGGCCTCCTGTTCTGCTGAGTGTGGGTGCAGCAGGCACCTGGGGGTTGTCAGCAGGGCCTCCTGAAGTGCCGTGACTGCCATGACCTAACCAGGGCCTGGGCAGGGGGCAAGGGTGGAATCAGTGGGCTAAATAAGGCAGGCATGGGTGGCCGGGGGCAGGCAGCTGTGGGGGTGGGCAGTGGGGTCATGAGGGGGCCAGGCCCCGAGGGCAGGCAGGGCCAGGATGGTCCAGGTAGGCACAGGGGGCGGGTCAGGGGCAGGCAGGAGCCAAGGTGGGCCCAGGAAGGGTTTGGGGAACCTGAGCGGGGCTGGCACCGAGCATCCTGTACCCCCTTCTTGAGCTGTGTATGCGTGTGGACCTAGGGAGAGGACGCCTGGGGTGTCTGCAGTCCTTCCTGGCACTTGCCAACCTGCTTTTCACGGAGAGAAGGCAGTTTCCTGCTTAACATTCATAATTTTGCTTGCTTTTCATCATTTTTTTAAAAATACTTTTGTTTTGGCTGTGCTGGATCTTCATTGCTGAGGGCTTTTTCCTAGTTACGGCGAGTGGGGGCTACTCTCTAGTTGTAGAGGGTGGGCTTCTCATTGTGGCAGCTTCTCCCGTGTGGAGCGCGGGTTCTAGGGTGTGCGGGCTCAATAGCTGTGGCTCCCAGGCCCTGGAGAGCAGGCCCAGGAGTAGTGGTGCATGGGCTTAGCTGCTCTGTGGCGTGTGGGATCTTCCTGCATCAGGGATCGAACCTGTGTCTTCTCCACTGGTAGGCCAGTTCTTTACCACTGAGCCGTCAGGGAGGCCCTTCATCGTGTTTTTTATGGGTAACTTCTAATTACAGCAAATGAGACTAGTTTTCTATGTCATGGTGGTCTTTTGAAAATGAATTTAAGTGAAGAAGAGAGCTGGCGTCAGGGGAATGGAAAGTGAAGCAGGGAAAGACAGAACCGCAGGTGGACGAAGGCAGCGGGGGTCTGTCCCTACCCGGTAGCCCTCAGCCCAGTGTCGGGGCAGGGGACGCAGGTCCTTTGAGGATGGGTGGGGGGGCCACAGACCTCACTGTACCTGCCCTGACCCAGGCCAAGCTGAAGTCCTTCTCAGCCAAGATCGTGCAGCTGCTTAAGGAGTGGACGGAGGCCTTCCCCTTTGACTTCCAGGACGAGAAGGCCATGGCTGAGTTGAAGGCCATCACCCATCGTGTCACCCAGTGTGATGAGGTGAGGTCCCTCTCAGACCCTGGCAGGGTGCCTTGTCTGGGGAGCTCTCTACATGGTTCCCTTGGCAGTCACTCTCCTGAAGAGGGCTGCCGGGCGGCCCTATTTGCCTCTCACCCCCATGAGGGCAGCTCAGCTGGCCAGCAACACACAGGCCTGCCCTCGGCATCCTCTGCACATGAACACCCTGTGGCTAGAGTGGGAATGGTCCCAGGCCCCCTCCTCCTGCCATGTGGGCGGGTGCCTAGTGAGAGGTAGGTCCCTGGAGATGAGCTGGGTACCTCCAGGAGGTCCCTCCAGCCCACGACAGCGCCTTCTCCACCCCCGCCCCTCAGGAGAACGGCACTGTGAAGAAGGCCATCTCCCAGATGACGCAGAGCCTGCTGCTGTCCCTGGCTGCCCGGAGCCAGCTTCAGGAGCTGCGGGAGAAGCTCCGCTCACCGGCCATGGACAAAGGGCCCGTCCTCAAGGCCAAGCCTCCCACTGCTCAGAAGGACATCCTGGGCGTGTGCTGCGACCCCCTGGTGCTGGCCCAGCAGCTGACACATATCGAGCTGGTTAGTGTGGTGGACGCCCTTCTAGTGCAGGGCTGGGGGGCATTCAGATGCTCATCCTCTCACCAGCCCCCACAGGGTGCGGCAGGGTCTCCCCTGCTGGTCAGACTGGGGTGTTGGGGGAAGCCCGCATGGCAGCTTTGACCACTGCCTCTGGCAGGCGTGTGCCCACTTGAGCAGCTGGTTCCCCAGATCATGGCAGCCCCGTGTTCATGGCAGGGGCTTCCAGGGGCAGGGCTCTTCCCACTGGCTCTGGTCCCCTAGTTCTGCCTGCGCCCTGGGCTGGGCAGGCACCCTGCATGTAGCAGCCGTGACCCTGAGGCTTCTGCACACAGTCCTGTCCCCCTGCTCCCAGGGGGGCCTTCCAGACCCCTGGGGTACTTCTGGGGGCCCTGTCCACTGGGCGCTCTGAGGAAGGGCCGTGGCTGTGGTGCCCACCCAGGCAGGCAGGTCCTGACTGCTGCTCTGGACACACTCTGTGCGCTGAGGGTGGGGCTGGCCTGAGGAGGGCAGATGGTCACCCCTCCTGTGCTGTCTCCCTGTTGCCCCAGGAGAGAGTCGGCAGCATCCACCCCGAGGACCTGATGCAGATTGTCAGCCACACGGACTCCCGGGACAAGCACAGGGTGAGGGCTGAGGGTCTCTGGAGGTGGGGCTCACAACTGACGCGCGTGGGTCTGGTCTCCTGGCACCTGCTCCAGGGGTGGACGACGGCCATGCAGGGTGATATATCCTGGGCGGGGGGCTGTGTTCCCAGAGGCCTCCAAGCTGATTCCTGCAGGGCTTGGAGGGATCCCCTGGGGGCCCGCCCAGCAGGACCCCCCTCCCCTCCCTGCTTTCACAGTCTCCTCTCCCGGCTCCTTGGTTCTCGGGGTGGGGTGAAGCAGCACCCACAGGCAGGGTCCTTGGGCTCCCTCTGACCTGCCATGTCCCTGCAGTGCCGAGGGGACATGACCAAGACCTACAGCCTGGAGGCCTATGACAACTGGTTCAACTGCCTCAGCATGCTGGTGGCCACCGAGGTGTGCCGGGTGAGTGCTGCACGGCGGCCCCAGTGGGGCGCAGTCTCCTCCTGACCCCACGGTGTCCCCTGCGGCTCTGCCTCCCCTTCCCCACAGAGGATGAAACTTTGTAAGTGGAGTCAGGAAACTTTTATTGCCAAGGCCTTGGAAGTACCACACCCCCGCCCCCACCCCAAAGCGATGACTTAAATTACAACAGTGACCCACTGTGGAAGCACTCTATTGTGCCCAGCATGGTCCCCTCTGCCTGCCCTCCCACCCCTTGGCCCAGCAGCAAACCACCACGGCCTCATCTCCTGCCTCTGCAGCCTGGGCATGTCCCCTCAACCCGGTCCCACAGCCTCTGTGGGCACAGGCAGCTCCCCATCAGGTTGCCCTTCAGGGGCTAGGGCTGGAGGGCACGACCCCCAGTGGGGCCCGAGCTGAGTGGTCTGGCCACCCTCCAGGTAGTGAAGAAGAAGCACCGGACCCGCATGCTGGAGTTCTTCATTGACGTGGCCCGAGAGTGCTTCAACATCGGCAACTTCAACTCCATGATGGCCATCATCTGTGAGTGTGTGGCCCCCGGGGTCCCCCTCTAGTGCTGCGGGGCCCGCCTCCCCTGGCCCTCACCCTGCCTGTCACTCCCTGCAGCTGGCATGAACCTCAGTCCTGTGGCGAGGCTGAAGAAAACGTGGTCCAAGGTCAAGACGGCAAAGTTCGACGTCTTAGAGGTAGGTGTCAGCCTCAGGAGGGGGCTCCCATCGTGCTTCAGCCCCTGTGAGGACGTGCTGCCCCGAGTGCTGTCCGGTGTCGGGCGTGTCAGCAGGCCTGGCCGCGCTGCCCCCAGGAGGCGGGCGGCCCACGCATCCTCGGCTTCGGGACTTCAGTCAGAACCGGCACTGCCTAAAGCAGAATTCTGGGGAGAGATTAGTAGGGGTTTGGCAAAGGCAGGCCGACAGCCTCAGGCTGGGCAAGGCTGACCAAGCAGACTGGCCTGTTCCCGAGGTCCTGGGTCGTCTGGGTGGCCCAGGGGCTGGCCAGTGAGTGTGCAGCCTTGACCAGATGTACCTGATCACAGAATCCAGTTTTGTAAGAGTTTGTGGAGCTGGTCAGGTTTGGGGCTGTCGGCCTCTGCGAAAGGGCAGAGGAAGGTTTTGCAGGAGGTTAAGACGCATACTCAGGAGGGAAGGAAGAGGTGTGCGCGAGCGGCTGAGACTTCTCTCCAGCTCTTCCTTTGATGCTCGGACCCTAAACCAAAGGCCTGGCCTGGTGCACAGCCCGGTGCCCTCTGCGCCTCCCCCGCTGTGCTCACTCCTGGAGACGACGGGCCGCCCAGAGCTGGTTCCTGCAGAGGGCGTCCTGAGCAGGTCTGAGGGCTATGGGGGTGCAGTGCCCACCACATCCTCCCGTCTGCCCACAGCACCACATGGACCCGTCCAGCAATTTCTGCAACTACCGGACAGCCCTGCAGGGGGCCACGCAGAGGTCCCAGACGGCCAACAGCAGCCGGGAGAAGATCGTCATCCCCGTGTTCAACCTTTTCGTCAAGGACATCTACTTCCTGCACAAAATCCACACCAACCACCTGCCCAATGGACACATTAACTTCAAGGTTAGCTCAGCCCTGTGCCCTGTCCCTACCCAGGGAGGGTCATGGCTACCAAGTGACCTCCGGGTGTGCAGTGGCCCTAGCTCTGGGTGGGTGAACTGGTTACACAGCTCGGCGACACAAGGACCCCGGAGAGTGAGGTCAGGAGACTACGTCCCCTTCCCTAACCAGGGTTTTCAAGCTTACAGTGACAAATCTTCTGACCCTTCAGAAATTTTGGGAGATCTCCAGGCAGATCCATGAGTTCATGACATGGACACAAGTGGAGTGTCCCTTCGAGAAGGATAAGAAGATTCAGAGTTACCTGCTGACAGCTCCCATCTACAGCGAAGAAGGTGAGCGCCCCCTGCCCAGGTACACACTGTAAAAGTCACTCTGACATGGGGTGGTTATTCCCATGCTACACGGGGGAAGCTCAGGTCTTGGGAGAGTGCATGAGGGTGGGATGCGAGCAGATGGGAGATGAAGGACAAGAAGAGATCGGGCTCCTGAGAGCCAGGATGGGGCTGGGTCAGCGCTGCGGAACCAGAGAAGTCTCAAGAGTCCCCAGGCAGCTGGGGGCCCCACACAGCAGACCCCTGGGGACCATCCCGGGCCAGCCATCACTGCCTTCTTGGTCTGGGGAGTTCCTTTCTGGGCCTCACTCCACCCTGGAAGGGAGAGTTTGAGAAGGGTATGTGTTGGGGCAGACTGACCGTGTGTGGACATGGCTTCTGAGGGTCTTCTTGTCTCTCAGCTCTCTTCATCGCCTCCTTTGAAAGTGAAGGTCCAGAAAACCACATGGAAAAGGACAGCTGGAAGACCCTCAGGTAGGAGAACTCCAGGAGCAGTCTCGGGACCCCACGACCAACCCCCATGCCTGAGTCTATAAGGAAGGGAAAGGATGAGGTGAGGGAGCATCCCTGAGGACCTGGGGTTTGAATTTCCCTGATCCTCCCTCCATGGCCGGTTCCTGGCAGCCAGACCTCCCCTAGTTGCACAGGCCTGCCCGGGGGAAGGGCCTGCGGCCGCCTGACCATTTCCCCATTCCCTGCCCACCTTTAGGACCACTCTCCTTAACAGAGCCTGAAGGCACGGATGCGGCCTGCAGACGCTGGATGAAGCACACTTATGTACTGAGTTTTAATCTTGATTGATATGGGTTGAGATGAGGAGGCCTCACTGGTTGGGGTCCATTTTGTACATAACTTTTATGAAGAAAAAAATAATTATTTCATGCATCAACCTTTGGCACTTAACAAAGTTCTTTTGTTTACTTTAAATAACAGGGCAGGGCCCTGCTTTGGGGAGGGGTGGGGAAAGAGTATCATGGGAGATGGTGTCCATGATAACATCTTATTCTAATGAAATGTAGATTTTTATTTTCTACTTTTGATTATTAACATCTTACAAAAAAATATTTAAAAAAAAACCCAACCAAAACCAACGTGAGCCCTGCCTCCTTTCCAGCCAGATGTCGGGGTTAGTGCCTTAGAGGGTACTGGAGGCCGGTCTCGCCCGCAGCTGGGCCGCTGGAGGCATCGGGAAAGTGCTGCCCTCAGTGCCCAGGCCTGCGAGGGTCCGGCAGGAAGGGCTCGGGTGGCCGGGGGTGGGGGGGGGTCTCATTTGCTTATTTCTAGAAGTGCACCTTGAACATGGGCTTTCCAAAGTTTACATTTTCATTTTCCTTTATCAGGGATTTATCGGGGTCAGTGGGGAGGGAAGGGGGATACCTGGCAGCGTATTTTCTGTTGGAATATGTCTGGCAAATCACTCAACTACATTTTAGGAAAAGAGAAAATCTCAAATAACGTAAGGAGGGGAATCATGGAATTGTCAGTTTTCCAGGCTGTCACTTTGACACGCTTAGCCGTAATGAAGTGAAAACACAGTACAGTGAAGGAAGGGGACACTGAAAGCCACCTTGAAGTCCAAGTACAAAGTGAAAAGAAGCAACTTACAAATCAGTACCCTCCTTCCCTCTGGGCTGGGGGCCACCCCTAGTGGAACTGAAACCCAAAGGTAGCCAGGCCCGTATCTGCCGGAGCCCATGCACATACGCCTGCCCGACATTTGGAGTTGTTTCCACACCAGGACTCGAGGCGTGCGCTCCATTTTCTGTCTGACTTCCTGGCCGTGGGACCACGACAGCCCTGCTCCCTCCAAGGCCAGAAGTGGGCAGTCCACGCTGACTGTCTCCCTCTTGGCGGGCTTTCATTCCACCCAAGCAGACCTCGAACTACTCACCCTCTCTCCCCCTACATGGCTGGCGTCAGAGCCTCCAGCTGGGGGGCCTGGGTAAGGATGGATCTGTTTTGCCAATTCCCAGAACTCCTGGGAGAGCCTGGAGATGTGACGCCGCCGCCTCAGGGGGAGGTGGCTTTGTGATCTGCTGCTGATGCTGCCCTCAGCCCCGGGTGGAGCGAGGATATTCACACTGTATTGTCACAGTGTTTTTGCACTTTTCAGATGTTCTCGACAGTACATACTGTATACTGATAGTACATACTGCTTTATGTATTTGAGATAAAGGTTTAAAACTTGAGAGTCTATATTTGGAATACAATGTTGGAACCTTTTTTGTCCACGTGTTAAGGAGCTTCCACATCAGTGTGCACTTCACTGGGTTATCAGTTCTAGTGCCGACCTGCCACAGTGTCTACATTTGCTATTTTGTTTTTCCAATTTGATACATACCCTAACTCTGATGTTTTGGTATTTCGAGATGAACTCTGAGTATCAAGCTGTACCATAATGCAGGATGTCAGCTATTGGTGTGACTGGACGTACTTGCATCAATAAAACAACATGTTGCTCCCCTCGTTTGCCTGTTTTTTGTGTGTGGCTGTGAGGATGGTGGCTCTGATGCTGGCAGGAGGCACAGGGGTGCCTGGCCAGAAGGGAGGATGAGATGCCAGGGCCACCACGGCCTTTCAAAGATGAACAGGAACTCTCACCTCCACATTCTCACAAAGGGCTTTTCAAATAATGCAAAACAAGAAAAAATTGTACAAGAGGCAGGTTCTATCCTGCTTTCCTCAAAGACAGATCCAGGAAGGATATCACTAGCAGCCGTGAATTATGCGGTCACGTAAGTTCAGGGCCTACCTTCAAGGACTGCCGAGGTTCCTTTACTGCGGGGCGGACAGGAACCTTTGGTGTTCCTGGGCTCTGGGGGTCTCTCTGGGGGCTGGGGTGCGCTGGCCGATGTGCTTCTCCGTTGCGGTTCTTCTGTTTCAGCGCTAGGAGAGAGAGAGAGTTGTTGAGGGGCACACAAGAGCTTGTGGAACTGAAGGAGAAGTGAGAGGCTGCCTTTGTCTGGAATGTCTCACGGCCAACGTGTCAGGTGCCCAGGCTGGACGAGGTCAGCTCCGCAGACCTGACACTGCTCCTCAGAGCCAGCCCATTAGAGAGCGCTGCCCGCAGAAACCTTTCTGTGCTAGGCGGGACAGAGCCAGCTCAGCCCATTAGAGAGCGCTGCCCGCAGAAACCTGTCTGTGCTGAGGGGGATGCTGTGCTGCGTCATCATCCACCAGTATAGTGGTCACCAGGTGTGCCGAGGGACTGGCACCGAAATGTGGCCAGTGCAAGAGGAACAGAACTCTGACTTATTTACACTTGAATAGCTAGTGGCTACCGTACTGGAGAGAGGCAAGGCCTGGGGGGCCTCGTCACCTGCTGCCCCTCCAAGTGCCTTGTGGAATGGACAGCATGCGATAGGGGCTCGGGTGTTTGTGGAGCAAATGAGGACCCCTGTGAGGATTCCTAAGTGAGTTTTGGATCAATGAAAACACTTTTTAGGTCTTTCCACTCAATAGCATCCTTACTTTCTTGGTACAGTTAGTCTTGGAAGTTACTACATACCTTCCCTGAAGAAGGAGCAGCACCTCACCTGGTCTGCATCTTGGAGCTTGAGCTGGGAGTGGCAGGCGAGCTGGCTTGGCAAGCCACGGCACTGTCCTTCACACATGGGGCAGTGCCCTCCAGGCAGTGTTTCTGAAGGTGTTGGTCCCCACCCAGCAGGGGCAACAATGGGGGACTCAGGTATGGATCTTCAGCAACAATGTTAAGGGAACAATGTTGTCAAGAATAAAAGAAAATATCCATCAACAGATGCATAAAGAAGTTGTGGTACATATATACAATGGAATATTACTCAGCCATAAAAAGGAACAATATTGGGGTCATTTGTAGTTAGTTATGTGGATGAACCTAGAGTTTACCATACAGAGTGAAGTAAGTCAGAAAAAGAAATATTGTATATTCACACATATATATGGAATCTAGAGAAATGGTACTCGTGGGCAAACGTGCAAGTGTGACACAGAGAGCAGAGCTGTGGACACAGCAGGGAGAGCAGAGGGTGGGGCGACTTGAGAGAGCAGCACTGGGATGTGTACACTGCCTTGTGTTTAGCAGATAGCTTGTGGGAAGCGACTGTGTAGCAGAGGGGGAGAGCTCAGTGCTCTGCGGTGACCTAGAGGGCTGGCGTAGGGGTGGGCAGGAGGGAGGCTAAAGGACGAGGGGACACATGTATACAGATAGCCGATTCATTCTGTTGTACAGCAAAAACAATGACACAACATTATAAAGCAATTATCCAATTAGGGCTTCCCTGGTGACTCAGTGGTAAAGAATCTGCCTGCCAATGCAGGAGATGCAGGTTCAATCCCTGGTCTAGGAAGATCCCCTGGAGAAGGAATTGGCAACCCACTCCAGTATCCTTGCCTAGGAAATCCCATGGACAGAGAAGCTTGCTTCCAAGAGTCGCAAAGAGTCAGACATGACTTAGCAACTGACAACAACAAATCCTCCATTTAAAAAATGGGAGAAAAAAGAATATGAGTTAAGCACTTGCCCTTTTCTGACAGCATGAAAGACTTAAATGCTTCAGTTCAGTTCAGTCGCTCAGTTGTATTTGACTGCAACCACACAGACTGCAGCACGCCAGGCCTGCTTGTCTATCACCAACTCCCAGAGTTTACTCAAACTCATGTCCATTGAGTTGGTGATGCCATCCAACCATCTCATCCTCCGTCGTCCCCTTCTCCTCCAACCTTCAATCTTTCTGAGCGTTAGGGTCTTTTCAAATGAGTTGGTTCTTCACATCAGGTGGCCAAAGTATTGGGAGTTTCAGCTTCAGCATCAGTCCTTCCAGTGAATATTCAGGACTGACTTCCTTTGGAATGGACTGGTTGGATCTACTGGCTGTCCAAGGGACTCTCAAAAGTCTTCTCCAACACCACAGTTTAAAAGCATCGATTCTTCTGTGCTCAGCTTTCTTTATAGTCTGACTCTCACATCCATATATGACCACTGGAAAAACCATAGCTTTGACTAGACAGACCTTTGTTGGCAAAGTAATGTATCTCTGATTTTTAATATGATGTCTAGGTTGGTTATAACTTTTCTTCCAAGGAGCAAGTGTCTTTTAATTTCATGGCTATAGTCACCATCTGCAGTGATTTTGGAGTCCAAGAAAAAAATCTGTCACTGTTTCCACTGTTTCCCCATCTATTTGCCATGAAGTGATGGGAACGGATGCCATGATCTTCGTTTTCTGAATGTTGAGTTTTAAGCCAGCTTTTTCACTCTCCTCTTACACCCTCTTCAAGAGGCTCTTTAGTTCTTCGCTTTCTGCTATAAGGGTGGGATCATCTGCGTATCTGAGGTTATTGATATTTCTCCCGGCAATCTTGATTCCAGCTTGTGCTTCATCCAGCCCAGCATTTGTCATGATGTACTCTGCATATACATTAAAGAAGCAGGGTGATAATATACAGCCTTGATGTACTCCTTTCCCGATCTGGAACCAGTCTGTTGTTCCATGTCCAGTTCTAATTGTTGCTTCCTGACCTGCATACAGATTTCTCAGGAGGCAGGTTAGGTGGTCTGGTATTCCCATCTCTTTCAGAATTTTCCACAGTTTATTGTGATCCACACAGTCAAAGGCTTTGGCATAGTCAACAAAGCAGAAGTAGATGTTTTTCTGGAACTCTCTTGCTTTTTTGATGACGTTAGCAATTTGATCTCTGGTTTCTCTGCCTTTTCTAACTCCAGCTTGAACATCTAGACGTTCATGATTCACATACTGTTGAAGCCTAGCTTGGAGAATTTTGAGCATTACTTTGCTAGCGCGTGAGATGAGTGCTTAAATGCTCACCTACTGAAATTGACTGATAAACCTATGCAAAACTTTAACATCCAAGTAAAGGCAGAAAGTCATAGCTTTAATTTTCAGTCCACAAGGGTGTCAGAGAAGAAAGTCCAGAGCTTGCTCAAGAAGGGTCAATAGGAGATCTTAGCCCATAAAGCTGACATATCAAAGAGCCACCCCTCAGCATAACAGTGAACTTGAAATAAAACACTCCTATTCCAATCCCACCAAGATGCTAAGGAAGACTGCCTGTTTTGAACCTCAGCATTCCATGGGAATGGGGAGAATTTACCCCTGATAATTGACAACCACAAATCAGTGAGTTTCACAAAGTTTTACAGCACAAATCACACTGGCCAAAAAAACTTCAAGCTCAGAATTTAGTTTAACATGGCCCTGAGCTGGTATTGTCCCTAAGTTACCCAGTGGAAGCAAAAGTTCTGGTCTATATTCTAGTTGGAAAAGTCTCTCCTTAGCTGTGTCTAATATACCATTAAATCCACCTACTAGATTAAAAATTTTTCATTTCTAGATGCTCTATTTGGATAAATTCTGTATAAATTACCTACTTATACAGATGCTCTTTTTTGTCCAAATATACTTGGACAAAATCCTGGATAAATAACTGGAATGTAACACAGAAAGGCAAAGGTTGTAAAATATGAAACAGATGTAACATATGTTATTAGAGTTACAGAAGGAAAAAGAATGAGGCAGAGACAATGAAAATGTAATAGCTGAGAATCTTTCAGAACTGACAAAAGACAATCCAATTAGCCCAAAGATTCTCAAGCAGGATCAGAAAGAAAAAAATAAAATCTGCATACAGACATATCATAGTGATTCAGAATGGAGATAAAGAAGAGATTTTAAAGACAGCCAGAGGGAAAAAAGGTTGATTACCTTTAATGGCATATCAACTGTTAAGCTGATAGCTTATTTCACAACAGAAATAACTGAAGGCAGAAGACAGTGGAATCATAACATCAGTGTGCTGTGGAATTAAAGAAACCTCAGCTAGAGTTGGAACAGGCCAGGAGGGGGAGTTCTCATACCCAGCTACGCATCATCAATTACTTCAAACAGCAAGAAAGGCAGCAAACATCTCCATTACAGGAAGGTGCTGCCTGCTCTATCACCAACTAGGAAGAAAGAAAACTTCTCTTTTTCTTCAGCGAGTACAGAAGCCCACCAACTAGAATGAACTCCCAGCTTCCTCCAATGAACGTTTCGGTTAATACAGTTCCTCCCAATTCCCCATTTTACCATATAGAAGCAAGTTTCCTTTTCTTGTTCTCTGATTTGCCTATGGTCCACTGTAGTTCACTTATTCTGAACTGCAATGCCTCTGGCTATTCCTGAGTAAACTCACTTTTCCTGGTCAAATCCCTGAATATATTATTAGAGTTGACAGTGCTAAAAAATTTCTCAACCTAGAATTCTAAACCCTTCAAAAATATTTCTTAAATGAGATAAAGATATTTATAAACTAAAATAGAGTCTGGCATAATGCCTTCGCCAAAAGAAATTCTAAAGGATGAATCTTGACTCTACTACATGAAAATTATTTCCATATGAATCACAGATCTAAATATGAAACGCAATCAATAAAGCACTTAAAAGAAAACATGAACATTTAATCTTTACTTTGGAGTAGGCAAAGGTTTTTAAAATTGGACACTAGCCATAAAAGAAAGCGGATAAACTGGACTTTATTACTAACAACTGCTTATTAACAGGTAACATCAAGAGAATGAAGACCAGTCCCCTGCCTGGCAGAAGATATTTGCAATATATAAATCTGACAAAAGACTCATATCCACAGTACAGAAGTAACTCCTATACATCAATTAAAAAAAAAAAAAGCCCATGAAAGAAAAAAGGGCAGAAAAATGGAATACGCAATTTCACAAATAAGATATTCAAATGGCCAGTATGCATCTGAAAAGATACTCAACATCATTTTCCTAATGATAAGCTAAAATCAAAATTAAAAAACTACACATTCAACAGAAATTAAAGAGTCTGAATTTAAAATGCTGAAAATATTTGTGGGGACGATATGAAGCAACGAGATCTCTCATATGTGGCTGGTAGGGGTTCAGTTATTTGGAAGGACTGAGAAAAATTTGACAACATCTGGTAAGACTATTTAAGAAAAACGAAAAGCACAAATAAACAATATCAAGAATAAAAAGATTATCATGATTGATCCCAGACATACTACATAGATAACAAGAGGAAATGGCAAACAGCTTTGTATGTTTCATCTAAAATTTCAAGTTTATATGTATAAATTCCTTACAAATAGCACCTTACCTAAAATAACTCAATCAAAACTGACTCTAGAAGAAACAGAAAATCTGAACAGTTCTACAGTCATTAAATAAATTGAGCTTGTGATCAGAGATTTTCCTGTGTAGAAAGGTTCAGGCCCAGGTAGCTTTCAGGAAGTTTTGTCAAATATTCTAAGGAAGAAATAATTACAGTCATACAAAACTTTTCTAGAAACTAGAGTACAAAGGAACACCTGTAACTTAGTTTATAAGCGAGCAAAACCTTTATAGAAAAGCCCAAGAATGAGAAAGGATGTATAATATATAGGCAATCTTATTCATGAACACAGATGAAAAACACCAGAAAAAAGTACTTATATATGAACACCCATACACAAATATATACAGATATGCAAATAAATGCTTGCAAATGCATGTAAACCGAATCCAGCAATGTGTAAGGGTCATGTATCAGGACAGACTGGTGTTCACCCCAGGAGTGCGAGGGTGCTTCAGAAAATTAATCCATCAACTTAACATATTTAAGATGGGAAAATCATATAATCATCTCAAAAGATGTAGTAAAAATATTTAGCAAATGCTTTCAAGCATGATAAAAACTTGCCAAGTGGTACCAGAAGGTAACTTTATTAACTTAATAAAGGGTATTTATTAAAAAAAAATACCATACTTACTGATGAAACTGCAAATGTCTCCCTTGAAATCAGAAATATGGGCAGAAGTCCACTTTTACCACTTCCAAGCAACACTGCAAAACAAATCCTAACAAGCAGTTTAAAACAAGAAAAATACATAGAAACTGAAAAGAAACAAAACTTCTCTATTACTAATAGATATATAATTGTGTAACAGAAAAAATGCCAACTAGAAATACAATATTAGAGTTGTTTGGGACTTCACTGGTAGTCTAGTGGTTATGACTGCACTTTTTCATTGCAGGAGGCATGGGTTTGAGCCCTGGTCAGGAAACTAAGATCCCATGTGCTGGTATAAAAAAAAAAAAAATTGTGTTTGGCAAGGTTACTGAACACAAAAATTATCACAAATCAGTCTGATTTCTAAACATCATAAAAAAATAAAAAGAAAAAAGAAAAACAAAAGATATTTACAGTGGCATCAAAAATGCAAACTATCTAGGAAAAAAAGCTTTAAAAAAAATCCACTGTGTGAAAAAGTACAGAACTTAACTGAAGATAATAAAGACCAAAATAGATAATATCACATTCAAGGACTGGAGGGCTCTGTATGATAAAATGTACTTTTTCCCCAAAGTGATCTTATAGATTCAATGAGATTCTAATAAAAATTCACACAAGTTTTCATGAAACTTAACAAGCTTATTCTAAAACTTTTATGAAAGTACAAAGGTTACAAATAACCATGACAATCCTTAAGAACAAAGCTATGTATGAGATATTCAGAAGATAATAGAGAACAACAGCTTTAAGATATTTTTCTCCATTCTCAAAAATTAATACAAAGACTATATAAAGGAAAAAAGATTAACTAAACACATTAAAGTTAATTTTTATTCATCAAAAAGTACCATCAAGAATGGGAAAGGACAAGCCACATCCCAGAGAAGATATCTGCAAACATTTAACCAGTAAGAATTGGTACTCAGACTATATGAAGAATTCCTATGAATTTAAAATAATGGGCAAAAAGGCTGGAAATGAAAATTGTAACTACGACTCACGCCGAAAGCCCACTAGATTAGCAAGAATTAAGAAGTCTGACATAATTAAGTATTGCCAGGGACGCAAAGTGAACCTCTCACAGTGCTGGAAGTGGTCCACTTTGGGAAGTAGGTTGAACACACACACACTGGTGACTTAGCATCATTACTCCTGGAGAAGTTCTCAAACGCTCGTAAGGGACACGCACAGCAGTGTTCATGGCAACACTGCTTGTGACAGCAAAAGCAATTAAGAAAACAAAAAACTGAGAGATCCAAATATCTGTAAAGAGCAGAAAGAATACTGCAATATATTCATTTAGTGGAATACTAATCAGTAATTAAAATGAATTAATTCTGAGATTAACATGAGTGAACCAAAAAAAAAAAAAAACCACGGTTAGAGAATATATGATGAAATAATACACATATTAATTCGAAACAGGCAAAACAGTCTATTGTGTAGATATACATACATAGTTGGGAAAACAGTGAAGAAAAATAAGTGAAAAATTATCACAAAAATCATCAGGATAGTGACTAATATGGACAGAGTGAAGGTATGTGATTAAGAAAGTGCACACAGAGACCTTTCACCAACAAAGTTCAAGATTCTAATCTGAATAGCTGCTACACTGGTGTTGGCGTCACTGTTCTTTAAAGTACACAATTACATGTCATGCAATTTTCTGTATTTGATACTTTTCAACAGAAAGAAATCAGCTTATAACATTTTCATTTAACTTTTGGTAATAAAACACTTTATTGGTACCTCTTACTATCAAAAACATAGTAATGTTTCCATTGCTTAGCTTCCATCTTTAAATTAAAAGCTTGTTTTTTTAAAAAAAGAAAAAATTCCATTTGGTTCTGTCAAAAAACAAGCTACAACTCACTTCTGTAAATAATTAGGTTCTCTCAGTTTAAATATCTTAATTCACTGGTTTTTACAATAAATAACTGTATATAAAAGGAGACAATGACCTGAACAATTTTGCAGAGAACATTTTACACATCTTAAAAAACCAAGCCTAAATGCTATCCCAACTTAATACTTAAAAGAATACTCAGTAAGAGTTATTGTAAAATTGAATTCATGTAGCACCAAGAAGTTTGGGACTTATAATATTTCAGATGATATGATATACGGAGCAAAAAGAATAATGATTTGTCTTCCATGAATTTTCAGGGGTTTATATACAATAGAAAGAATTCCGTATAGGTCCCTTTTAAAAGTCAAAAGTTCAAAAATCTATACATGGCTTTCACCACATCTCCAATTTGTGGATATAGCGATTGACCCTGTGGCAAAAGATCCATGTGTGATAAACAGCACAGTACAGTCCTATCTGAATATAACTGCTTACTCATCTTGTCTCATTAATATAATTTATACCTCAATTAAAATACCATTTTATCTGCAAGTTATATATTTCCCTAAAATACCCTATAATTCAGATTTCCATTCAGATGATGTTCTGCTCTGCCCCTTTCCTTGAATCAGTATGATCTCCTGGCATACCTCACTAAATTGCTTGGTTTTCTCCTCTCAGTGAAACTTCCCCTCAACTCAAAGTACTATAAGGATGTAAATACAGATGTAGCATAATTAACTATAAAACAAAAGGGATAACACAAACATACGGATCCATGCTAAATGAGACAACACAAAGCAGAAAACACACAACACTACGCTGTGTTCACCTATTCTGAACCACAAGAAGGCCCTGCTAGAGCCCTGGCTCGTGTAAACTGATGTCCCCAGGCACCCCTAGTGTCCTGTACTCCAGCATAACTAACTGTTGTGTTTAAGGTGTTTCCATATTTATTTGTTTGTTCAGAACAGCCTATAGCAACTCTGACTCTTAATCCAAACATGATGATAAATTAGTAACACATTATATTTTTAATCAAGTCATAGATTCTATCCTTAGTATATTCTACTATTACACATTTGTTTAAAAATAGACATTCAGGGGGCTAGGCAACACAAAGCTGAGGAATTTTTATCTCTGCCTGCTCTTCATTAGTTGGGGATTTTAGATATGTCATTCAGTTATCCTCCACTTCAGTGAAAAAGGATTCTTTAAGCAACTGACCAAAGATCTTCATTTAAAACCAAGCAGGTTGACTCAGTGGTCAGCAGGTGAAGAACCCTTGTTGACACACTCCATCCATAACCCTCCATCTTCTCAAAAGGAACAGGATGCTCCAACCTACCTTGAGCACAACACATTCCACCCCTCAGCCCAGATGCAACCAGGATACACATCAGCACATGAAGCCAGGTAGAAATTAACTCAAGACTACTCTTAGAACAAATACCAGATTTTGATTTGTCAATGATCCCATAGTGAGGTATGCTCAGAAAAAGAGACTTTGCATTGCAACGCTGCTTTTTCTTCTCACACCAAGTTAAACTGCTGAAGTAATATCAGCAAGAACACAAAAGCCATGTCTTCCTGAAAGAGGCACTGCATCTGGAATTGGAATTAAGGCTAAGCAAATAGTGCTGGTTTGCGGTCCAGACTAGTGTGTCAACGATTACATTAACCAACAGCTTCGCTATTTGTCCTGTATGCCTGTTTGTGAAGATGCGTCTCTATCTCCTCCCTGAAGACCAGCATTCCCAGGTGCGAGTGAGAGGCCTCGTTCATGGCTTTGGACTGGATGCACATGCGGTACTGCTCAGGGGTCAACTCGTCAGCACAGCGCTTCTCATGCCAGAGGTGGAAAAGACCAGGAACCGGAGTCCGAATCACAATCAGGTCACTGTGTAAGTATTTTCGATACAGATGAACATCTTCTCCACCCCAACCTTTTACTTCCATGTCAAATCCACCTGCAAGATCAAAACTCATACTATTAAATAGCTGCCTGGCAGAGCACAGTCGAACCTGATAAGATTTAAACATTCTGCTTCAAATGAGATGACATGTACAATCTAAAGACACCTGAAGTAGAGGACTGACATCTTGGCTTAGAAATACAGTTATCAGCTGATAGCTGGAAGGTCAAGGGTCTGTTGTTGAGTATCAAAATAAGATTAAATATTTGAGAATACTTTGCCAACTTCAGTTTTATAGAAAACCTCTAGAAAGTCAAATAAAGGAGAAGGAAACCTAAATCACCCATAATATCACCACCAATAATGTTTTATGGTGTTTTCCTTCTATCCTTTGAGATCTAAGTTTTTCTGGGTCACAGAAATCTGTGAGGGGCGGAAACAGAAGAAATGGGCCAAGTGGGACACATAAAATTGAGAATGGACATACAGATGATTTAAAGCCACATTAGTGGGTGAAATTACTAATAAAAGTTTACAAGGAAAACAGGGCCCAGGTCTAACTGCTAAGAAATGCCAAATATCTAGAGGGCAAACAGGCAGAGAAAGTCAGCAAAACAGACTGAGGCAGCCCCAGCGGAAGGAGAGAATTCTGGAGAATGTGTCATCACAGCAGTCAAATGAGGAAAGCATCCTGAAGAAATGGTCATGTGCTGCTCAATTAAAGAGAATCAGGTAGATTTTGCAACGTTAAACGTCACTTACAGCCTCACCTAGAGCACAGGAGATCAAGGTCACACTATTTTTAGGTTGGTTTAGGCTGAACTAACTTTAAAGAAGCATGGAGAATACAAACTATTTTGAGTTTTTTCAAGAGCTAGAAAAGATTCTGAAAGATGGAGAAAAAATTAATTCTTTAATTAAAATCTAGGTTTCCAAATGATGTCTTTTTATCAAATAATTCCATGTCACTTAATATCATACTTACAGGATGACAAGAATCCTGAGATCTCTGAAAAGTATTATTTTAAATAATCACAGCTTTAATAAATGCTATGTTTGGTATATCTTGTCTTTTCTTACTTGTAGATATGAATAAGTTCCTCAAATATTAGAGATGGTGTAGACAGTGAAAATAAATAGAGGACTTCCCGTTTCTGTCCAGCATGTACAGACAGACCTTCATTCCATCCTTCCAAAAAATAAAAAGTTGAACAAACTGAAAACTCAACTCTTCTCAGATCCCTCAGAGAAATAAAGTCACAGGGCAAACTGCTCTTCCCTAAACTGAAGAGATAGATAGGAGTGTAAGACAGAATCACAACTATCACTGTTAGAGAAGAAACAGACTAGAAGAAACCTCCAGGGGAACCAGTACAGGGGTAGGAAAGTCTGAACTGATGAACTGCTAGAGGCTCGGTGGAAAAATCCAGGAGCTGAAAACTCCAGAGGGGCCCATACACTTTTGTGAGTTTTATCTCTAGGTTTACCAGGTTCTCACAGTGAAGACTGCAGAAAAATCCCACAGTGCTTTCAGGAGGGGGAAAGGAACCATTCCGAAATATGCCATTTTTTGTTCTTAACAAGGTCTACCCTCAGGAAAAACTATCCTACCAGAGCCTAAGCTATCTGGGGCAAAGGATATAGCCAACTGGTCCACTCTAGCCATCCTGTCCTACCTAAGACTGGGGGCAGTGTCTGAGAAATGACTGCAAAATTCATGGTCCAGACTCACAGGATCACTAAAGAAAGGACTGAGACCTTATCACAGGACTACAGAGCACTTTCTCCTCTCCCACGCCTTACCATCACATCACTGAAGGCCTGTTTACCTCAGTCTTTACCCAGTACATCATGTTCAGCTATGGAAAAAAATATTAGGCCAACTGAAGGTCAAAAAATATTGAAGAGAAAGAGCATCAGAACCAGACTCAGATACAGCAGGGATGTTGGAACTATAGGACTGTGAATTTAAAACAACTATGATTAATACACTAAGGGCTGCAATGGAAAAAGACAATATGTAAGAACTGATGGTCAATGAAGCAGAGATAGAGTCTAAGAATGAATCAAAAGAAATGTCAAAGATAAAAAGCAGTAATGAAATGAAGAATGCCTCTGCAGGGCTCACCAGGAGACTGGACTTGACTGAGGAAAGATCTCTAAACTTGAGGACACGTGAATAGAAACTTCCAAGACTGAAAAGCAAAGAGAAAGAAGACTGGAGGTGGGGGGAAAAAGAAAAAAAAACAGAACAGAATATCCAAGGACTATGGGATAACTACCAAAGGTATAACATTTGTATAACGGGACAGCCAGAAGGAAAGAGGGAAAGGAATACAAGCTTTAAATGAAGGAGGCGAAACTGCAAACAAGTGCTGCTGAGGGGCGGGGGCTCCCTGTCTCCCCAAGCCCACATTCACAGGATAGAGGCTCTGCACAAGGGAGAGGGAGTTGGTGATGGACAGGGAGGCCTGGCATCCTGCAGTCCATGGGGTCGCAAAGAGTTTGACATGACAGAGCGACTGAATTGAACTAAAGAGGGAGACGGGCCCTTCAGCTCCCACCTAATGTTCTGATCATGAGGCAGGGGTGTTCTTCTGAGAGAACTGTGCCACCAACTCCACCCCCAGGTCTCGAGCAGAGACGCAGAGCTTTTTAGGGGAAGAGGCAGTCCATAAGAACAAACACTCCAGAGCTCTTCCCAAAGGAATTGACTTTATCTGAAAGAAAGTGTACAGAAATTAAGGCGTAAAGGGGCTCCTGTAAATATGGAGATTTGTTGATGAACAATTAAGAGCCCATTAGAGCAAGCTAAAACGTAGGCCACCCAGTTTACCAGACAGGAAGGAAGAGAAACAGCTAAGAGTCATCCTGAGGTCCAAACAAACCTCAAAAACTTGCCTCCAAAACTACCCTACAAAAGGGTTTAAGAGCTTCTCTGTGCCTCAAATGGTAAAGAACCTGCCTGCAATGAAGAAGACCTGGGTTCAATCCCTGGGTCAGGAAGATCCCCTGGAGGACAGAATGGCAACCCTCTCCAGTATTCTTGCCTGGAGAATTCCGTGGACAGAGGAGACTGGTGAGCTACGGTCCACGGGGTTGCAGAGAGTCAGACACTGAGCTGAGTGACTAACACTTTCAAAAGGGTTTAGTTTAATCTGTTCAGACTGGAGCAATCTATGTCCCAGAGCACTGTCCTGTGAGCAAATTAATGCAGCCTAATAGCCAGGTGTGACACCAACAGAGGCATGGGAGGAGACAGTGAAAAAGATATTCACTCAATCCAAGGTCGCCCCAGGATGACTGTTCACACGCCCTGACGAGTGACATGAGAAGTGACATGAGATGGAGGATGGGGAGCCACGAGTCACTAAAACAGTAAAGCAGAGTCAACTAATAAACAAGTAAAGGTGAAACAAAATGTAGGCCCTGGAGGCAGGGAAAATTAATATCTAGAATCAACACAATATATAACTTAGAATGTCTCATTTTCAAAAAAGAAACATATTGAAAGAAACAAAACTGTGACCTATATATCAAAAGAGAAGCAGACAACAGAAACTGCCTATGAGAGGGACCGGATGTCAGTTTTAGCAAAGGTTTCCAAACAACCATTATAAATATGTTCAGAGAATTAAGAGAAATCATGCTTAAAGAACTAACAGAAAGATGACAATGTCTCATCAAGCAGAGAACATTATAAAGAGATAGAAATTACGTATTTTTAATAAGAGAAATTCTGGAGTTAGAAAGCACCGTAACTCAAATGAAAAATTCACTAGAGCAGCTCAGTAAGTAGATCTG
Organism: Budorcas taxicolor; assembly: GCF_023091745.1. Lineage (NCBI taxonomy): Eukaryota > Metazoa > Chordata > Mammalia > Artiodactyla > Bovidae > Budorcas > Budorcas taxicolor. The sequence continues at coordinate 31,980,696 of NC_068914.1, forward strand.
AACTAACAAAAGAATCAGAGAACCTGAAGACAGATCAACGGAGATTATGTTACACAAAGACAAGAGGAAATGGATGAAGAAAAATGAACATGTCTCAGAGAATGTCTCACCATTAACTGCACCAATATACATCTGATAGGAATATGAACGGAAAAAGAGAAAGCAGCGGTGAGAAATAACACAGGTCAGAGGCGATGATGGATCCTTACTATTTTATTAAGCAAGAAATCAGGGGAAAAATTTATTAGTTTCACTTAATAGTCTTTTTATTACTATTTGCTGATTTTCCATCATTTGTTACAGAGATAAAAAGACAAGGTGGAGGAATTTCCAAAGCAAGTGGCTGACTATAAAAACGTAAGTAAAATGGACATATATTTATGTATTCTATTAAAAATACATCAGCTTCTCAGAGCAAAATTCAGGCTTAAACTTAAGAAAGCAGGGAAAACCACCTGGCCAACCAGGTAAAACTTAAATCAAATCCCCTATGCATGTATAGTGGAGGTGACGAATAGATTCAAAGGATTAGATCTAGTAAACAGAGTGCCTGAAGAACTATGGATATTGCACACTGCCTCCGTAATATTGCACAGGAGACAGTGAACAAAACCATCCCAAAGAAAAAGAAAAGCAAGAAGGCAAAGTGGTTGTCTCAGGAGGCTTTACAAATAGCTGAAGAAAGAAGGTAAGTGAAAAGCAAGGAAGATAGGGAAAAGTACACCCAACTAAACGTAGAATTCCAGAGAAAAGCAAGGAGACAAGAAGGTGTTCTTCAATGAACAATGCAAAGAAATAGAGGAAAACAACAGAAGGGGAAAGACTAGAGATCTTGTCTAGAAAATTGAAAATATCAAAGGAACATTCATCCAAAGATGGGTACAATAAAGGACAGAAACCGTAAAGACCTAATAGAAGCAGAAGAGATCAAAGAGAGATAGAAAGAATACACAGAATAATTGTATAAAAAGATCTTAATGACAACAATAACCATGATGGTGTGGCCACACACCCAGAGCCAGACATTCTGGAGTGTGAAGTCAAGTGGGCCTTAGGAAGCACTGGTGTCAATAAAGCTAGTGGAGGGGATGGAATTCCAGCAGAGCTATTTAAAATCCTAAATGATGCTATCAAAGTGCTGCACTCAATATGTCAGCAAATTTGGAAAACCCAGCAGTGGCCACAGGACTAGAAAAGGTCAATCCTCATCCCAATTCCCAAGAAAGGCAGTACTAAAGATTGTTCAGACCACTGGACAATTGCACTCATCTCCTATGCTAATAAGGTCATGTTCAAAATCCTTCAGGCTAGGCTTCAGCATTATGTGAACGAAAACTTCCAGACATCCAAGCTGGGTTTAGAAAAGGCAGAGGAACCAGAGATCAAACTGCCAACATTTGCTGGATCATAGAGAAAGCAAGGGAATTCCAGAAAAACATATACCTCTGTTTCATTGACTATGCTAAAGCCTTTGACTATGTGGATTATAACAAACTGTGGAAAACTTTTTAAAGAGATAGGAATACCAGATTATCTTACCTGTCTCCTGAGAAACCTGTATGCCAGTCAAGAAGCAACAATTAGAATTCTGTATGAACAACTGATTGGTGCAGGACTGCAAAAGGAGTATGACAAGGCTGTTTATTGTCACCTTGTTTACTTCACTTATACACAGAACACATCATGAGAAATGCTGGGCTGGATGAGTTACAAGCTGGAACCAAGATTGCTGGAAGAATCAACAACCTCAGATATACAGATGATACCACTCTAATGGCAGAAACCGAAGCAGAACTAAAGTACCTCTTGAGGAGGGTTAAGGAGGACAGTGAAAAAGCCAGTTTAAAACTAAATATTAAAAAAAACTAAGACCACAGCATCCGGCCCCACCACTTCATGGCAAATAGAAGGGGAAAATGTGGAAGCAGTGACAGATTTCCTCTCCTTGGGCTCTAAAATCAATGTGGATGGTTACTGCAGCCATGAAATTAGAAGGCAATCATTGCTTCTTGGCAGGAAAGCTATGACAAACCTAGACATGTGTTAAAAAGAAAAGACATCACTTTGCCGACAAAGGTCCATATAGTCTTTCCAGGAGTCACATATGGTTGTGAGAGCTGAACCATAAAGAAGGCAGAGCACCAAAGAATTGATGCTCTCGAACTGTGGTGCTGGAAAAGACTCGAGAGTTCCTTGGACAGCAACATCAAACTAGTTAATCTTAAAGGAAATCAACCCTGAATACTCACTCACTGGAAGTACTGATGCTGAAGCTGAAGCTCCAATACTTTGGCCACCTGATGCGAACAGCCAACTCACTGGAAAAGACCCTGATGCTGGGAAAGATTGAAGGCAGGAGAAGACGGTGCCAGAGGATGAGCTGGCTGGATGGCATCACCGATGCAACGGATATGAACTTGGGCAAAGTTGGACATGAAGTTGGGAGATGGTGAGGGAGAGGGAAGCCTGGCATGCTGTAGTCCACAGGGATGGAGTTGGACATGACTTGGCAACTGAACAACAATATGCAGTGGAAAGGGAGCCCCTGAGTGAATCAGGAAACATGGAATGAATAAATCAGGTTTCAGCTTGCTTCCTTAAACTATGCTCTGATGCCTTCCTTTTGCTGGGTAAGACTGATGGTGGTGGGGGGGCAGGTAGCTTAGATCAGATTCTTCATGGTCAACCTGGTTTAGGGGAGTGGATGACTAAGCCAGTGATTCTAAGTCCCTTATTCCAACTACAACCAGAGCTAGAGACAGGAGACTTTTTCCCCCCATTTGTTTTAGATACTGAAATTCTGCATTATGTTCAAAACACAAATAAAGGTGGTTTCCTCTCTAAATAAAAAAATATGAAAGCCCTTGAGCTAGATAATCCAACATTACTTCTAGCTGTAACAATCTGTGATTACAACACCAAAGTCAGGTACAGATCTTTTGTTACGGTACTCGAAACAACCGCAAACACGGGTATTTTATCTTTATTACCTCATTTTTCCAGTCAAAGACTCTAATAATAAAGTTATTTTGTCTTTCGTATTTCCAGACTCTTCAGCTAATCTCAGATATTCAAAATTTATTAGAAAAACATTAAAATCTGAGACCTTTTAGAAAAATGTCTTAAGATAGTATAGTAAACACCTAAAGTCCTATTCTTAAACGTACGGTATACTTACCAATGGTCAGGAAATCTGATTGGTACTGACAAGTCATTCCGAATCCAAAATCTCGCCAAAACCCAGAATCCTTTTTGTGAACCTTAAGTTTAAAAAACAAAACTCAATTTAATCCCTCAAAAACCAGAAGTAGTTTCAATCAATGATGAAACAAATTAAAATATTTTCCAATAATTTTTTCTGTAAAAAGGAATCATTTATGTGATTGATAATGGGATCACATGGCTTTATATTATTAAATCCTTATAAAAACCAACAAAAATATAGTAATCCCCATGGGCATAGCATTCTTAACCGCCTTCAACTTGATCTGATTCAAGTCTTGTACGAGGTTTGAGCTGAGGTTACTAATAATCAGAGAGTGTGATGCTTGATCTCAGGGGGCTTACATTCTATTTTAGGAGGACACCAGTGGCGTAGGCAGATACTGTAATACACCAATCTCTTCTACACAGCAGACCTTATTTGATGCATGGCCAGCATCCATTCCCCTACCTCCATTCCTAACTGTGTCAAGTTTTGCTCAGGTAATTACCTGGCCCCATGCAGCCCATAAGCTTCAGGGACGCTCCTTCCACTAGCAGCATCAGACTGGACTGTGAGCACTCTCCACCAGTGAGGCAGTCTCATCCCATTCACTCACGAACTACTTCACTAACAGGCATTAGATAATCAACCCTACGAATGTAGCCTGTCAGGTTCTCTGTCCATGGAATTCTCCAGGCAAGAATACTGGAGTGGATTGTCATTCCCTTCTCCAGAGGATCTTCCCGACCCAGGGATCAAACCCTGGTCTCCTGCATCACAGGCCGATTCTTTACCGTTTGAGCTACAGGGAATTCCGAGATAATGTTCAGGCCAACATGCTAAAATAGGACGCTTGTTGGGAACGTTGGAAAACAAAGAGCCCCCTCATTCTTCTGAGAGAGATACTAGAAAAGACGCTTGCTCCCCTTGGATAGTGCAGGGCGGGAGCAAGCAAACTACAGCTTCCAGGCTACATCTGGCCAGCTACTGGCTTTATACATCATTTTACTGTAATACAGGCACACTCATTTATGAATTGTCTGTGGGTGTTTTCATGGTACAATGACAGAGCTGAATAGTTGCAACAGGGATTTATGGCCTGCGAAACCTAAAATATTTCCTATGTGGCTCTTTACAGAGTAAGTTTGTCAGTCTCTGGCATAGGGTGTAAATATGAAGTCTGGAACTGCTGCAGTTTTTTCCCACCATGAGGGAAGCCAGCTTTAAAATGGAATAGTCACCCCTGAAGTCCAAGCAGAGAAAGAAAAAAATCAGGGCTTTGACGATATTGGGCATGTAGAATCAAGTAAAAGTTGAAGCTTGATAGACTGCCTTTTAAAATTCACAATTCAGTGGGGACCCAGCCATGAACAGAGTCTCTACTACCACAGAGCCTCCGTTTTGATGGGAAAATACCAAATAAATAAATACAGGTCTCAGGTGGTGACACATGTTAGGAAGAAAGATGCTGTAGGCCAAAGAGAGAGCAGAACAGAAACCCTATTTTAGACATAACAGCCACAAAAGGCCTGAGGAGGTAAGTCTGGGCAGAGACCCTAGTGAAATCAGGGAGTGAACCACGCAAGTATCTGGAGAGCATTCCAGGAGCATGAACCACGGCTCTGAGGTAGGAGCACATCTGGAGTGGTCAACAGTAAAAAGCGACTCTGGCAAGGGCTCAGAGAACAAGGGCAAGAAGAACGTGGCCCCAGGTCAAGAAAGAGCTATTACATTTTTCAGACCTAAGTGGTATTACAGTATTTTTGTAGGCAAATGGTGATGATCCAGAAGAGGCAGAATGTCAGGACATGATAGAGTGAAGAAAGCTGGAGGGATATCCTTGTTTAGACGTCAGGAATGAGCTCTATCTAGTCCACTACAGAGGACGAGCCGGCCTTAGGAAGGGATGCGGGTAGTTCCTCCACTGGGACTGGAGAGAGAGAGGCTGAGGAGGTGACAGGGCCAGCGAGGCCCATGGGTCTCATGACAGGAAAATAAGGGAGTGAACGCTTGCCTGCTTCTCCTTCCTAAGTGAAACAGGAAGCAGGATACGTGGAGTGAGAAGTGGTGAGGGTTGCTGGGAGGCGTAGGGACAGTGCGGCTGGAGTGGAAGACAGAGACGACGGGGACTACAGGCAGCCTGAGACCCAGAAGCCTGTGGTCAAGTATTTAAAGCTGTGCTGTGCAGTGGGAGTGTATTTCTCGCCCTCTACCTTCTGCTGCTCGGTGGCCTGGTTGACAGTGGTGCCCTTAACTACTCGGCTGGGGTTCTAAGAGAAAACACTGGGAGGAGTGAGGGATGAAGGAGGTGAGTGCACAGCAAAGAAGAGGCTGTAGCTCATGACTGACCATGGAGCCTAGTTAGATATGGAGGGAAGTGAGGATATGGCTGTGAGGAGGGTGACAGAAAGCAGAGAGACTGATCCCTCACCCAAACGGCAGCATTCTCAGACAGCTTCCTCCAAGAAATGAAGGGAGAGCTGGGATCTGACAGAGAAGCAAGAGTTAATCAAGTAAAAGAAGATATGCTGGGAGAGAGTTTCAGGCAAGACAACAGTTTGTGCAAAGGCCTGAGGTGGGAGAGACCACTGTGGGTGAAAAATGATGTGTCTAAATACTGGAGTCAGATGTTTTGGTGCCCACGAATGTAGAGCACGTCTCAGGAAACTTTGATAAAAACTAGATAGTATGTATTTTAGGCTCTGAAGAACACAGAATCTGTCTCAACTTTGCCAGTGTAGAGTGAAAGCAGTCATTAACAATAGTTAAAGAAACATGCTGTATTCCAAAACACTTTATTTAAGGCCACTGAAATTTGAATTTCATGAAATTTTCATGTCATGAAATATTATCCTTTTGAAAATATTTTTCAGCCATTCTTAACTCCTGGGCCCTACAAAACTAGGCAGGAGGTTGGACCACAGACTGCTGTCGTGACAAAGGGTACATGATGGTTATCTCCCCGAGAGTGGGAGCACCATAAAGGGTCAGCCCAGGAGGAATGATGTGGAGCAATGTTCTGGACATAATGAATTTGAGTCATCTATAGGGCAACCATGTGGAAATTCTTACAGATAGCAGGAATATAAGAATATACAGGTCTGTAGAGGCAGTAACTTCTGAGAAGAGTTAGGGGAGTTGAGAGTTTCAGGGGACAGTCTGAAAAAGCTGCTGTGCAGAATGAGAGAACCAACTAGAAAACAGAATGACCCAGGCAGTACTGAGGATCTGGCTCAAGTAGAAGCTAATAAATGAAACACAAACTTTCCTATTCCATTTGGGAGGTTTGGGGTGGGGAAGGCTTCTCTCCTGCTTCTGCTGCTAAGTCGCTTCAGTCGTGTCCGACTCTGTGCGACCCCATAGACAGGAGCCCACCAGGCTCCCCTGTCCCCAGGATTCTCCAGGCAAGAACACCGGAGTGGGTTGCCATTTCCTTCTCCAATACATGAAAGTGAAGTTGCTCAGTTGTGTCCGACTCTTAGCGACCCCATGGACTGCAGTCCACCAGGCTCCTCCGCCTATGGGATTTTCCAGGCAAGAGTACTGGAGTGGGTTGCCATTGCTTTCTCCGCTTCTGCTTCTAGTAGAATGTAAAACTTTCTTGAGGGCAGGACCTTTTGCTAATGTTAATCACTTCTATATCTCTAGCACCTGGAACAATGCAAGGCACAGCACAGGCTTTCAATAAATATTTAAACAAATAAACAAACTTATAGAGGTATAACTTCTGTGGCAAAACCAAGATTAGGCTCTAATATACTTATCTCTGTAGTCAAAAAATATACATATAATCCTGGTGCAAAGTATTAAGACATCTACTCTGACATTTCTACCCTATGCCAATTCTGATTTAATAAATATTATGAAAATTCTTCAAATATCAGACTTGGGGGAAAGAGTCATTGGCTTTGATTTTTAAATTAGCACATTTTCATGGAGGAAAGTAGAAGGAAACTCATATTATCCATAATCCCTGATTGTTTGTTTTTACTCTTATTTTTCTCCTAAGCAAGTGGGGGATGCAGCTATCCACACATAAGCTACATCTCCAGCTCTCAGCCCCTCACAAACAACAGGTTCATGAATCCCCTGGCAACCCTGACACATCACCTCAGGCCACTAATAAGCAACACTCACCTACCAAGCTCAAACCAAAGTCCTGTTCTCTCCTCTTTCCACTCCTGTCTCTCCCTCACTCCCCACATTCTAATCCAACAGCAAGTGCTGTTTCTAAATCATACCTAAACCTCTCTACACAATTACCACCCTTGCCCAAGCCACAGCACCTCCTTGATCTACTGCAAAAGCCTAACTGGCTACTTGCAGCTGGAGCCACGCACAATTCATTCTCCACAGAATCAAAGCTCCCAAGGCTGTCTATCACCCTTAGCATAAATTCAAACCTCTCACAGGGGTATAAACAGGCTCTCCATGACCTGGCCTTTGTGCTCCCTCACCCACTGTGCTCCAGTCACCTTAGGAAATCTACTAGCTATCTTTCTGTCTGGAACTGCCTTCCCCAGTCACTGTGGGGCAGGTTCCTTCCTGTCATTCAGATGGCCCTCCAACAGCCTCATCTCGGAGAGACCTTTCTGACCAAACAGCACAGAAATGACCTCATCATTCTTCACAACTCAGCCTCTTTTAATTATCTGCTGGTTATTTGCTAACTGATTTTATTTTCTGTCTCTTCCTGCAAGACTAAAGATTCTTATGAATAATAACCACATTTGTATGGATCTTGGGGTTCCAGTGGTGAATAATGGCTGGCACAGAATGGACACTCACTATTTAATGAATTAATATAACAGAGTGGAGACTATGGAGCCAACATTGCCCGGGCTCCTGGCCCCACCTTGGTGAGCTGTGCACTGGGGGAGGGGCACCCATTTATGCCTAGTTCTCTCTTCATTTATAAAATACAGGTAATAATAGTGCCTACCTGAGAGGTTGTTGCAGGATTAAATGAATTAACATGTATAAAAAACAGAACAGTACCTTGCATGAAGAAAAATGTACATAAAAATACTAGATATTATAGTATTAAAATCTTATATATATATATACCATCCTCCATTTTTTAACCTTACATTTACTTCTACATTCATGTAGTTGTATTTATTTCCATTTCATGAACAATCTCCTCTTCACACATGACATTCACCACAGTATATTCTATAATTCAACTTATCATTTTATTATTAGAGTTCTACTTGATTTGAATGTTGTCAATGTTCTGCATACTGCTGCTTTACACATCTCTGATTATTTCCTCAGGAGAGACTCCTGTCATGGAAATTACTGGATCAGAGGGATGAACTTACCTGACAACTCTCAAACCAGAAAGTGTACCTGCGTTCCCACACCACCGCAGGGATGGAAGAGACTCTACCCTGCCAGCCTCACTCATGTGACTGTTTTTTAAAAAAAGCACTTTAACAGCAGAAAAAATTATCACCTGTTGTTTTAACTCATTCTTGTGAAGAATGACTATTTCAAACTGTTTACTATGAATTATTGTCAGATGTCTTTTACCTAATTTTTTCTGTTTGGTGTATTTCCTATTTACTTTCTAATGTATCTTTAAACATTATAGAGAGCAAACTTTTGTCTTACGCTTTTTAACGAGAATGAAGCTTAAATAGGTTAAATAGCTTGCAATGGTTACAAAGTGGTGAAACTAGAATTTGAAGTGGAAGCGCTTAAACTTATTTTTCTATATAACATCTAGAATGAATCTACCTCAAACCATCTTTGTCCACACTCTCTCAAACCAGACAAGAATATTCGCTCTTCATTCTTATAGGTTGAGTCCATTTTGCATTTCTTTTGGTCTGTTTTTCAAGCAAAATTTTTAGACTTTTAAATTTTGAAACAATTTCAGGTTTACAGAAAAGTTACAACATAATAAAGAGTTCCCATATATTTCTCATGTAGCTTTAGCTTCCTTTAAATGTTATGATCTCACACTGTTGTGGTACATTTGTCAAAACTAAGAAACCAACATTGATACATTACTGCTAACTCACTCCTGACTTTATTTGGATGCCATCAGTTTTTTCCTTTACTTGGATTCTACCAGTTTTTCCTCTAATGTTCTTTTTTCTGTTCTAGGATCTGTCCAGGGCACTACAGTACATTTGACGTTGTCTCCTTAGTCTCCTGAGAAACTGTGAGTGCCTCTCAAGTCTTCTTTTTGATGATCGTGGCAGTTTTGAGGAGTAATGGTCAGGTATTTGATAGGATGTCCCTCCATCTGGGTTTATCTGAAGTTTTTCTCATGATTAGGCTGGGGTTATAGGTTTTTGGAAGAAGGACCACAGGGGTGACATGCCCTTCTTGTTACATCTTATGTGGGGGGTACAACACTAGTGATGTTAACCTTCATTACTTAGTTAAAGGTGGTGCCTGCCAGATTCTCTGTTGAAAAGTTAAGAAGAAAAACTTTTCTTTTCTCTTACTTGTTTCTTTGGAAGTGAGTCACCTAGCTCCATCTTGTGGAAAAGGGAGTACCTACAAGAGTTCTTTAAAATTCTGTTGGAAGATCTGTCCCTTTCCAACCCCCATCTAATCTAATCAACCTATCAATCTGTCATTTATTATTATTATTTATCTCCTTATTCACTCACAAAGTTATTCATATCAGTATGGACTCATGATATTTATTTTATGCTGGTGTTATAATCCAGTACTAGTTTGTTGCTCAAACTGTTCCAGCTTTGCCACTGGGAGCTCTTTCAGGGTCTTACATCCCTCTGACATATACCATCGTCTTTTTTTTCTAGAGCTACAAGATGTTCTGGGCTCCTCTACCACCCATCTCAGCACTAACATCTGGGAGCTGTTACTCTAAGGATGCTTATTACTCTAAGGATGCTTATTACTCTAAGGATGCCACTGCTTTTGGGTATCTTGGGACAGAGTTAGGTAATACACATATTATACCATGTATATACCTTTTGACTTTTTAATCCTAAATTGCTGTTTAACTTTATTATGTGTTCCATCAGCTATTTAAAGAAACTAATTAAAGAAGTTTTACTGGGTTCTTATTGTTGACCACTCTTATTCTTAGGTCTTCCTCTTTCAATGTGCTGATTTTTCATTCTGCTGAATTAGAAAAGGCCTCTGAAAAATAGTTAAACTGAGTTCTTCAGTGTTCAAAAATGTCTATTTTGCTTTCAAACAGGTCAAATATGGATTCTATAATTGAAGTTATTTTTCTTTAGAATGTTCAAGGGACTTCTTTAGTATTTTCTAGTATCAATATTATCACAAAGGCTGCAAGTGCCAACCTGATTATTATTCCTTTGTAGATAAGCTAGATTCAGCTCCTTTGAGTATCTCTGGAAACGACTAGGATTGTCCCTTCTGTTCTCAAATGCCAGAAGACTTCTCTTTCCCTAGTTCTTTGATGTTTTCTTCTATTTCCTCCTCACTCTGTTCTCTCTTTTCTCTCCCTTCTGGAACTCCACTTATTTAACAGTCTTAGAGCTTCTGAATTGATTTCCCATATCTTGATTTTTCTCTAACATTGCCTCTTCATCTTTACATGTCCAGCTGGCCTGTCTGCTAGTTTACAAATCTATTTCAATGGTGATCATTCTGCTATTCACCCTACTTATTGAGTTCTATATTTTTGCAAGTTCCAAGTCTATTTTTAGTAACAAATGCTAATAATTTTATGAAATTAACATTTTCTTTAATTTCCTTATAAAGATATATTTAAGTTAAAGTTGTTTTCTATTTCTATTCATATTCTCATGTGTCAATTTTTCTCTTTATTCAAATTTGGTCTTCCTTCACAGTGTTAGTTTCCCTCAACTATTTGGCTAGTTGTGGTTAACTGCTTCTCATTTTTGTTTCAAAAATCACTGTTCAAAAACCATGGTTGTTAGCTATGATTACAAAGGTCTATCTCCAATAACAGTGAAGAAGGGGCTAAACATGGCCTTGGACAGAATGTGCCAGTAGCAGTTCACCTTTGGAGTCTGCGGCTCCCCATCCACCCTATAATCAGTAATCCTAGGTCTCTATCCTGCCTCTCTAGCTCCAGGGACCAAACATATTGCCTCAGCCTGTGAGATGCCTGTGATGCCTGCTGCTCAGCACACCTCCCAGAGAAGCACACAGACGCCACCACTGCTGTCTTCTATGAGCTCAGAGGATGCAAGGCAGCCTCGTTGTCATTGTTCTCCTAAATATGTTCCAGACTGCTCTCTCCTCCAGTAACCAATCCTATGACAACTACTGTCATCTTATACAAAGTTCTCAAAGTTTAGATCTCCCAATAGCACTTCTCTCATTCTCCAATACTAATATGGCTTTTCATTTCTGATAATTTACTTCTACAAAGGATTTAGAGTGTCAGAGAAAGCAGATGTGGTGCCCAGTTGGTCATTTTGACCCCATTTGTATCTATATTCCTAATACTGGCCTACAGATAAAGTAGACATCTGTGTACATGTATGCTATGCATACCTGTTTTACCAGGGACTGGTATGAAGATGGGCTTCTCTGGTGGCTCAGACAGTGAAGAATCTGCCTGCAATGCAGGAGACCTGGGTGTGATCCCGGGGTCAGGAAGATCCCCTGGAGGAGGAAATGGCAACCTGCTCCAGTAATTTTGCCTGGAGAATCCCCATGGACAGAGGAACCTGGCAGGCAGATGATATGGTACTAATATTATCTGTTCTTTGAAAGTTTGGAAAAACTCAACAGTGAAACATACATACATATATATATTATATATATATATATGGAGGTTAACTATTTGATAACTGTTCTTATATTTTTAGTTGCTCTTAATCTCTTAAGAGCTTCCACCTCTTTTATCTATAGAATACTAAGATGAGCTTTTATAAAATACTAACATGAATTTAGCTCATGTTAATATTTTATAAACTTTCAAATTTTTCCTTTTAGTTAGTTTTTTTTTTTCGGTTGTGCTGCATCTTCATTGCTGTGTGTGGCCTTTCTCTGTTCAGCCAGTGAGGGCTGCTGTTCGTTGCAGTGCACTGGCTTCTCTTGTTGAGGAGCACAGATTCCAGCAGCTGCAGTACACAGGCTCAGTAGCTGTGGTGTGTGCCTTAGCTGCTCTGAGGCATGAAGAATCTTCCCGGACCAGGGATCGAACTGTGTTCTCTGAATCCACAGGCAGATTCTTATCCACCGTACCACCAGGGAATTCCTAGTTAGAATTTTTAAAAACTTACTATATGAGATTGATTTCTTATAATGTCTTATTCTAATTTCCTATGTTGTATTTTCTTTTATACCCTGAATTCACCTAACTTTATGATTATTTTTTTCCTGCACATAAAGAATAAGCTATGTTTGACAACCTATTATTTTTGGTTCATTAATTTCTGCTTTTATCTTTACTTCTTTTCTGGAGTTATTTTTCATTTTTTAAACAGGTTAAACTATCTTCTTAGTTTATTTGTTTCCTTTTTGTTCTTAATGTTATTAATAACAATAAAAGATTAGGCTAAATGCAAAGTACTATGGACTGGATCCTGGAACAGAAAGAGGACTATAGTAGAAAAACTGGTGAAACCCTAATAAAATCTACAGTGGAGTTAGAAGTAACTTACCAATGTTAGTTTCTTAATTTTGACAAATGAACCATGGTTATGTAAAATGCTAACATTAGGGGAAACTGGGTGAAGTACAGGAACTCTCTATACTATTTTTCCAACTTTTCTGTAAATCTGAATTATTCCATAGAAGTTTGACTTTTTTTTCAAAATCTGTGTAACTTGGTCAATAACTATTAAGTTCTGATATATGGCATTCCCATTCTAAAACTTTCTAAGTAATTTCCCATAGTATACTATTCCTTCTTATTTAGTAGTTTTAATTTTCAGTAAGGTTTTAAAATTAAATTTTATTTTTAGTATCACTAAAAGTAATTTGGTAGAAATGACTAGAAATTTTTCATAATCTAGAACATGCATTTTTCTCTGTAGCCTTTTCTCTTCCATCCCCAACATCCCTGCCAGAATGACACAATTCTGAAATAATAAATATGAAAGCATGTTATGGAGGAGGGTACACTATGAAAAGTGTTTATAGTAACTATAGTTTTTAATTGAAACTTTTTCTACTAGTGAAACAAACATTAAGGAACCTAGCAAGGATCTTTGAGGCTTTTCATAATTGACCATAAGAGTCTTACCAGCTGCTGTTCCACAGGTGGGGGCACATCCAGGTTGGCATAAACGATGGCAGGGTTGTAAAGACTGAACACCACAGGGTAAAACACCTTCTTACCTATAAATGAAAATATACATTTACACCACAAAAAGAATAAAATAAAGCACTGATCTTTACTGCAATATCTACTACAATTTCATTAAAGTTTTTATTACATATGATTTTATTTTATTAATACTGCATTCTATCAACATTCAGGTTACTAAAACCTCATGTTGATGATCATGATAATGATTTTACAATGCATCAGTAGTTCAGGCTATGAAACTATAACCCTGCAAAAGAATAGAGAAAAAAAGACTAAAGGATGCTTTATTCCCTTTTACTCTGAGGAGATGCTCAAAAGTATTCTCTTAGCTGTTCAAGAGGTGAGCCATTTATTAATCATTATTTCACTGAATTAGCAGTAACAGATGTAGGTTAACCAATCACCAAGAAACTCCAAAACGTCTATTAAATCCATCCTTCAAAAATGAATTGTGAAACAGTGAATCCAGAGGATATTGTACAATGGATATACAGAGAATAAGTAAAATACAGAACTGCAGACAGATCTGAACAAGATTTGGAAAACCTGGGAAGACTGAGTTTTAAGTACCCAATGGCCCCTCAAAAGGCCTTGTTATTAGCTTTCAAATGGTTAGCACTGAAGAGACCATTAAGGCTAACTAGCTAGCCCATCTCCCCTCAACAGAGAACACCCTGTTGAGACTGGCTTCAATCAGATATGGTAATATACAGTGCTCAGAAACTGCAAAGGACCCTGTAAATAACGTGATAGTCTTTTTAATACAAGATCCCCAGCAGACTTCATTCATCTTCATTAAACCATGTAGGGAAGGGGAGCTCAATTTCCCCAAGGCAAATTGTTCTGTTACATTAAAGAAACAATTTAAAATGAATATAAAATACTTCAGATAAAATATTTCTTCTACATTAAGTAAATACATCTTCAACTGCCACATTCTGGCCTTCCTGCTATCTGCTAGAAAAAAAGTAAATCTAACCCTCATTTATCCCCCTGAGTCTCAAAGAGTTCCTGACAACCAACCCTAACCAAAATGATTCGCAAGAAGATAACCTGCATGATCTGAGTAGTTCTATATAAAAAACATACACTATGAGAATTTTTAATATAGAAAAACCTCCTTATCACATTACAGTAATATCTGATATATAAAAGTCATTTGCTCTTAACATTTTTGAAACACGTACAAATAAAACAAAGTATAGTAGTCATCCCCAAGTGCACAGCAGTTGCCCAAGCACCATCTGTACCTAGACTTCGTGAGTGCACGCCTACATGCATGTTGGCACCACCTGCCTGAGGAAGACTGCTTCTGACTCACACACATCACACTGCTTGGCTTTTTCTGATGAGTTCTACTTCCTCCTTAATCAATTTCAAGACTTTTTATTTCTTTGCATTTGTTTATTTGGATTCAAATGTATACACTGGAATCCGGCCATAAAATAATAAGGGGTATGAACTTCAGAGGGGCAAATTTTTACTTTCCTACTTAATATTCCAATTAAATCATGCCAAATATAACTTTAAAAAACTTGATTCAAAATATGGAATGCGCTGACACTTGAATGTTCTAAAATTTTACACTCAATTCACCTGCCAACATTTTACGCACCCGGCTCAGCATTTAATCGGCAGCTGTTAAGGAATTCGGCTGAGAAATATATATCGACATCACAGAAAAACATCAAGACTTCTCCCTTGTCCCAGGCTCGGGCACCCACGTTTAGTCCTCGTCCACGATTAAATTCTTCATTCAGTGAGACCAAGGTGTAATTGTGAAAATTAGACTCACTATGAGGAAAACACATACAACAAATGGTAAGTCCCACTTGAAGTTGACTCTGTTAACACAAGTAACAAAAAAATACTTTACATTTCAGGTATTTATTATGTTGGGTTTATACTGATATAGGGAAATCATCAGCTTTAAATGTCTGTATCATCAGGGACAGATATTCAACTAAATGCCCACATCTGAGGCAACATGTTAGTGATGTGAAGTTAGTATGTGCTAAGAGGCCACTACCTTTCAGGATCTTAAAAACCTATTGGGGTCGTTAAGAAATATACACATGGAAAAACAATCATAGTGTCTGGTAATAAATAACGCAATCCACATGAATGATACATACAAAGAATATCCTTTTCTCGAGTTTCTTAGACCTTTGCTCTAATGTGCCCTCATCAGGGGGATCCCCTTCACACCACACGTGAAGTAGCCCTGACCTCCCTTTGCTTCAATCTTCATCCCTCTGCCCAGCGTTGTTTCCCTCAGTATCACCGGACATGTCTGTTCGAGTGTCTCCCACTAGAATGTAAGCTCCATGAGAGGAGGGATTTTGTTTTGTTCATTACTATGGACAGTGCTCCTCACAGGGTATGAGTTCAGTAAGTATTTTCTGACTGAATGAATGAAGTGCAGTTCAAGAAAAAAAGACTGCTTGTGTCTGTAGTAGTTAGAAAAGATGTCAGAAGCAGAATTTAAGTCATGTCTTGGTTAAAATACTGAATTCAGTGGGGAGTAAAGGTCATTCCAATGAATTATTCTCAAAGGCAAGGAGGTAAGAAAGTAGAAAGCTTTCTAAAGAACAGTAATCAGACAAATCAGACTGAAACACAGGGATAAAAATGGCAACAATGAGAGAAGACCAGAAAAGGGTCAGACTGAGGAGGAGAGGTTAAAGAACTTGGTTAGTGTTCTGAAGTCAAGGAGGAGTCAGGGTTTTTCCACAAGGGCAGTGGTTTCCACAGCCAACGGACTGTACCCACTGCATCAGATCTGCCTGGGAATGTGTTAGAAACACAAATTCTCAGGCCCCACCCCAGACCCCCGAATCAGATATTAGGGAAGGAGCCAAGCATCAGCGACTGTCTTGCGACAAGTCACTCTAGGTGACTGACGTTGGAGAACTACTGCACTAGGGGATAGCTGGATCAAAAAAGGAACATTTTAAAAAGATTACTCTTACAACAGGATAGAATGGGGACTGGAGAGATGGATGCCAAGGCTCAAACAAGGCATGGAGTGGACTCTGAGTGCCCCTGCCCCTCCACCCGACATGTTGCAAATCTCTCTCTTCTTTTGAGGAAACTGTCAATCACCACCTCTCACTCCCAGGCTCAAGTGGAGGAACTAATCATAGAATATACCAACCACAGTAACTTCCTAGGGGCAGGGAGCCAGACTCAGGCTGGGTTAATCCAAATATCCCCACCCCACCTGGCCATAGTAAGTGGCTCAAGACTGGGCAAAAGTCCTTCCCTGGGATTTTCTCAACTGGACCTGGGAGAAAGCTCTTTCCTCTCTGACAGCAAAGCCGAGAAGATGTGAGCCCAGAGCCGCCAACAGCCATATACCTCACATGTGCAAGGAGCCAATCTGCAACAGGAGAATGAGGTCAACATGCAGAGAGAAACAGACAGGAAGACAAGAGAATTCTGACGGTATTCAAGTCTCTGAGCCCAGTCACTGAGACACCAAAGCTGTTTTGGTATTCTTCATTAAATTTGGTTTTAATAATTCCTTTAATCTGGGGAGTTATCCAAGATTCTTCAATAACACTCCCATTTTCCTCAAGTAAATTCAGAATAAGTTAATAAGTTTCCATCATTTGCCACAGAGGAGTCTTGATTAATGCAACTTCCATGATGCTAACATCAGTCACTGGCACTTAGTAGGTGATCTGAAAATGGTAAGGAGGGAAATAAACCTGGGTTAAGGTGGTGGCAGCCGCAAGGAAAGGGCAGAGCAGAGGTCCTGGGCAGCGCGCAGAAACTGACTAATTACAGGGAAAGAATGAGTGAAAGATGCTGCTCTCAGACATCAAGCCCAGGGATTATGAGAACAAGCTTAGTGTGAACTGAAAGAGGGCCATCAGGAGGAGGAGCTGGCGAAGGGGAAGGAGAAGACAGTGTTTTTCATACCCCAATGCTGAGTCCCTTTGGGACCGGGAGCGCACTCCCTCCTCTGTGCCCAGTCCTATCCCAACCACCCCAGTCAGACTCCCAAGCAGTGTACCTGGAACATAGTCGGTGGGACTCAATGAATGTTAGTTGAACGACTCGAGAAGAAAGGCCGGCCAAAGCTGGACTCTTAGGGAGTGGCCACAACTAGCAGAAAGGTAAAGAAGCAAGTAAAGGATACAGGGTTGATGTGGTCAGAAAAGACAATCAACCTAGTATCTTATATTATAACATATCTACATTTACAAAATATATACATTTTACAAACATCAGAGGAGAGTTTCAAGAAGGAAATACAGGTTAGGTATCAAGTGTAAGAAAGCAGTCAAAGAGGATGACAGAGAAAAGGCTGAAATTGGCAGTTAGGTCATAACTCTGGGCCCATAACTTAGAGATGAAAAGGAAGAGAAGCTACGGAATTAATAATGGAGTATCAAGGAATGACTAATTCATTCGTTCAAACCTCTGAGCACCTACTATGTGCCAGGTACTACATGAGTTGCTTGGTTAGAGAACTACTGTTCTGTGAGGTTTAGCTGTGAAAGGACAGAAACCTAGTGGTAGTTACTGGGTACTGCACAGTCAGGCGGGGGTCTCTGAAGGATAGGGGAGACCTAAGCATCATTTGCAGGGAAAGAACTTAGGGAAATGGAAGGAAAGAAAGGTGGCAAGTAAGAGACAAGCTTAGGGGATGATATCAAAGTGAAAGGATTAGATTTAGAAAAAGTAAAGAGTTCAAAAGAAGGAAATGAAGAGTGCATGGAGGCAAATGCAAAGAAGGTGAGTGGGCCACAGAGTAAGAGCACCCGAATCATGCCACGCTGAGGTTAAGGAAGACAAGTCATTAGAGTTTCATGAATAAACTCAGGGGTGAGACAAGGAACTTACTACCACCACCACTCACATCTTAGCCAACTTTCAACAGCAACTATTCAAAATTATTAATTCATTAAGTATCTGAACTTCTCATTCTTCTGCTATTATACATACAAGACTTCAATGTGGACATGGCTCACCAACCTTGCGACAGATTCTAGGATAGACTTGACTTTAGAAAGTCCTTCTTTACCAAAATACACCACTGTGAGATGAATTCTCTTGTCCTGATGAATACATACATCCCTGACAGGGTTGAAAAATAAAGTTCATTCAGGAAAATACAGAAGGCACTACTCATTCAGAAGGCAATCATACGAAGCTTTACAAGAAAACAAATAAAGCACTACTCATTTAGAATGAAATCACATGAAACTAAGGAAATATAAAACTGGCAATATTGCTGAATTATTAAAGGCATCACAGCAAATGTGTAACAGCATATATGTCAAAATGAATGCAACACTTGGAGAGCCAATGTAAGCAGCCCAAGAAGCTGCCATATTTTGAAACATTTTTGGAACTTTTGCTTTGGTATTGCCTTCAGAACCAAACTATAAGCTACTCAAAGAATTAAGTACAATCAGTTCAAAATCAAATAAATAACTGAAGTTTTAGTTCAAAACTTATTTTGTCCTCAGACTACCTAATTAGAGAAATTATACCTATCATCAAGGAATAAATATTTGTCATGATTGAGTATTAACTGTAGAGAAAAATGCAGCATCTGAAGGTAATTCCCAAAAGGCAATTAAAAATGCTTTAGGAAATCAGATCTCAAGCAAGCAATTTCAAAAAGGCAAAACTCATTTGGAAGCATGATTTCTAGATGTTCTGTAACAGAATCGTGTTTACTAGTTTTTATACCCAACAACTCCAATGAGAACAAAAATTGGGATTACAAAGAATTAAGACTACCATATTAAAGTATTAAAAACATGAGAATTATTAAATTAAAAAAACAAAACTTTTCTCAAATCAAAAGTCTAAAAAAAAGTCTAATATGTAGATGTTAATTTTTAACACTTCAGCATATAAAAATATCCAAATTTAATTATTAAAAAAAATGCTTTTAAAACCATTACAATCTCTGCTTCCCAAGACAGAATAACATTCTCCCATTTTTACTTGAATATTTGTCTTTTCTTCCAATTTTGAAATTCAAATTGTTCTCAGGGGAGTTTTCTGAGGAGATAGTAATGTTCTATATCTTAATTGGAAAGGCAGTTACAAGAATGTATAAATTTGTCAGAAGTCATGAAACCTGTATGCTTGGAACAGGTCAATTTTATTGTATATAAGTTACGCCTCAATAAAGTTATTTTTAAAAATTCAACTTGTCCTAAAATGAATTCAAACACAATTATAAAAGTAATCAAATTTAGTCCCTAATAGTTGTTACCCTCAATTTACTTCACAGTTCAAATTGTCAATGACACAATATACTATACATGCCTTAAGAATAAAGGGAATATCAAAAACATAAAGTTCCCCAAAGCCTATAAAATTATTCTGCAATTCTAAGTAACCCTACTCAGTGAAGGTAAACTAAATAAAATGGCATGAAACTTTTTTTTTTTAGGAGCACTTAGCCAAATCACTAAGCTCTGGGAATTACCTGAAGTTCTGCATAAACTGTGCAAATGCTTCAGTTCTTTCAGCAAGTGGCACGATGATATTAATAACTGATCTAGTAATGTCAATCATCTCACTCTTCACTTTCATGAGAGGTCCAAAAGGGCGAAAGAGAGTCACGTGTCTATATTCCATAAGGTCTGCTTTCTTAAAGAAGAGTTCATACTGTGTGCCCTTATCTTTCTCAGTGCGATAATAACCTAAAGGAAAGAATTAGAACAAAGATGTCTCCATATCAAAGCTCACAAATTCAGTGTGACTACTGACTTTACTCAACGATCAAAAGTGTGAAATCAGACTTGTACAGCTTTTATACATTTGTGAAAATTTTATCCCCATGATACAGTCAGTAAAAACTGCTACTTTAAAAGATTAAAAAAATATTCTGCTCTATTACTCAATCTATAAAATTTACTCCAAATGATGATGATTCCTTTTTACATGACTTTTTTTAAATAGCAGAATCTATCAACACATAAACCAAATGAAAATAAAGAAATTACTTCTAGCAATACTAAATTCTAGACTTGAAAGTCAAAACTTCTGTGTCAGGTACTAATGGTATAAAGATGGCTACATGGTCCCAGTTCCGTCTAGCAATGGAGACAGAAAAAGGAAATAATAATATAGTGATATACACATGCAAACACACAACAGAATGAAGTCAGATGAAGAAAAATTAGTATAAGTTTAAACATGGTGATTTGAGATGCCTTTGGGAGAAAAGCCTGGAAGTCTATTAGGCAATCTGATTTTGTAAGTGTGACACTCAGGAGAGAGATTAGACCTACAGATGTGTCAGTCAGCCAATATCTGGAAATAAAATGGTGAACAAGAGCTTCCTCCTGGGGCTTACAGTCTAACAGAACTACAAATCAGGAAATGGGCAATGCGGTATATTAGGACAGTGCTCTGAGAGGGGGCACAGGGTAGAGATTATAAGAACATATAGGAACACTGTTATCTTAAACTTTTAGGTTGGTGATGACCTCCCCAGAAGAAGTGACATCTAAGCTGAAGTCTGGCAGAGGAACAGGAGCTACTAAATCATTGTCCGTAATTATTTTTCTGATGAGGGAAGTGGCACAATGGAGGAAAACCAAGGGACAAAATATGTTCCATAACGGAGAAAAATCCTGTAAGTGACAGAATCCCAGGAGAATTATATTTAAAAAAAAAAAAAAAAAAAAAGCAGAAGATACAGAATATAAAACTGGCATAGGTTCCTTTCTTTTTAAGAAGACACGAAGACATTTTACATATCTTAGTTACTTCCTCTGCAGCTTTCAATTCTCCCATAAGCTATAAACATACTGAGTGAAAAGATAAAAAGCTGAGCCTGCAGAAAAACTACAGGAATTTTGAAAGAAACAACCCATCAAAAACTGCAGGAAGTGACGGGGTAAAAAGAGATGGCTATACGGAGAAGATAGCTGAAATGCCACAGAAAAGTACAAGGCCCTTGGTGACGGCCTCCAAAGGCTGAAGGTATTATATTATAGCAAGTGATACCCATGAAGATTGGGGTAAGAAAAAAACAAAACCCAAAAAACTACATGTGGCATACAGAATCATGCAAAGAGAACTTTTAAGAAATATTTGTATTCAAAACGGCCTTAAGCCTACAACTAAATATCTAGCATGGGGTATAAGATGGAGATGGGTTAGGGCCTATAATTATTCCTGATATAATCTATAATTATATCAATCAACAAATTTCTTAAATGTATACGAGTGCTCCTCAACTTCTGAGTCGTGTCCCATCTTGATATATAAAAATGCTATGGCCATTCTGCAGTCTGTATTAAGAAAATGGGTTTATTTCTTTACTTTTCCAAATGCCAAATATGCTTTTCAAAATTATGTATGCCTCCTTGATGTTCTGACATGTGTTTCTCCTCCACTCGAAATACAGAATTACCACTAATCTTAATTAGGTTCTTTTTTCCTTTAGCAAATGGTTTTCAAATTTTGAGCCTTAGTTCATACATTTTAAAAAATATAAAAAAGGAACATCAAAACCAGTTCAGAGATAAATGCAAATACATATACATGCAAATACACACACAACCCTCAGAGCCGTTCAACTTGGGGAGTATTCTGCTATACAAGCTTAGACTTATTCTATTTCCCTGGTTCTTATTTTCTATTTTATTTTGATCACATTATAACTTTTTCTGACATATTATCAGCATACAATAACAGAATTTTGTCATACTAATGTTAACGGATCAACACATTTTTCACATTACCTTCTATGAAGTCATTTTCATTAAATATCAGTTTCTCTCCAAGGGGACCATCCTCATCTTCCTGCTCATCATCTTCATCAGGATTATTAATGACCTCCAAGCCAGCTTCAATAACTTCTACCAATTCATCTCGCTTATCTTTTCTAACTGGCTTTTCCTCAGGATGGCGAGTGAGACCCATTTCCAACTGGAATACTTTCATTAAGGTAAAACTTTCAAAGGGAATGACTCCATACTCACTAGGTAGTTTGGCTCCTATGCTAACTTCAGCTTTGTCAATTTGTGAATGAAGAAACTCTAAAAGATCACTAGGTGCTTGTTCTTTGTTGCCTTGATAGCTTATGCCATTAGCCCCTACATTTTTTCTCTCTTGCAAAGATCTCATCTTCTCACTCATTTCTTGTAGTTCTTGTTTCAGTTGGGCAATTTGGCGTTTCAGACTGGTTGCTCTGGTTTGATAATGTTCTTCTTGCTCCTGTAGGAGGGCTTGATAATACTCTTTACCATAATTTTCCCCAATGATACCAGGAAGAGATGCATTTCCATCAGTCTGGGGGGCACATTCCAGAAGGTATAAAAATAATATCAAACTGCAGAGTAAAGCAAGACCCAACAGTAGCCAGTGGGTCCGGGTGTGAAGAATCAACCCTCTTCTAGGCATTCTTATTAATGTGGACTTGCCTAATGAGATGAGCTCTTTGCTTGTTAATACCTTTTGCAAAAGGTTATAAAAAAGTAAAAACAAAATCAAGATTTCCATAAAAAGTACCAAAATGAATTTGGCTGTAGCTTAAAAAATTGCTTCCTTCAGCAGTGAGGACTACTTGCAGACATGAGAAATAATGCATATTTCCTATACTGTTACCGTGATATCCAGAATAAAAAAAACCTGATCTACACAGTCAGATAAAATCCATGGGTGTTGATTTTTCTGAAAGAAACACATCAGAATCAATCAGAATTTTGTTTCCTTAAGTATATCAAACTGTTGACAGCTTTAGTAAGCTTAGCTATGTGAAATCATAGGCAGAGCACCATGAGAGCCACTAATATACTATATAATATTCAGTTAATGCTGGGAGAAAGTATTAAGAAAAATACCTTCTGAAACACTAAAATATATGAAATACTTTCAACCAGAATATCTACACATCCATAACTTGAATGAATCAAGGAAACATTAAAATTATGTTTAGCATAGTTTGTGTTACACAGATTATATCGGTCCCTATTTGTAAATTACATCACATATAACTCTATACTAACATAATATTTCAATTAATCCACCATTTCCCAATTATAATATATCACCATTTGGGAGCTGAATTGTTTTTGTTATACTGATAATGGCTTTCTAGAGAGAGAGATTTCCTTACTGTTTATTCAATTTAAGCATTCTACTTTATTAATTTCTACAGCTCAACTTAGTGAATCTAAAAGACTTAAAATTAAGTGAGCGGGGGGAAGCAATTTCAGAAGGCCACAGACATCTGGAAAACACATTAAGAAACATTTTTATATCCAAAGTCTTTCTTCCAGTAGATTATTTGAGCATTAGATCACATAATTCTTTCCACTGTATTACACAGCAACAGATTTCCTACAAGTCTGGAAAGGTTTGGAGTCTATATAAAGACATGAACATGTTTATCTGCAGGAAAAAATTAAAGAATCCATTATGTGGGTGGGTGGGTTAGTCGCTCAGTTGTGTCTGACTCTGCAATCCCATGGACTGTAGCCCACCAGGTTCTTCTGTCTATGGAATTTTCCAGGCAAGAATACTGGAGTGGGCCGCCATTCCCTTCTCCAAAGAGTCCATTATAAATTTACAGAATTACATGCTATCGTTCATACTACAACTAGTTATGTGAGCTCTTCGATGTTTCCTTCTAACCTTTAAGGATACTTAATTTTAGAAACAGAGAAGATTAAACCTAGGAGACAGGAAGCAGGGAAGGCCTCTACTGCAGAGAGAGCTACTAAAGAAGTGTCTGTCAAGAAGAATATGTGATACTACAGCTAGCTTTTAAAAGAATTGGTTTCGCCCACTGCAGCAGAACCTATGGAAGAAAGTCACTGGGCAACGTTGATCCTCATCAGTTTCTCACTGATCTGGAAAGTCTGGATGCCTTCTGTGTAAAATGCTGTGATTTCCCCCTCCCCCCACCATGGCACATCTCTGTATAAAATGTAGGATAGATTCAAACTTCTTTGGGCTAGTGGATCACAAACAATGGACTTTACAATCCTTAGCCATTTATTACTTTAGTTAACCAAAAGATAACCATGTATCCTTAAAAATTTAACTCACAAGTAAATTTTACTATGATGGCATCTTTTTTACTGATTTTAAATCTTATTTTAAGTGATATAGAAAAATAACGAAAAAAATCAGTATTAAGAAAATTAAGTAAAAAATAAGGATGCAAAGCTAACCCGGGTTCGATCCCTGGGTCGGGAAGATTCCTTGGAAAAGGAAATGGCAATCCACTCCAGTATTCTTGCCTGGAGAATCCCATGGACAGAGAAGCCTAGTAGGTTACAGTCCATGGGGTCGCAAAGAGTTGGACACGACTGAGTGACTTCACCTTCACATTCAAACTCGATAATATTTTGAACGAAAAAATCTAAGTACTTCAACCTTTCGTTAATATGATGCCTCATAATTTCTTTCTTCATATAGACAGTGTATTTGAAATTGAGATATCATCCATTAATGGCTTCCTAGTGGCCTGCCGATGCAGGAGACGCCAAGAGACACAGGTTTGATCACTGGGTTGGGAAGATCCCCTGGAGTAGGAAATGGCAACGCATTCCAATATTCTTGTTTGGAAAATTCGATGGACAGAGGAGCCTGGGGGGGAGTACAATCCACGGGGTTACAAAGAGTTGAATCCAAGTGAATGCACCCACACGCACCTAAGGTTTACTTTTCAATGAAACAGAACAGGAAATATTGGCATACATTATGTACAGGAGCAAATTTTGTACTGTAAATCCATACACACATATGCATGAGCTAGCCACACAAAATGTTTATGAGTGAGTTGTGATCCAAAAATCTTGAAAAAATACTGATTTATATTTTTATACATTTCTCATGCCATCCTTTCAGAACAGTGCTGTTTTAATCTCCATTTTGTCTAGGAAAAACAGGTCCAGAAATGAAAAGATTTAATTTAAATATGGTAACACAACTATTAAGTGATCGCATTTAAGCCAAGGTCATCTTTCTCTTTCCTTTAAGCAAAATATAGGTCTGAGAGATCTTACATGCCTATCTTCAGTGAAGTATCTTATGCTGAATATTCCACTGAAATGAAAGAGTTGTTGTAATTACTTTAGAATATAAATGTTAGTTGCAGAGCTCCGTAGTTGTTAACCATAAAAGCAGCATTCTACTTTAAGCATTCCAAATAAGTCTTATTTACCTAGTTCCTAAAAGAAATTCTTTAACAACATCCTAAAATACTGGATTATGACAGCTCTAAATATGTTAAGAACAGTATTAGAGAACACACCCATTTTCATGCTGTTACAGCCTGACTGCCATCACTGCAGTAGTGTGTTTGTATGATAAACAAGATTCATTCATAACCCAAAGGTAATTCCAAGCAACGTTCCAAGCACCAACAGCAGACAGTTAAGTATTCTGAAGGTGAGATATTGTGGAAATGGGAAATGGAACTGTCACAGATGTAAAACAAAATCAAAGAGCTCTGGAGTAGAAAGAAGTCCTTATTGTCGTTGTTCAGTCACTAAGCCTGCCAGGTTCCCGTATCCATGGGGTTTTCCAGGCAGAATGCTGGACTTGGTTGCCATTTCCTACTCCAGGGATCTTCCCCACCTAAGAATCGAACCCACATCTCCTGAGTTTTCTGTGTTGGCAGGCGCACTCTTTACCACTGAGCCACCAGGAAAGCCCCAGAAAGAAAGTTTAGGAGCCATCAATTCTTGTTCTTTAAAACAGAGTAAAGAGATTTCCTCTTATAGCCAAGATGAAGTAATATGGACCAGATTTAACTCTCACACTTGAAACAACTAAACACAAACAAAATCAATTAAAAAATAAACCCAATATATGAAACAATGATTTTCAAAATACTGAACATTAGGTAATAAAGTACACTGATCTCTGGAAGAACAAGAAACAAGTGCCTGCACAGCTAACTGCCTTAGTTTCTATACCATAGCACAGGAAGTCCTCTCCTAAGCAGAGTCCAGCTAACTCCCTGAGTTGATGAGGGGAAGCTGACAGTCTGAGAAGACCAAGGCAACTAGGTTCAAAGGATACAGTACCAGAGGAGAGAGCTGCACAGGGAGGGAAGGCCAGAGATCTTCAGAGGACACCCTGTGGGCGTGCAGCAGAGCACTGAGGAGGGCAGGCATGCAAAGAAACTAACTGAAGCTAAGGAAGGAAGAACACAAAAATGAGGAGACACGGAGCTCAGCACTCAAACAGGACCAGAACAGTGCACGTTCCCACCAGACAGGCTGGAAAACTTCAAATTCATGGGCACTGACTGGGTAGAGGACTCAAAACGGTCTTGTCTCAGTAGTGGGAAATAATTAGCTCCAGACTAAACATGGACCTGATCCTGCCAACAAATCTTAAAAGCAAGACCTGAAAGGATCAAATTGTTTCCATGTAATTGCACAAGCCTCACAAATATTTATAGAAATATAAAAATATCTAGCATTCAGTAAAATAAAATTCAATTTTTTGACTTCCAAACAAAAATGATCAGACATACACAGAAAAATGCAATCCAATGCAAATCTAATTTTAGAAATGACTGAAATTGACCTAGAAAGACACAGACGCTGGAATTCACAGAAATGCATTTAAAAAGCTATTACAACTGTATTTAAAAGACACTCATGTTCAAAAAACATAGGGAGAGACAAATGACATTAAAAAAAAAAAAAAGACCCAAACTGAACTAAGGAGATGAAAACATCAACGTAAGAGATTTAAAATACACTGAACGGGATTAACAGTAGGCTAAATATTTCACAACAAACTATTAATGAATTGAAGACATAACAAATTGTTCAAAACGTAGAAGGAAAAAAAGAATGAAAAACATGAATAAAGCACCTGGTAAACATCTATTTCTGCTTTACTGACTATCCCAAAGCCTTTGACTGTGTGGATCACAATAAACTGTGGAAAATTCTGAAAGAGATGGGAATACCAGACCACCTGACCTGCCTCCTGAGAAACCTGTATGCAGGTCAGGAAGCAACTAGAACTGGACATGGAACAAGAGACTGGTTCCAAATAGGAAAAGGAGTATGTCAAGGCTGTATATTGTCACCCTGCTTATTTAACTTATATCAGAGTACATCATGAGAAACGCTGGGCTGGAGGAAGCACAAGCTGGAATCAAGATTGCCAGAGAAATATCAATAACCTCAGATATGCAGATGACACCACCCTTATGGAAGAAAGTGAAGAAGAACTAAAGAGCCTCTTGATGAAAGTGAAAGAGAAGAGTGAAAAAGTTGGCTTAAAACTCAACATTCAGAAAACGAAGATCATGGCATCTGGTCCCATCACTTCATGGGAAATAGGTGGGGAAACAGTGGAAACAGTGTCAGAGTTTATTTTTTTGGGCTCCAAAATCACTGCAGATGGTGACTGCAGCCATGAAATTAAAAGACACTTACTCCTTGGAAGGAAAGTTATGACCAATCTAGACAGTATATTAAGAGGCAGAGACATTACTTTGCCAACAATGGTCCATCTAGTCAAGGTTATGGTTTTTCCAGTGGTCATGTAAGGATGTGAGAGTTGGGCTATAAAGAAAGCTGAGCGCTGAAGAATTGATGCTTTTCAACTGTGGTGTTGGAGAAGACTCTTGAGAGTCCCTTGGACTGCAAGGAGATCCAACCAGTCCATCCTAAAGGAAATCAGTCCTGAATATTCATTGGAAAGACTGATGCTGAAGCTGAAACTCCAATACTTTGGCCACCTGTTGTGAAGAGCTGACTTATTTGAAAAGACCCTGATGCTGGGAAAGATTGAGGGCAGGAGGAGAAGGGGACAACAGAGGATGAGGTGGTTGGATGGCACCACCAACTTGATGGACATGGGTTTGGGTAGACTCCAGGAGTTGGTGGTGGACAGGGAGGCCTGGTGTGCCACGGTTCATGGGGTCACAGAGAGTCAGACGTGACTGAGCAACTGAACTTAACTGAAGCTTCAAGGAGCCAGTGTGACCACTTCAAGCAGCCTAATATATACATAATTAGAGAGCTGAATCATAAAGAAGGCTGAGTGTTGAGGAATTGATGCTTTTAACTATGGTGCTGGAGAAGACTCTTTAAGAGTCCCTTGGACAGCAAGAAGATCAAACCAGTCAATCCTAAAGGAAATCAACCCTGAATATTCACTGGAAGGACTGATGCTGAAGCTGAAGCTCCAACAATCCGGCCACCTGATGTGAAGAGCAAAAGAGCCTGGTCCTGGGAAAGACTGAGGGCAAGAGGAGAAGGGGGCAACAGAGAGTGAGATGGTTGGATGGCATCACTGACTCAATGGACATGAGATCGAGAAAACTCTGGGAGATAGTGAGAGAGGGAAGCCTACTGTGCTGCAGTTCACGGAGTCGCAGAGTCGGACACGATTTAGTGACTCAACAACAGAGTCTCCAAAGAAGGGGGAGGGGGCTAGGGGAAATATTTAAAGCAATAAGGCTGAAAATTTTCCAAATTTGATGAAAACTATCAACATATAGATGCAAGAAGCTCAATGAATACCAAATACAAAAGCCACAAAGAAAACTAAAGTAAGGCTCATGATAATTGAACTGCTTAAATCCTACTGATAAACAGAAAACCCTACAATGAACCCTAGGAGAAAGACACATCAAACACATACAAGAAACAAAGACAATGGAGCAATGTCTTTATGAAACTGAAAGGAAAAATAAAAAAGTGTCTTTCAAGAATAAAGGCCAAAAACTTTTAGACATTAGAAAGTTAAAAATAATTCATCATCATCAGACCTGCTCTAAAGTCCTTTAAGCAGAAAGAAAATGTAAAAGAAACACGAAGTGTTAACTTCATGGATAATTACAAGATTTCTTCCTTTCTTCCTTTTTTTTTTCTTTTGGTTGCATCACACACCTTGTGGGATTATTAGTTCCATGACCAGGACTGAACCTGCCCCACAGCAGTGAAAGCATAGCATCCTAACCACTGAACTGCCAGGGAACGCCTCAAGATTTCTTTTATTATTTAAATTGCTTTAAAATAAAACTGAATGAAATGGGTAAATTCCTAGACAAACTACTGTAACTGACTCAGGAGAAACAGCAAATATAAATAGATCTATAATAAGACTGAATTAGCAATGAAAAAACCACCCACCAAAAAAAATTCAGAACCAGATAGTTTCACCAGTGAATTCAAGCATTAATAAGAATTAATATCAATTCTTCACAAAATCCTTCAAAAAACAGAATACTTCTTAACTCACTCCATAAGGCCAGTATTACTCTTGATATCAAAACCAGACAAAGATATCAATGGAAAATAACATTCCTTATAAATACAGACACAAAAATCCTCAACAAAAATAAGCACACTAAATCTGTCAACACATGCCATGACCAACTGAAATTTATCCCAAAAATGCAAGCTGGATTTACCATCGGAAACTCAATTAATGCAATACACCACATCAATAGAACAAAGGACAAACCCCATAAGATTGTATCAATAGATAGAAAAACATTTCACAAAATCCAGCACCATTTCCTGATAAAATCACTCAACAAACTAGGAAAGTTATTGTATTTCTTCTAAACATATTTTTTACCCCAGTGTTCAGGATGGAAAGAAAATTATCTAGTGAAGTTTTTACAGAGTATAACTACTCATAACATATATCACTGCTTACTTTTAAGTCTACTGCTAAAAGCACACGTACAATGTTTGTGTTACAATTTGGTATAATTGATAAAACACGTAGGCTATAAAATGTTTTCCTATTAGCATGCCAAACAAACAAACAAACCAGCACTCACACCAAACATACATTAAACCCACACAGGCCACACAGGGATGCTCCTGACTATAAATAGCTCTCTAAGATTATAGTAGATAATTG
Organism: Budorcas taxicolor; assembly: GCF_023091745.1. Classification (NCBI taxonomy): domain Eukaryota; kingdom Metazoa; phylum Chordata; class Mammalia; order Artiodactyla; family Bovidae; genus Budorcas; species Budorcas taxicolor. The sequence goes on from NC_068914.1 coordinate 32,010,995, forward strand.
TTTCTCCTAAACTCATAGAGTAACAGAAATATAAGCAAAATGAAGAAGCAGAGAAACCAATAGTCCAAGAGAATTCCCCTGATGGAACAAGTAATAAGACAGATCTCTATGGTCTGACACCAAGTTCAAAAGGAGGTAATGAAGATACTGAAGTAAAGAATTAAGAAAGCGTAGCAAAAGAAATGCAGATTACTGTAAAAAGGAACTAGAAACTATATGAAGGAGTCAAGAAAAATTAGAAAATTGATTTGCCAAGATAAAACCTGAGCTAAAGGCAATGAATAGCAGAATGAATAATGCAGAAAAAAGAATAAGTGATTTGGAAGATAGAATAATGGAAATTAATCAAAACAGCAGGCAGAAAGTTAAAAAAAAAAAATGAAAGCAATATAAGATATCTATGGAATAATACAGGTTTCCCTGATAGCTCAGTTGGTAAAGAATCCACCTGAAATGTAGGAGACCCTGGTTCAATTCCTGGGTCATGAAGATCCACTGAAGAAGGGATAGGATACCCACTCCAGTATTCTTGGGCTTCCCTTGTGGCTCAGCTGGTAAAGAATCAGCCTGGAATGTGGGAGACATGGGTTCGATCCCTGGGTTGGGAAGATCCCCTGGAGAAGGGAAAGACTACTCATGCCAGTATTCTGGCCTGGCGAATTCCATGGACTGTATAGTCCATGGGGTCGCAAAAGAGTCGGATATAACTGAGCAACTTTCACTTTCATGGAATAATATAAAGCATGGGATGCAGGAAAAGCAGTTCTCAGAGAGAAGTTCATAGTGATACAGACCTTCCTCAAAAACAAACAAAAAAAAAAGGCAAGAAAAATCTCAAGTAAAATTAAACAACCTAACTTACCACCTCATCAGTCCTGAATATTCTTTGGAAGGACTGAAGCTGAAACTCCAATACTTTGGCCACCCAATATGAAGAACTGACTCATCAGAAAAGACCCTGATGCTGGGAAAGATTGAGGGCAGGAAGAAAAGGGGACGACAGAGGATGAAATGGCTGGATGGCATCACCGACTCAATGGACATGAGTTTGAGTAAACTCCGGGAGTTGGTGATGGACAGGGAGGCCTGGCGTGCTGCAGTCCATGGGGTCGCAAAGAGTTGGACACGACTGAGTGACTGGACTGACTGAAAAGATTTAGAAAAAGAAGGACAAACAAAAACTAAAGTCAGCAGAAGGAAGGAAATAATAACCGTCAGACAGGAAACAAACAAAATAGAGATTTAAAAAAAAAAGGAAAAAAATCACTAAAACCAAGAGTTGGTTTGAAACAAAACTGACAAACCTCTGGCCAGGCTTACCAAGAAGAAGAAGAGAGAGAATCCAAATAAAAAATGAAAAAGGAGAAACCTCAACCAATACCATAGAAATATATGAAAAAAATATATAAGAGAATACTATGAAATATTATATGTCAACAATGAGAGCCTACAAGAAATGGACAACTTTCTAGAAGCAGCCCATCAAAACTGAGACAGAGGAGCTAATTTGAACAAACCAACTACTAAAAGTGAAATACAATCTTTAAAAATCAAAACAAACAAAAAACTGCCTACAAACAAAAGCCCAGGACCAGATGGCATCACAGGCAAGAAGAAAGAGCTAATTTGAACAGACCAATCACTAAAAGTGAAATATAATCTTTAAAAATCAAAAATCAAAACAAACAAAAAACTCCCTACAAACAAAAGTCCAGGACCAGATGGCATCACAGCCAAATCCTACCAAATATACAAAGAATTTATACTGATCCTTCTCAAAAGCTTCCAAAAGACTGAAGAGGAGGGAATATCCTAAAGACATTTTATGAAGCCACCATCAACCTTGATACCAAACCAAACAAAGATAACCACCAAAAAAGAAAATCACAGGTCTATATCTTTGATGACTATAGATGCAAAAATTCTCAACAAAATATTAGCAAATCAATCCAACAACATATAAAAAGATCATACACCATGACCACGTGGGATTCAATCCAAGTTCACATGGATGATTCAATATATGTAAATCAATGTAATATACCACATTAAAAAAGAAAAGTAAAAAACCACATGATCATCTTAACAGATGCAGAAAACGCATCTGACTAAATTTAACATTCATCCATGATAAAAACTCTTACCAGAGGGTACAAACGGAATATATCTCTAAATAATAAAAGCCATTTATGATAAATCCACTGCCAAAATAATACTCAGTGGTTAAAAGCTGAAAACTTGTCTGCTAAAATCTGGAACAAGACAAGGATGCCCATGCTAACCACTTCTATTCAATACAGTGGTAAAAGTCCCAGCCACAGCAATCAGACAAAAAAAAGAAATAAAAGGTATCCAAATTGGAAGGGGAAGAGGTAAAACTGTCACTATATGCAGATGACATGACATTATATAGAGAAAATCCTAATGACTCCACACAAAAACTACTCGATCTAGTAAATGAATTCAGCACACTGGCAGGATACAAGATTAACATTCAAAAATTGGTTGCATTTATTTACAAACAATAAAACATCAGAAAGAGAATGTAAAGAGAATGTAACATCTTTTAAAACCACACCAAAACAACAACCAAAAAAACCCAAACCTAGGAATAAACCTGACCAAGGAAGTGAAAGACTTATACGATGAGAACTATAAAACATTAATAAAGGAAAATGAAAGCATGATTCAAAGAAATGGAAAGAAATCCCACACTCCAAAAATTTACACAGAATCATAAAAGACACAAAATTGACAAAGCAATTCTGAGGGGGAAAAACAAAGCAAGAGGCATCACTCTCTCTCTCTGACTTCAGACAACACGAAAGCTGAAGAAAAGTGTGGTATTGGTACAAAAACAGGACACTTGGATCAATGGAAAGTAACAGAGTCCAGAAATAAACCCACATACCTAAAGTCAATTAATCTTCAACAAACATAAAATGGGCAAAGGATAACCTCTTCAGCAAATGATGCACGGAAAGGTGAACAGCTGCATGCAAAGCGTTAGAACATACCCTCACACCACGCACAAAAACAAGCTCAAAATGGCTCAAAGAGTTAGAAATAAGACACAACACCATAAAACTCCTAGAACAGAGCATGGGCAAAACATTCTCTGACATAAATTACACCAATGTTTTCTTAGGTCAGTTTCCCAAGGCAATAGAAATAAAAACAAAAATAAACAAATGGGACCTAATCAAACTTAAAAGCTTTTGCACAGTAAAGGCAAAGGTGAAGTTGCTCAGTCGTGTCCAACTCTTTGCAACCCCATGGACTGTAACCTACTAGGTTTCTCCCTCCATGGGATTCTCCAGGCAAGAATACTGAAGTGGATTGCCATTTCCAAGGAAACCATTAAAAAAAAATGAAAAGACAAACTACAGAGTGAGAAAAAATATGTGCAAATGATGTCACTGACAAGGGCTTGACCTCCAAAGTATACAAAGAGGCCATACAATTCAACAACAAAAAAAGCCAATTAAAAAACGGGCACAAGACCTTAATAGAGATTTCTCCAAAGAAAATATACAGATGGCCAGTAGGCACATGAAAATACGCTCAATATCACTAATTATTAGAGAAATGCAAATCAAAGCTACGAGGTACCACCTCACACCAGTCAGAATAACCAAAATTAAGAAGTGTACAAACAGCAAATGCTGGAGAGGGCGTGGAGACAAGGGAACCCTTCTATAGTGCTGATGGGTATGTAAGTTGGCACAGCCACTATGGAAAACAGTGTGAAGTTTCTTAAAAAACTAACAGAATTACCACATGATCCAGAAATCCCACTCCTGAGCATATACTCGATAAAACTACAATACCAAAAGACCCCACATTCATAGCAGTGCTGTTCACAATAGTCAATACATGGAAATAACCTAAATGTCCACCAACAGATAAATGTGTAAAGAATATGTGGTACATATATACAGTGGAATACTACTCAGCCATAAAAAGAATGAAAGTCATCTGCAGCAACATGGGGGCAACTAGAGATCATCATGCTAAGTGAAGTAAGTCAGAAACAGACCCCACCACATCACTCATATGTGGAATCTAAACTACGGCACAAATGAACCTATCAACAAAAAGAAACAAGACTCACAGACATAGACGACAGACTTATGGTTGCCATGGGGTTGGGGGAGGGAGAGGGAAAGCCTGAGTTATGGGTTAGTAGATGCAAACTATTACATTTAGAATAGATAAACAACAAGGTCCTACTGGATGGCAAAGAAACCATATCCAATCTCCTGGGATAAACTATAATGGAAAAGAATATTAAAAAAGAATGTCTATGTATGTATAACTGAATCATTTTGCTGTACAGCAGAAATTAGCACAGCACTGTAAATCAACTATACCTTAATTTAAAAAAAATTACAAGTCCTGTACTCTGAAAACTACAAAACACTGTTAAAGGAAACTAAAAATTTAAATAAATGGAAAGACAGCAACGCTCACTGACTGGAAGACTTAGTATTATTAAGATGGCAATACTCTCCAAATTGGTTTACAGATTCAACACAATCTCCTTCAGATTCCCAGCTTTACACAAATTGACAAGCTTATCCTAAAACTCATATGGAAATTCAAGGAACCTGGATTAGCCACAACAGTACTAAGAAAGAAGGACAAAATCGTAGAATTCAACTTTTCCATTTCCAAACTTACTTCAAAGCTATAGTAATCAAGAGAGCATGGAACTAGCATAAGACTAGACATACGGATCAATGGGGCAGAACTGAGGGTCCAGAAATAAATGTTCACATTAAGTCAACTGATTTTCGACAAAAGTGGCAAGGTAACTCAATGGAAAAAGAACAGTCTTTTTAATAAAAGGTGCTAGAATACCTTGATACTCACAAACAAAAGAACAAAACTGAATCTCTACCTCACCCTATAGTCAAAAATTAACCCAAAATGGATCAAAGATCTAAGTGTTTTAGAGTTAAAACTATAAATTATACACTTACAATCAAAACATAAGTGTAAATCTTTGGGACCTTAGATTGGGCAATGGCTTCTTAAATATGACATCAAAATACCAAAGATCAAATAAAGTAGATTTCATTAAAATTAAAAACTTTTGTGCTGCAAAGGGTATCATCAAGAAAGTGAAAAGGATGGGAGAAAATATTTGTAAATAATGTATCTGATAGAGGTCTGCATCTAGAATATATAAAGAACTCTTACTACTCAACATTAAAAAGATAAATAACAGGGAATCGCCTGGCAGTCCAGTGGTTAAGACTCTGTGCTTCCAGTGCAGAGGGCATGGGCTCTATTTCTGGTCAGGAAATTAATTAAGATTCTGCATGCTGCCTGATGCAGCCAAAAAAAAAAAAAAAAGATATGTAACCGAAAAGGTGTGAGTAGACATTTCTTTAAAGATTAAGTCTACAAGCAATATAAAAAGATGCTCAACATCATAATCCAATAGGAAAATGAAAACCACAATGAGACACTGCTTCATATGCACTAGCGTATAGTTCAAGGTGAGTCACGGGGGAAGGGGCATGACAGGGGAAGGGGATTAAGAGGTATCAACTACTAGGTATAAATAAGATACAAGGATGTATCTATAGCACAGGGAACACAGCTGATATTTTTTAATAACTTTAAATGCAGAATAACCTATAAAAATAGTGAATCACTATGTCGTACACCTGAAAACTCAAATGATATTTTAAGTTAACTACACCTCAACTTAAAAAAAAAAATCACAAAATGAATCATAGTTCTATATGCAAACTATGAAACTAGAAGCAAAGGGGAAAATCTTTGTGCCCCTGAATTAGGCAAAGATATCTTTGATATGTAACTAACAGCATAATTAATAAATTGAACTTCATCAAAATTTGTGCTCTTTGAAGAACACCATTAAGAGAATGGAAAAACAAGTCACAGACCAGGAAAAAATATGGCTGAAGCAAATATATGATAAAAGATTTATATTCAAAATATATTTTTAAAAGTATCAAAATGCAATAATAACAAAACAAACACCAAAAAAAAAAAAATTGGCAAAAGATGTGAAGAAACACTTCAAATAAGAACATGAAAAAAATACTCAACACTGTTAGCCATTAGGGAAATACAAATTCAAAACATGAGACACCACAATGGTTCATCTTAGATGGGCTGAAATTTAAAAGCCTGATGCTAGTGACAAGTGGAGGAGTTAGAACTTCCATACACTGCTGGTGATCATGCAAGATGGTTTCAGTTTCTTAACAAGTTGAATATAAGCCTATCATTTGATCGAGCCATTCCATTCCTCGATAGTTAACCAAGAGAAATTAAAGTATATGTCCATACAAAGACTTGTACACAAATGTTCAAAACAGCTGTACCTGAAACAGCCAAAAACTAGAAACAACTCAAATGTCCAGTAACAAGGGAATAGATAAGCAAACTAGTACAGCCATACAGTGGAACACCGCTAGCGATAGAAAGGAATAAACTACTGATACAGACGTCAGTGGCTTTCCCCAATGGCTCAGTGAGTAAAGAATCCACCTGTAACAGGAGAGACAGATCGATCCCTGGTCAGGAAGGTCTGCTGGAGGAGGAAGTGGCAATCCACTCCAGTATTCTTGCCTGAAAAATCGCATGGACAGACAAGCCCGACAAGCTACAGTTCAAAGGGTCACAAAGAGATGGGAGTGACTGAGCTTTAATATGGATGAATCTCAATAATAGAAGTCCAACAATAAAATGAGTACAATGAAAGACTATGATTCCATTTATATAAACTCAAGACAATGTAAGGTAATTTATAGTGACAGAAAGCACAGGAGTCAGTGGTTGCCTGGAATGGGGTAAGAGTAGGGGAAGGTGATACCAGGAAGAAATTATTAAAGGGCACAAAGAAACTTTTGGTAGTGATGGATATGTCTATCATTTTGAGTGTGGTGGTAATTTCAGTAGACATGTTCAAATTATCAAATGTTATACTATAAATATGTGTAGGGTATTATAAGTTAATACCCTACAATACCTCAATGAAGCTGTTTGAAAAATAAAGCCAAATCCAATGTAGTTCGAGTAGTAGTGCTAAAGAGGCATTTGCAAGTAAACTCCATTTTGGTCATTTGGACAAGTACAAAGATTTATTAACAACAAATTTGTATTTAAAAAAACAAAACTAAGAATACCCCAGGCTCCATCCCTACAAAAGTAGAACCTGGATTACTCTGAAAGTCTCATTCATCTTTCTGTTTGCCTTGTGACTTTGAGACAAGAAGAGAGTATTAAAGATAGTTCATTCTACAGTACTGATCCCTACATAATATGACCTTTCCAGTTCCTACTCAAACATTTGATTCTATAATTTTATGGAACTACTAATAAACTTTTCAAACATCACTTCCAGAATGCTTACACTGCAGGAAGCCAAACTAACTTCTGCAATAAGAGTAGCCTACTGTCTTCTGCAAAATACAAGCAATTCATTTGAATTTGAATATTTATTTTCAAAGTTCTAGTTTGTATAATCTTCCTAAATTTTCTGTGCAGAATAATGTATTAAGTTTTCAAAAACTTAATATATAATTATGAGTTCATTTAAACAAGTCACAAAAACTATTAGGAAAACAAAGCCTGTCAGTAGACTAAACATGAAGTACAAGCATATGTGAGGGAGGGAATTAGAACTTTTTATTTCTTGAGAAACTGATGAAAATTCCAATGATACATGGATTCTTTAACATGTTACTGAATAAATGTTTTGTAGATATTTAGAAATACTGATTACCAAAAGGCAGTGTGCATTCAACAAATATTTTGAGTACCTACTATGTGTCCAGGCACTGCAATGAATGAGCCGCACCCACCACCCCCCAGCAAATTCATACGTTAAAATCCTAAACCCCAATACGGCAGTGTTAGGAGTCAGGGCCTTTGGCAGCTAATCAGTTCATGAAGGTGGAGCCCTCTTGAATGGGACTTATGCCCTTACGAGAGAACAAAAGTGAAGTCACTCAGTCGTATCCAACTCTTGCGACACCATGGACTGTAGCCTGCCACGCTCCTCTGTCCATGGGATTTTCCAGGCAAGAATACTGGAGTGGGTTGCCATTTCCTTCTCTGGAGGATCTTCCCTACCCAGGGATTGAACCCAGGTCTCCTGCACTGCAAGCAGACTCCTTACCGTCTGAGCCAGCCAGGGAAGCCCTATGAGGGAACAGAGTAGCCCTCTTTCTGCTTTGTGAAGATACAATAAGATACAGCCTGGAAGAGGGTCCTCAACACAATCCAATCATGCTGGCATCCCGATCTCAGACTTGAGAAATATACTTGTTATAAGTCACTCAGTCTATGGTCACTTGCTCTTTGGGACCCCACAGACTGCAGCCCACCAGGCTCCTCTGTCCATGGGATTTTCCCGGCAAGCATAATGGAATGGGCTGCCATTTCCTCATCCAGGGGATCATCCAGACCCAAGGATCTAATCTGCATCTCCTTCACTGCAGGCAGATTCTCTGCCTCTGAGCCACAGGGGAAGCCCTCAGTCTACAAGTACTTTATTATAACATCCCAAACTGACTAAGAGAGGCATAGCGCTGGGTGTCAAGAACAAGTAAGGTCAGATGAATTAATTCTGACGAGTGTTTCTGGGGAAAACTAAACTTATGGATTTTATAAGTTTACGAAAACTAAACTTATGGTACACAGATTTCAGCAAGATAAATGCAGTAACATCAATATCATTATAGATAAAGCAGAAAATTCTGCCAAAGGCAGCCTGCAGCACAATAAAAAAGAGTCAAATCATAGCTACTTAATAGCTAGTAATCTTGAGCATAACACTTAACCTTTCTGGGCTTGGTCTGGAAAAAGAGATGGTTTGTCTGGATGATGAAAGATAAACTAAAAATATACACATACAGACAAGGATAAACTAAAAATACACACATATATGGACACACATGCACACACATTCTTATATTCTGGAGGACAAATCTGATTTAAATGCACATGCCCTTTAATTCAACAATTTGCAATTCCATGTTTAAGATTCTAAACTATAGAAATATTCATACTAATATATAAAGTCAATGCATAAGGTGTTTGCTAGTGTTATGAGTGTGAGGGAGTGTTAGTCGCTCAGTGGTGTCCGCTCTTTGTGATCCCATGGACTGTAGCCCACCAGGCTTCTCTGTCCATAGGATTCTTCAGACAAGAATACTGGAGTGGGTAGTCATTCCCTTCTCCAGGCAATCTTCCCAATTCAGGGATCAAACCCAGGTCTCCTACACTGCAGGCAGATTCTTTACCGTCTGAACTCCAGGGATATAATGCTAAATAAGAGCAATTTAAAGTCCTTCAATAGGGGAAAGGTTTAGTAAACTGCAGAATGTCTACCAGAAAATAACAGAATGTCTATCTAAAAGGGATGAAGCAGATCCAGAAGCAGCTGACATAGATAAATATCTATACAATGGTGTTGCTGCTAAGTCGCTTCAGTTGTGTCTGACTCTGTGCGACCCCATAGACGGCAGCCCACCAGGCTCCCCCATCCCTGGCATTCTCTAGGCAAGAATACTGGAGTGGGTTGCCATTTCCTTCCCCAATGCTGAAAGTGAAAAGTCAAAGTGAAGTCGCTCAGTCGTGTCCGACTCTTAGTGACCCCGTGGACTGCAGCCTACCAGGCTCCTCCGTCCATGGGATTTTCCAGGCAAGAGTACTGGAGTGGGGTGCCATTGCCTTCTCCAATACAATGGTGTTAACAAACTACAAATACTTCTTTCGGGTTTTGTCTGTATAACAGTCTTAGGAGCCAGATGGTCTGAGTTCACACATCTGCTCTATCACTTTCTAACTCATCAATACAAATTCTTGAATCTCTATAAACTTCAGTTTTCTCATCTGTTAGGTAGGGACAGTTACAGAATCTACCTTAGAGTGTTACTGTACAAATTAAGCAAAACGTGACAATCATTAAGTGTTCAATAAGTGTTAGGTATTATTTCCCATTACACAAAGTTTTGCTTTGTTGTTGCTGTTAATGGTTAAACCTATCAATCTTTTCCTGCAGGACTTCTCAATTTTGGCTTCCCTACCAGAAATAATTCTAGTATAATATTTATTTCATCAAATAGTCAAATCTTAAAATTTATTAAATAATCCATGCTCTTGACACTAATTTGAAATGCCACTTTAATCAAAGCAAAATTCCTACATATATGGAAGTCTATTTCTGGCCTCTAAATAAGCGGTTAGCAAACATTTTAGGTAAAGGGTCAAGCAGTAAATATCACAACCAGTCAACTCTGCCTCAGAACACAAAGGCAGCCATAGAAAATGAGTAAATGAATGGCAGAGGTGTGTTCTAAAGGATGCTGAAGCTTTAACTTCATATAATTTTCATGTTACAAACTATTCTTTTTTCCCCAAGCACTTGAAAATATAAAAGCCACTCTTAGGTCACAGATCATACGAAAGTAGGATCAAGTCTGGTGGACAACCAGACTTGGCATCCCATGCCCTAAACCCTTACGAATTTTTACATTCTTCAAAATGTTTTTTATAAAATTCCACAAAACAATACATGTAATAAAAAGGTTAAACACAATATAAAGGCATACAGTGACACCTATCCTTCTAACCCAGAGGCCGGGTTCCCTTCTCTAGTTTTTGTGTATTCTTCTAAATCCATTGCCATTATTAAAATCTCAGCAGAAATAGTCTTATATGTGTATACATAACTTTCCACATGTGAATTAATCTTCAGGATAAATCCCTGGAAATGGAACTTTCCAGCTGGGACAAATTTCCATAAAGCATTCATTTCAAACAGTAATTGGTCAGTTATCTATAGCTTCTCCCTTACTCGGGATAAACGTTCCAACATGCTTTATCTATTATCCACCTTCCCAATTAACTTTAAAATCATATCAAATATATGTTCCAGATTACAGACTTAAAAACTATATACGCTGGCTTATGACTTCTTCTTTTGCATTGCATTAACCTTCTTAGCTAGTTAGCAATGCCTTGGAGTAAAGAAATACATTTTACTGTTTTCTTTCATTACTGTTTCTTGAATTCCACATGTATTTTTCTTGGATTAATTTTTTATTTGATATAGTTCATCCTGAGACATTCCAAGTGGGTCTGGGTAAAAATGATTTTATTTTCCCACTACTTTGAATGAGAGTTTGGTGAGAAATAAGATTCTGAATTCAAAACAAGTCCAATGTGGTGGTGGGGGGGGGGGGGGCGGAATGCTCAATGAGAGCTTTTCTGGGGGAGGAGCCACAATGCAAGGCATGTGCAATCTTAGCTCCCCATCCAGGGATGGAACCCTTGCCACCTGCAGTGGAAGCCCGGAGTCTTAACCAATGGACCACCAGGGAAGTTCTTTTTCCAACACTCTATGTTTTAATGTTCAAGAACTGACTGTGTATTTTCAGGCCAGCTGGTATACATTCAGTAGGTATGTGACTGTGCTGACTGTGCTCAGCTGCTCCGTCATGTCCGACTCTTTGCAACCCCATGGACTGTAGCCCACCAGGCTCTTCTAACCATGGGATTGTCCCAACAAGATTACTGGAGTGGGCTGCCATTTCCTCCTCCGGGGACCTTCCCCACCCAGGGATCGTACACACATCTACTGCATATCCTGCACTGCAGGCAGCTTCTTTACCACTGAGCCACTAGGGGAGCCATACCTTCCCAAATCTGGGCCTATTAATATTTATATTAAAGTCTTCTTCTTTTTCTTACATGAACTCCATTGTTTCAGGTGCAGTCCTTTGTGTTTTGCTCAGTCAGGGGTATCTTTTAATCATCTTTGTGGTCTGTTTCCATTATAAACGTATCACTATCTCAGCACAGGTGGAAACCACTGTACTCCTGTAGTAAATTCACAATTGTAACTAACCTTATAATTCAATTTTACATTTATACCCAGAACTTTGTGCAGTATGAGAACAATGTTAAGTGTCTGACTTGCAATCCATTTGACTCTTCAATCCATTTTTAGTCACCTTCTTTCGGTGTTTCATTTCCCCTAACAACCACTAACTTGAGTAACACAGTTCTTACCTAAGTGTTACACAACAAGTCTCAGGGACAAAACGGCACCACCTCTTATCCACCAGACTTAACTAAGGGACAGTTAAATAATGACAGTCATAGACGTGCAATCCAAGGAGTAAATAATATGGTAATAAATCACTTAAGTCTTGAAAATATTAATGGTTATGCTTTTTACCAATCTTTAATGTTACAAAAGTTAAGATAACAAACTGTACTTTTTAAAAAAGGAAGACTCCAGGATGATTAAAAAGTAATTTTCCATCTACTTTATGATTTAGCCATTCCACAGCTGACACAGATGTTCACCAAGACATTTGTAAGAATGTTCATAGCAGTCTTCAAAATACACAATATAGAAAAACTAGAAACAAAAAGATCAACCAACAGAGTAGTCATATAATCATGCAATGGATTCTACACACAGTAAAAAAGAACAAACTACTGATGCATGAAACATTACGGGTGAAACTCATAAGCAGTATGCAGAGTATACTGTATGATTCCATTAATACAAAACCCCAACTAAACAAAACTAATAGATGACAGAAATCTGAATACTGATGGGGGGGCGGGCACAGGGGTATAACTGACTTAGAAGCAGCAGGGGGAAAACTCCTGGAATGATGGAAACGTTTCATAGGTATATAATATGATGTGGCTGGTGGCTGCAAAACTTCATACATACATAAAAGTTCACAGAGCTGTACAACTAAGATTCATGCACTTAATGACTTCATATATATTTTATACCTCAATCAAAAAGTTAAAAAATGTAATTTCCAAACTGATGGACTAAAACTGTGTTTATGTAAAAATTCTCTGAGCCACAAATACTGGATATCCAAAATCCTTTATACATTCTTTAAATCATAAGACAATTTAAAACAAACAGTATCAGAATAATACAAAACCAACGTTAACATTCTCAGTCATAAGATACTTGGGAGTGCTACTTCCACATTTGAAGTACTATTTTAATACAACATTAATTCCAGCAAAAATGGAAGTCCAGCTCCTGAGAACCATCAGTGATAGTTAAATATCCAGACATCACATATAAATTTGAAAAGCAGGCTGAAGGATAAAAGCTTAAGATTTACAATCAAATTTTCATTCTGCCAATAACATCATCATCAACAAAAGCCTCACTATGGTGTTTACCAATTATTCCTCTGCAAGTTGCTCTGGAATAGTATAATTTTCAAGATGAAGTCTGAAAATGCAAGAGGTTTCCCGTCCCTTGGTCTCCTCGGCCCCACTAACTGCTCCACAAATGTGCGTCTTTCAAAGGCGCCTAGCGTCTGGGAGAAAGCCAGGCTGCCGCCAGAGAATACTAATTTAACGCAATAAAGAGGTAACAGCTGACTACAAAGTTTATCCACTGAGGGGAGCACAGACAGTGGTGTATTGGTTTTTTAAAAAAGTGATAAAAATAAAACACCCAAACCAACGGTCTCTGGCAGCACTGTTCATAAAAAGACAAACCGCTCCGAAAAACCGCAGCTTTTCCTGACACGGAGCCGACTCCGGAGGGCTTGTCCGTGCGGCGACCCCACGCGGACAGGAGCCCCCGGAGAGCTCGTCCGTGAGGTGACCCGACCAGGACCGAGACCCACAGTCCGGGACCCGCACCCCCGCGCTCTGGAAGCTGCAGGCCGGTGAGCCAGGAGGGCTGGGTACTCACCGCGTTCACCCATCTGCTCACGGCGGCCGTTGCCCTGCCGCCAGCTCCCCAGCCGCAGGCACTATTGGGCGGCGCCCGGCTCTCTGAGGCCGCCGCCGCCTCACCTCCCACCCTCGGGGCGCGCCGCCGCGCCGCCAACCTCCACTTCCGGCGCGCGTGAGGAAATGGGGCCGCCGCAGCGGAGCGATCTCGCCACGCCCACGCCCGCCCCGGCCCCGCCCCCGTCCCCGCCCCATCTGCGCCGAGCTTGGCGACGAAAGCGCAATAGCATCCAATACTGATTATAATCCATGATCTGTTACACATATGCCGGTGTGCGTGACCGCGTGTGTGGAGCTCAAAAAAACGATTTGTGGAGACTGGGAGAGTGCGGAGGTCAGTAAACTGCTTTTGCCCGAGCAAGCGTCTACAAGGACGGGAGTACCACCAGCTTGGGCCAGACGGCTGGCTTTGCAAAAGGAAGGGACTCAGCAGAGGATGGCAGTGCTGATTCTGCCCAGGAACCCTGATTTGGGAGACCGAGGGGGGATAAGTGCCTGCGTGGGAAGTGAGCTGAGGACTGACAGGTCGTCAGGGGTGTCTGAGCATCCTCAGGAGTGCTGGGCTGCGTGTTTAGCCCCAGAGAGGAAGCCCTGGCTGCCAGTCACTCCATTTCTTTGGCCCTTAATTTCCTTGTATGTGAAAGGAGGGGATTGGGGTAGATTTTATGGAAAATGACTTCGAGATCTGACATTGCTTGACTTCAGTGGGTGCGGGGGGAGAAAAGCCCTCCCTGACATTCCCGCCGCTCAATTGCTGTTCCAGAGACATCCCCAAGGCACTTTGTCAGGCCCCAAGCTGAGCAGTAGAGGAGATACCGGGAGTCTGCCTTTGTCTGGGCAGCACATGACTGTGCTAAGAGGGCTTAGGTCTCTTATCTGGGCTCCGCTTTCCCCATTTGGTTACCTTGGCAGCCTTCGTGGACTTAGCCTCTTCAAGCCCCAGTTTTCTCAACTATGTTATGGGGACAATAACACAGCATGTACTTCCTAAGATTGTTGTGAGGATTAAACGAAATTTTGTATTTGAAGTGTTTGGCACTGTGCCTAGCAGGTACATGGTAGGCAGAGCTCATGGCTATCATGAAGTGCATTAGTTAGAACAGAAGTCTGGGGTGAATGGGGGGGGGTGCCTCCTGTAGGAGTGGTGGTGTTCTGTGTGTTAGTCGCTCAGTCGTGTCCAACTTTTTGCGACCCCATGGATTGGGGCCCACCAGGTTCCTCTGTCCATGGGGTTTTCCAGGTAAGAATACTGGAGTGGGTTGCCATTCCCTTCTCCAGGGGATCTTCCCAACCCAGGGATCGAACCCAGGTCTCCCATATTGCAGGCAGACTCTTTGCCACTAGGGAAGGTCACAGTAGGTGGTGGTCTGAGGGGTTTCCTAATGACCGCTGTCTTCACTGGATGATGGTTGTTGGGATGTCTTTAAGCCGGATGTTCTCCTTGGATATGTCCTGTGAGAAATCCCATGGGTGAGAGAGTCTGGAAGTCTACTTCTAAGCCAGGCTTGAAGAATATCCAGTCTCTACCCAACCTCAAGGTTTCATTCTGCTCTCATATCATTTCTGAACAAATCAAAACATTTACAGTTCTGACACCCTTTCCCCCTCAGCCTGACTCAAGAGTAAAGAATTCATCTAGTTATAGACTCCATGGGTCTCTAAGCTTCTGAAAATAAGGGTCATGTCTTTTGTCTCCCAGGACTTTGCACATCTCTCTCTCTGCTAAGTCACTTCAGTCGTGTCCAACTCTGTGTGACCCCATGGACTGCAGCCCACCAGGCTCCCCATCCATGGGATTTTCCAGGCAAGAGTACTGGAGTGGGGTGCCATTGCCTTCTCCGACTTTGCACATAGTGGTCAATAAATATATATTGAATTGGTTAAAATAACACGTAATGATCCCTCTCTTTTCCAGAATCTCTACCATTTGACCAGCTTCTAGAGAAGATGACATGCCTGATTACATTTTCTGCCTGCCACAACTACACTTTGGTCTGGTTGCCTGGTCATGCTCTAGGGAAAGTCTCTTGATACCTCTATGGAATAGGTTATGGTCTTCAGTTTACAACAGGGAAAACACAAACTCAAGAGAAAGAAACTGTAGAGGCTCTCTCAGTGCAGGATGTGGCATGAAATCATAGCAGTGTGTCGTTTCTTTAAAACCGTTCTTTGAATCCTCCATTAGAATTGCTTTAAAAATACAACTTAGGCTCTGCCATCAATGAATTTTAATTGTAAGCTTATTAACTGCCAAATCATACACTGCTAAGTCGCTTCAGTCGTGTTTGACTCTGTGCAACCCCATAGATGGCAGCCCACCAGGCTGGGACGCTCCAGGCAAGAATCCTGGAGTGGGTTGCCATTTCCTTCTCCAATGCATGAAAGTGAAAAGTGAAAGTGAAGTCACTCAGTCGTGTCCAACTCTTAGTGACCCCATGGACTGCAGCCCACCAGGCTCCTCCATCCATGGGATTTTCCAGGCAAGAGTACTGGAGTGGAGTGCCATTGCCTTCTCCGAAATCATACATTAAATGTATGTAATTTGAATTTAGAGGGAAGATAATGCATAATTCAAATTCTATGGTGGATAATGGGTGATATATTGGGGCTTATAAAATAAGTAGTTCCCTTGGGAAAAATACTAAAGCACAACTGTGGTATGATTAGTATCAGAAGGATGTAGTTTAAAGAACCCTAAAATCTCCCACCAATCTCTGAGGATTTTCTTTTAAACTATAAAGCTTTCCTCAGCCTGCTTCTGCACGTATGTGTGCATGCTCAGTCATGTCCAATTCTGCAATTCCACGGACTATAGCCTGCCAGTTCCTCTAACCATGGGATTACCTCAGCAAGAATACTACAGTTTGTTGCTGTTTTCTCCTCCAAGGGATCTTCCTGACCCAGGGGTCGAACCTGCATCTCCAGCATTGGCAGGTGGATGCTTTACCACTGAGCCATCTGGGAAACCCAGCCTGCCTTTGAGTCTCTGCCAAAAGTAAGTGATGGGTCTGACCCCCTTTCTATGGCAAGCTCTGAATAAATAGCCTTTGCCTGTTTCATCGGGGCAGTCTTCATTTGGATCATTTTCCTGGTGGCCCCACCAAGATATGGTCTGCATCATAGTCTGCTTGTTGCCTCAGACTGCAGCCTTCAAGCAGATGTGGTACATGTGGCCTCCTTGTACCTTGCATTTCTTCATTTGGGGTCTTACCTCTGCTCTCTTTATGTTAGATTCCTGGGCTATTTAGTTGCAGTTTGGTATTCAGGTTTTGTTGTTGATTCCCATTTGACTGGCATCTTTGATAGAAGCAGGTCATTCTTTTGCATCCTTTTTGCTGTCTTTTGTGTTTCTATTTTGTGTTGTACTGTCTAAAAGTGTTGTCTGTCAGATGGAGAGTTACAGTGCAGAACACAGGCAGAGCCTCCTCGACCTGTTAGTCTAGCGTTCACCCACTAGGACAAACTTTATTGCAGTTGTCAGTAAAACTTAATAGGGTTCTTCCATCTCAATTATGTGTCCTGAGAGACACAAGGTGCACAAGCATGACATTCCTACCTGATGTTGCCGGCTCTCATCGTGTTCCCTAAGGAAACCTCCTGCTTCTTATATTGTTTCTTTGCAACACCAACCAGCTCTTGGGTCTATCTTTCTAAATGGCATAACTTCACCAAGGATGTTCTGGGCCTTCAGTGGCCACTCTGAGCAACATTGACTTTGAACAAGTTTGTTCATTTGAGAAATGCATTTGAAATTATGCACCAAAAAATAATGGGGAACAGAATCAACCTGCTTATGAGTAGAGGAGTCCTCTGGAATCTCACAACTAGTCCCCAGTACTCTGGTGTATATTTAGTATTGCATTATTTTTGGTGCATGCCCCAGATAAATACTGAAACTGAACCTGACACTCCACGGGCTCATAGTTCCACTGTTATGGGAAAATAATCAGAAGAGAACCTATTAAAGTTCATATAGATCCTACCAAACCATTGCTTAAACTTCTCCAATAACCCTTGAAACTGTAAGCATAGTAAGGGATCCTGCCATTATAATATGCCCACATTACAAGGACAGGTATAAGACCACAGGACCATCAATAAAATTGTTACTCCTCACTTCTTAATTCAAATACCATCCTGTTACTCCTCACTTAACTCAAATACCATACTTTCTATAGTGAATCTTTGCTTAGCTTTTTCAGTATGCTTCTAGATCAAGACTCAATCAATTGCTTTCTTTGTGTTTGCATGGTAAAATATACGTAACATAAAATTCACAATTTTATCCATTTTAGAGTACACAGTTCAGTGGCATTAAGTACATTCACGTCCTGATGCAACCATCACCAACATGTCTAGAATTTTTCATCATCCCAAAACTGAAACACTAACTTGCCATTTTCCCTCCCCCCACCACTGGCAACCATTTGACTTTCTGTGTCTAAGAATTTGACTGCTGTAAGTACTTCATGTAAGTGGAAAAATCTAATGTTTGTCTCTTTGTGGTCTGTCTTATTTCACTTAGCATAACATTTTCAAGCTTCATCCATGTTGCAGCACATGTCAGAATTTCATGCCTTTTTAAGGCTGAATAATAACAGTCAATACCTTTTCTGCCTTCATCTGGGAGGGAATATGTTATAGCAGTGAAACTTTAGGGCATCAATTCTCGGGTTCATGTTTCACAACTAAGAAGTAATCTGGAATTCCACATGATTGGAAGGCTATTCCAATAGAGGACCTCAAACAGGATTCTGAGACCCCCAAAAGTGGCTGATCTTCAGAAGCAGGGAGCTGACTCAAGACCTTTAGAACAAGCAGACAACCTAGGGTAGTGTGCAAGATATAGAATAGTTCTCCCCAAGATGTTAGACCAAAACTCTGTCTAATTCTTGTATGTGTGTGTGTGTGTTTATTGGCTTGCTTATTCTTATTCTCATTTTCTGTAGATCTCTGGTTGTCATTTACCAATAATGACCCTTTTTTTTCCTCTCCGGTCTTTTCTCTTTACTACAATGGTTATGTCCGAACCTACTCATTCTAACGCCATTAATAGATTATCCCAAGAAGTAGCCACTGCCCTAGATCTTAAACTGACTGCTGAGTCTACCCTCCATCTCGAGACCCCGAGATGAAAACCACAAGGAAGCTAACATCTCATCAAAGGAGACAATAAGAATTACAGTTGATGGCAGCTCCATTTGCAGCAACATGGAAAACAACCTTAAACAAGTTCACCCGTGACCCTCGTGTCCTGCTTTATCAGAAAAAAGAAAAAAAAAAAGTTATTACAATCTAGGTAATTGCCAGACCTTAGGTTTGAATTCCAGAGTGATAAGTCAAATATTTTGCCACCTGTAAAAGACCAACAGCGATCCAAACATGTAGTGAGCGCAACTCATGTAAGCCCTGGTTCCAGCCTTCTGTTATGAGTAACTTCTTTCCTAGATCGCCATTGTCCCTACCAGAAATTACATCTTTTGTAATCAGGATGCCTGGTCCTGTTTGCTTTGGGCTTCCCTGGTGGCCCAGCAGTAAAGAATCCACCTGCAATGCAGGAGACACCAGAGATGCAGGTTAGATCCCTGGGTCAGGAAGATCCCCTGGAGGAGAGTATGGCAACCCACTCCAGTTTTCTTGCCTGGAGAATCCCACAGACAGGGGAGCCTGGTAGGCTACAGTCCATAGAGTTGCAGAGTCAGACACGACTGAAGTGACACAGCAACATCTCATGCAAGTTAGGAATAATATTCCAAGACTTGTCTGTACACAGACTCTTAAGTCTCTAAATGACCAAGGCTGAAAATTCTGAGTTTCAAAACAAAGCCAGCCTTGATTATGCAGCACTCAACCTGGGGGAATTTCTGTCTCATTGTTTATGTGAACAATTAGAGCAGTGTTCCATCAGTAGAAACCATGAAAATAGGTTTGTAAGAAACTTATCACTAACTCTGGCAAAAGACATTAGCAGTACCGCCTCTTCCCCAGATGAAACACCGATCAGTCCCATCTTGTTGACACAAGTAGTGATGGACAGTTGCATTGCTCTAGACTTCTTGTTGCTTAGACATGATCTGTGCCATTCCTAATACCCTACTTGTGTCATTGAAACAGGGAAGCTGGGACAGACAATACAATGCCTTCAGGCAAAGCTACTTCACTCTCTAATAAATTTGATCCTCATGGTCTATATGGGATTTGTGCTTGGCTTGGGTTGGGATTCTTCGTTCAATAAACCTTACAAGGTTTATTAACTGTTCTTGTTTTCATCCTAGTGTCATGATGCTGGTTCTTTGCGTCTATCTGGGACCCAAATGCTTCTGAACAGCCACTTTCTTGTCAGGTGATCAACATGATGATACAACAGGAAGGTAAGGGAAAATCAAGTCCAAACAACCATGGCGTATTACCTCACATTTGTTAGAATGACTCTTATGGAAAAAAAAAAAAAAAAATCAACAGGGACTTCCCTGGTGGTCCAGTGGTTAAGACTCCATGCTTCCAGAATGCAGGGGATATGGGATTCCACATACTCCCCTCAGCATGGCCAAATAAATACACATTGAAAGTAAATAAATAAATATAATCCATCCTTTAAAAGACAATACCTCACAATACAGTTAACCATGGAGATGACTGAACAATCAGCCTCTAAGTGGTACAGGCCTGGATTTATAAACTTCCTTGTATTCATCAACTTTCAAGCAAAAAAATGACCAAATGAGAGGAACTGAGAGTCTGAATATACAGACAGACAACGGCCAGCCCACATATAACCAAAGAACTCCAACCCGTAACTTCTGCAGTAACCAGCCTAAAATGGTCAGGATTTGGTCAATAACTGCCAGATTCCGTTTTGCCCCCGTTTCCAACTTGAATGCCCAAAGAAAGCCAAATATATTCTCCAAGTGAATCACCTAAGATGCTCATTCTAGTTACTTTGGTGCCTTCAGCCTCCTCATGCCAATAGCCTCCAATCACAGTGTACCTGAAGCCTCCCCCACTATTTTTTTTTTCGTATAAAGCTTTCTTCCTCCTCTGCTTGCCTTTGAGTCTTTGCCAAAAGCAAGATGGTGGCCTCTTCCTTTGCAATAGCAAGTGCAGAATAAATAAACCCTGCTCATTTTCTTTTGGGTGGTCTTATTTGTTTCTACAAAGCTATATAGATGATTTAACTCTCTTAAAAAAGTACAATTTCCTGGGAATTCCATGGTGGCCCAGTCGTTATGACTCCATGCTTCTATTGCAGGGGGCATGGGTTCAATCCCTGGTTGGGGAATTAAGATACTGCAAGCCACAACAGTGCAGACAAAAAACAATTCTATTTTTTGCCACAACACTTCTAATTTCTTTCAATGACTATCCTTTGAGAAACCGCAATCTTTCCCTCTTCTGTGTCATTCCTGACATTAAAAATTGTTTCCTATGGGCACTTCCCTGATGGTCCAGTGGCTAAGACGCCATGCTAAATAAACACATACATACATGTATTTGTTTCCTGTAATCTTATCTTTCTTTTAATATGTTCATGAAGTCCTCCAACCCCTTTACCCTGGAGTTCTGAAAAATCCAAGAACTTTGGCTTCTCATGTGCTATGGCCAGAGAGTCTCAAGGAAAATTTTCAAGCTTTTTAAAACTCCCAGAAAAAAAAGGTACAAAACATGGAGCAAGTCACGTGCTCTTGTTGAGAGGAGCTCCTAAGGGCAGAGGCTGTGACAAAGCATATATGGGCTCCCTGAAGTCCTTCAAAGTCCCTTGCCTCCGGTAACAAGAGGCAGCCTTATGTTGTTTTCTTCCGGGCTATGTGTGTGCCGTTGCTCTGTTGTGTCCAACTCTCTGCGCCCCCATAGACTGCAGCCTGCCAGGCTCCTCTGTCCATGGGATTTCCCAGGCAAGAATACTGGAGGGGGCTGCAATTTCCTACTCCAAGAGATCTTCCCAATCCAGGGACTGAAGCCCAGTCTCTCGTGCCTTCTGCACTGGCAGGCGGATTCTTCACCACTGTGCTACCTAGGGCTGGACCCTTCCCAACCCACAGGAATGACTTTCCTCTAAGGGAAAATGAAACGTGCAGAAAAGGACTGGACCACAGGTGAAAACCAAGTGCAGCCTGAAAGAGTACCATTGATAAAACTGACATAAATAAAAACCAGGATGTAAAAAATGAACTTTGCATTTTTATTCAAAAAACTCATGGTCTGCATGATAAATAGTCTCTGAAGTATCAAAAATTCTTTTTCTTGAAAAATGATTTTTTCCCCCTTAGTTTTAGAATGTACTTACCTCACCTGCCCACACCAATTTTGAACTTGAACTGTGCAGTGTCATCTGAGAGGATGGAAGATCCAGGTCTCTCCTGGGGTGGTACAGAAGTCCTGGGTCACACTGATTGGGGTGGTCTCTGGTCACGGCTCCCTCCACATGCCTGGCCCAGTTCCTGTGACGCTGATGTTGCTGAAGCTGACCCAGCGAGATGGCCTCCCTGTCACAGCTCCCCTGAGAGATCTCCATTCGCCAGGTCCTGTGACTTAGCACATTCCAGAAACATCTGCAAAAATATCTCATCACTTGACACAGCAATTGAAACCTGAGGTGCACAGATTAACCGGGATTTCTTTCAAGCATTCACATATGTGCCTCTTTAATTTCGGGAGTGAAGCTTATCCTCCCAGCTGTTAGTTAACACAGCCACCCATCCAGCCTCTTCTGCAGGCACAGCACCATACTCCACACTGAAAAACTCTCTACATACAGGTTCTGGTTTCTCCTGATCTCAGCCAAGAATTATTCATGTGAATCCCAGCTCCCTAAAGATGTGGGAAACTCTACAAAGTTCTTTTAATTATTAAAAAAAAAAAAAAACAAACTTTGGCTGTGCTGGGTGGCATGTGGGGACTCATAACCCCTGCCGTGGAAGCATGGAGTCTTAACCACTGGACCGCCAGGGAAGTTCCTATAAAGTTCTAGTGAGCCTGCCAAGGTTGTTGCTGTGGAGAAGGGATGGAGTGGGGCAGGGAACCTGAGTGTACGGTGCTTTCTGGATGTATAGGCCCACCCAGAAGGTAAGCACCACGTGCAAATTCACGCAGAAGGGAGGGTGTGCCCCCACTGTGGCACACACCTTTCAGCCTCACTCTTACTGCATCTTTCCAGGGACACAGAGGTAAGGATTTCTTCTGTACTTTCTAGAATCACCCTAAATACCACCATCCAAATATCCCACATATAAACATGCTCAAAGGAGAAGAGGGAAATATCCACTCTTCTGCCTGGAAAAATGCTCTGTTTCTAGTGGGGGAAACTCTGCTTTCCCTTTTATGTTAAGTGTTTGTCCAAGATGTTCTCAGACATTATATTCAAATACCTGCTCAGTTGCTCAGCTGTGTCTGACTCTTTTGTGACCCCATGGCCTGTAGCCCACCAGGCTCCTCTGTCCATGGAATTTTCCAGGCAAGAATACTGGAACAGGTAACCATTCCCTCCTCCAGTATTCAACTCCATTTCTAGCCAAATAAGCTGACCTTGTGAGTAATCCTGTGTGGAGCTTGGTGAAGAATGTGCCTTTTCAGAAGAATAAACCACACGTACACACAGACAATACTTATGGAAGCTTTCTCCTCTTGAAAAAGGAGTTTTTCGTATTTTAGTATTAGCTTTTTTCAACACGGGTTTCTCAACATTCAGAGGCAAATAACTGAGTCTAGAAATTATATTCACTTCCCATCCCTGAGGTCTAGATTGAAGGAGGCGCTGAGGGCCAGGAGCTCGAGCGCTGTGGGCCTGGGGCAGCCCCTGGGTGACTCTCGCACCTGACTGTGTGTACACGTGTGCACCCAAGGCCCTCTGTGTCCAGTGCACAACGTAACCGCAGATCAGACCTGTGTTGCTAATAACCTGTGTTTCCCTACTGACCCACCAACTGCTCCTTGCCAGGTTTCTGAGGAGCTCATAGCATTCCTGCATAACCCAACAGGAAGTCATAAACAGAAGCATTTGGTATTTTAGATTTCATAGTGGTTCAGGGCAAAGTTTTTCCTCCAGCAGCCCTTCAGTCATGACAATGCATTTTACAGTCTCTCTCACAACTGTCCAACTCCAGCTTCAAGAAGCAAACAGCAAATTGCTAGAGAAGAGCAAATACCTGAACTCGACATTGGCTGCTGCTGTTTTAGGGAAGGAATCCTCTGAGTGGCAGAACAAGCTTAGTTTTCACAGTTACTATAAATGTGGCTGTTCGTGTACATATCATACAAGGCAAATCAACAACATCACCAAGAGGCCCCACAGTCCTTCGATCAGTCTTACTTCCCCAGTGGTCACCACAATAGATCCCCTTGTGACATCTTACTCCTTATATGGAAACTTTAAAATCAGAAACCTAATGTTTCCAACCAGAAAGTTAACAAGAGAAAAGAAGTTTACACATTGTACAATACATGATTTTATTTACATAACTGAAATGATTTTCTTAGTCACCTTGACTACAAAAGCAAATTGACACGGGATGATTTAATAACCTTTCATAAATAGATTTAACAGATTTTAAAACAGATTGTTACTTAATACTCAGTAATCCTTAAATACTTAGTAACTTCTGTGTATATGCATATGAAAATTGTCTGAATAGACTAACAAGTGTGAATACCTGGATAACTCAGGAACAGACAATCAGGTTATGAGTCAAGGGTTAACTCCCCACCACTGGGTCAGCCAGTTAGACTTGGAGTTCTCCCTCTGCTGAGAACAAACTTGCTACAGCCTCTTCACACTGAGTAGGCATTTTTAATAACTTGAGAAAGTTTCTCCCTATTTCTGCATTTAACAAGACTATCATTAAGCTTATCTGAAACCCACAAGTTTACTACCATGACTAGGTATCTGTAAAAGAACTTATCACAGTGTGTCTGAACAATGGCCCAAACTAAAGCCATGTCACATCTGCAGTTAAGTGTTTTTCCAGTGCTCTCCCTGGGGGTGCACAGACACACACACACACACACACACACACACACACACACACACACACACACGGCTCCTCCACATAACTCATCCAAGCCTTCTTGGCCACAAAAATGCCATAATTTTACCACTTTACCACTTTGGTGAAATGGCTGTAAAATCCAGCATTTTCATGAGACATCGTTAAGTTCTTTCACAGTGCTTTAAGTTTAAAGACCAGGCAGTGTTTTGGTAACTGACCCTCTCCTGCAAAGTGACAGCATTGGGACAGAAAGAAGAGCCCCCGGGACTTCCCGAAAGCCACCCCCGCAGGATGGGAGGAGTGCTGAGTGTCTGTGACCACAAACAAGCAGTGAAGAATGACAAGAAGCTTGTGAGTCATGGTCAGAACCTAAAAACAAAAATGTCTTGCCATAGCAGCATTACGTTACAAACACAGGAAGAGTGGACACGTACCTTTTCACACAAGCTCTATAAGAGCCAAAACCCTGTCGTTTCCCCATCAGAATTGTCATCAGAGGTGTCACAGTCCTTGGTCACTTGTCGACCCTACTTCTAACCGAACTAGCTGAGACTGAGCCCGAGTCCCAACCACAAACGTGTGAGATGAGCCTCTGCTGCTTTGGGGCACTGGATGGGTGAGTACTGAAGGCTGTGGTTGGGGAGGCTGGGGAGTTTGCGGCAGCCAAGTCTCTGTGGTCAGAATCCTTGGAGATGAGTCTACTCCACTCCAAGGCCCCCTCCTCCATACACTTTCCATCACAGGGGTGTGATCTCTCAGCCAGGTGGACAAATGTGTCCTAAAAGCCCCCTCCCCTCACACCACCTACCTACATACTAAATGTGGCATCACGCCTCTTCGTTGTGCTAAACCTAAGGATCATTTTAATCATAATAAGAATCAAATGTCTTCCTAAGAAAAGGTTACATGATTAAAAAAAAAAAAAAAAAAAACACAGGATATTGAAGGTTGCGGCGAGGCCTGTCCAGAAAGTCCCCTCTTCCCCTCCAGCCCTGGTCGGGCTGACATCCCTATGCGGCCTGGCCGGGCCCTTGTTCTGAACAAGGACAGGTCGTCTGGGCCAGGTTTTTTTTCCCCTGCTGCCTTTTTTGGTGTGTGTGCTTCATGTTTAAATCATGTGGCCTTGTTTGGAGGCAACCAGAAAAAAATCAAACAGTTCAGGTAGTGAGTGAGGGGCCCATACGTGTGAGCACAGAGTGCGTGGTGCCCACGGATGCACCGGCTGGGCGCTGCCGAGGGCTGAAGGAGGAGGAACACCTACACCGTCCAGCGCGCTACATCTGCTGGGTGGCAAGACCGCCAGCCAGTGTGAAATGTGCAAGTAGGGGCCGGCAGACCTTCTGTTCTCAGCATGTTTCTTCCCCTCGCGAGTCCATTACTTTTCACAAAGAAATGTTAACTATCAAATGCGTCCATTAATTGTGCTGCTGAGGGTGAAACCATCCAGTTAGCATATACACTATCATTTGCATATCTCGGACACCCAATGTTGGTGCCAGCGGCTCTCGTGAGTGGTACAGGACTCTCTTCAGGCCAGTTCGGGTCTGACATGCCTAAAAATGAAAACAGATCATTTGTTCTGCGCTGAAGAACCCAAACTTCATGTGCAGACAGTAAGGCCTTGGCAAAACTCCCTTTGAGGTTCAAACCAAACTTCTGGTTTCTGGGCCAACTGCCTGCAGGGTTTCATGCTCCAGGTTTCCAAAACATGGGTAATGTTTGGGGGAAGGGGGGAACATCACATGTTCTCTTGGTAACTGTAGCTTACCAGAAACTACCAATTTTGACTTTTATAAGCTTCAGACTCTCAAATCTGATCAATCTCTGGTGACCTGTTTAACTCTTTCTGTAAGACAGCATAAAGCATCAGAACCCTGCGGTACTGCCTGGCTTACTGCAGCAGGAAGCTTCTATAAAAGTGCTCTAACGTAAAGGAGCCTACTTGTCTTCCATCCCAGCCTACTACAGAGGAGAGGATCTTCCAAATCAAGGGTGCACGCAGCCCAGTCCCACAGCGTCGACGGGACAAATGGCAAGGAACACTAGCCAGCAAGGAATCAATGACCCAGGAGGCATGCAAAAGGAACAACCTCAGCTGAAAAAAGCTTGAGACTCCAAGATTTCAAAACACTCCATGATGAAGTTAGGAAACAGGAAAAAAATTTCAAGTATTGAAGACAGAAGAAGGAGTTTTGGCAAGAACCGTATTTACTGTCCATTGCAAGACCACAGCACCACAGACTACGTTCTTTCAAAAAGCATTTTGCTCCAGCTTTTAGCACTGACTTCATAAGTGACAACTGTCATGACAGTGTGTGATACAAAGGATGTGAAAACAGTAGTCTGTGTGTGTCCCCCCCCGCAATGGTGGTCCCCAGCACCGGGTGGCCTCCAAGCCCCCCCACCCCCACTCACCCAGACAGAGCCTGGGGGGATGCTGGCTGTGTTCTCAGTGCAGGCAGGGTAGTGCTGGTTCCGCCTTGCTAGATTAAATGCCTCCCCAGGTCAGGAACATGTACCCCAGTAGTTAAATTAGAAGTACCATGACTAAATCCCCACCCCGGAAATGACTGAGTCATCATTTCTCAATAGCCCCTGAGAGTTCTGCCCCACCCTCTCCTCTATCATCTTAAGCTGCTGGGCAATGTGGTCATCACACATATTTTCACATCCTTTAAAAAAAACATAGTTGTTAAAAAAAAAAAAAATGCCTGAATGTGAACGGATGCAAAGTCAGACATTTACAAACAAAAAGGTTCAGAGCCGACTTTGGTTTCATTCAAACCAGAAATACTCTTAAAAAGCATTACAGAGAGTAAGGACAGTGCAGAGAGCAGGAACAACGTGGCTAGAATCTAGTAAATGCATGTGAAATTCTACCATAGAGTTTGTTTTCAATCCACGTGGAGGGGAGGGTGCGAGGGAGGGGAGCGTTATTACAGTCCACCAGGGGCGTCTCCTCCTCCGACAGGCCGTCGTCATACAGCAGGGAGTCGGATGGGGTGGACGCAGCCAGGTCCAAGTAGTCCTGGAAGGGAGAGAGAGCTGGTCACCCCTGGAGTGGGCCACTGCTGGACACGCCCACCCCACCCCTCACCCACGCACTGCCTGAGAGCAGAAGCCCCAGCCGAGTCCCATCTTGCACCTATCAACCTCTCACGAGATCTGAGCCCCTGGCCAGAGTTGCCAGCGCTGAGTTCCCTCAGCCTCTGCCTCGTCCAGCCCTGCTCTGTGGTTCTCATGGCAGAGAATCACCTCCTTGGAGGCAGAAAGGTGTTCATTCATTGTCCTGGTCCTCTCTCTGCAGCGCTGGGGGCACCAGCCCCAGCACAGGAGAACAGGCCTGTTTATAAAACCTGAGGCTCTGGGATTGCAGCCCCGTGACTCATGTGGGAAGGCCAAGACACATTCCCCATCTGCTCCACACTTTCTGGCTTCCCTCCAGGCACTCCTGCTATCTCCAACATCAAGTCAGGACCAAGAAATCTGAGTCATCGGTGTGGGTTTTGCACAAGACGCTGCTAGAGGGTTCAGCTCCCAAGCAGGATGATTTGTGAGGACCAGCTACTTCCCACTGCTCTGGATAAAGGTGTCAAGAATGCTTTCAGTGTGTTTCTGGCTGGTTCTCAGCACTGTTCTAGGAAAGCTGTCTGTAGGCATCAGCTATTACCTCTGTTTAGGGTGAATCATAGGATTTGCCCAAACGATACACTGAGTTTGGGTTTTATTTCAAGGGGCCCAGTCCATGTATCTTGCTTTCCATGTCTGGAGAAATGTCAACTTTTAGTAACTGTGTTAATATAAGGATGAAACCACCAGAGGGCAAGCAAGGTCTGTGTCTATTTTCTTTACTTGCATTCCCAGCATGTAAGGCAGAATACGGGAGGCAGCCCATTGCCCAATCAATATTAGTGGAAACTGTATTGACTTCCTCCATCACATAGAGTTGTAAACTGGAGGCACACAGATACGTTGGTTGGCCCACACTGAGCTTTTGGAAATTGCTATAAAAACTGGGAAACATAAACATCCCTGAAAATTCAAAAGCCCTGGCATGCTGGCACTCATATCCCTACAGGTTACATGTGTCTATGGTGAGAGGTCCTTCAGAGGCAGCTGGTGGGCTGCTATTTGTCACAGTTTCCACTGCTCCCTTCACTTTCCACCTCTAGCCAGACCCTTCATAGAATCTGAATTTAGGACACATTCATTCCAACTCTACTTTTCAAGCTCCATTACTGGAAATAATTTTGTTCGGCTTTGGAATATCTTCTTCCCACCCCTGTCTGTGGAGGGCTCTTCCTAAGTGTCAAGGTAAAAATCCTGGAGGTCCAAGAGGCCTGGATTAAGGATAAAGGCTCATGCCCTCCCCACCCCAACCCCCGCACCTGGAGATGACAGGACCATCTCACTCTGCACAGCCGCACTCTGCCTTTGCACTGGGAATTCCACGAACCGGGGAGAGGGAGGTGGCACCAGGGATTGGCTCTGGGTACTCACTCTGCTCTTAACCATCATCTTATCCAGGTCTTTGCTGATGTCGGCAAACACTGGCCTCTTGTCTGGTTCCTGCTTCCAGCACTGCAGCATCAGACTGTACCTGGTGGGACAAACAGGTGGGTGATGGCAATCCAGCAAGGACTGCCCAGTCACAACCACCACACCCAGTACAGTGCGCCCTGGGCGCCAGAGGCTCTGTTCCCAAACCCCAAGGCTGTTCCTGTGTCACTGACATCCTCCTCTGAGCTGGGCTAGGGTATGATGGGTCAGCAGAGGCTCAGTATCTGGCGCTGTGGTCCAGCCATGCTCGCTATGGCAGCTAACGCAGAAATGAGTCCTTCAAACTCTTACGAAGAATGAACTGGGTATGAACACAAACACCTGCCAAGCACTCTGTCTTGCACCTCCCTCTTCCCCTGGGGCTCTGGCAGGACTGCAGGGGCCACCCTGTGGGGGAGTGCTGGGCCTGTGCCTGCCAGTCCAGGGTGCCCAGGGAAGCAGCGCCTACTCACCCTTACACTCCCACAGCCCCGAGCCAGGCACGTGGCAGGTGCATGACAGCCCTTGTAGAATGAATGGACCAGTGTTTTTGCCCACGGACGACCCACTCTCATATGTGCTCAACCTGTCCTCCAAGGATCATCTGATGGAACCACCATTTGATGAGAAGGTTCTGGTGCCCTTGAGCTGAAGTCCAGGCGCCACCTGCCTGCTCTTGGCCTGCCTTGGTGTCTCCACTTGGGTGCTCCCCTATATGCACCCCTGGAGCCATTCTGAATTACCTGCCCCTCCCCAAGCACCCTGGGATAGGTCTTCAGCCTTGGACTGAGGCTGCTCCCTCAGTCTGAAGCACCCCTTCATCCTTCCACCACCTCTCCTGGGGTCCTGCCCCCCCTCAGACTTGTAAGTCCCCCCAGGAAGCCCACCCAGCCCCCAGTGGAATCTGGGTCCCCAGCATCTGCCATCATGCCCAAGAGTGGTTCTCTGTCATCTGTGCCTTTGTCTCAGCCTGTCGCTTCCAGCTGCCCAGTTCACCTGGGGCTGGCACCCAGGGCTGCCCAGCAGCGGAAAAGGATGAGTGCACATGACCCCACCCTGCCAAAGCCCGGAGCGTCAGTGTCTCGGGAGGCTGGACCAGAGAAAGCGTGCTCACATCTCCTCGCTGCAGTTGTCCGGCCTCTCCATCCGGTAGCCTGTCTTCAGAAGGTTGAAGAGCCGCTCTGGAGGAATCCCAGGGTAGGGGTTGCCGCCCAGGGTCACAATCTCCCACAGGAGGACGCCAAAAGACCACCTGCGGAACCAGAGGGCCAATGAGTGGCTTCACTGGGTCTGTGGCACCCTCAGCACCCCAGATATCGTTCTCCTGCGCAGCAACAGGACCCGAGTTCCTTGTACAGAGATCGGTCCAAGTGCCCACGGTTTCAGCCTGGGCTGACCAGACAGCCCAGGCTGACCAGACAGATGGAAGTGGAATGGAGGTGGGACCAGGTGTCTGCCTGCCCCACCCTGACCCCCTGACAAGCTGCTGCCCAAGCTCAGCCCCCACACCCAGAAGGGGCAGGTGGCTGACCCCTGAGGTGAAGCTCTGTAGCATCAGAGACGGCACAGGGAATGCAAATGAGCGCAGTGAAAAGCAGGTGGAACCAAGGCCATGGGACACTGGGCGCACTCTGCAAAACCCCTTCACTTTTTCTGTGTACTTGGAAATTTTCATAAGATGTTAAAAGGAAAAAACACTGCAACGGGAAAATACCTAACTGTGAGGGAAAATTTACTGTGAAGTGGGGACAAAATCATATCACAAAACAGCAGGATCACACAAGCCCACTTACAGTAATTACGAATATATACCTGCATGCCACAGACAACTCTAGGCAAGGCCTGTGAGAGCTGGCCCTAGCTATTTAGGGATGGTGGGGTCCCAGTGACTTTTGGTCTCTTCATTCTGCTTTCCTCTGCATTTCCAGTTGTTTTACAGTCAACTTGGTAATCAGAACACAGTTGTTAAAACTGTTTAAGAATTGCTTTTTCACAGCCTACCTTATTCAAAATATGCAAGGCTGTTTACAGCAGAACAGTTGGAAACAAGTCTGTTGTGGTTTTGAAAACAATCGAGAATGTAGTTGGGCTTGGAAGACTGAGTTTTGGTCTTGGAGCAGTTTAGGAGACCGGAAACCCACTCAAGGTCACCCCACCCTAAACCTGTCTCTGGGTGGGGACCAGTCCCCGGGGACCTGCTTGAAGCCAGCTCATACTCAGGCCCACAGAGAGGGAACTGTTTGGCTGGGACTGTGTGTCACTGAGATGTCCAAAGAGAGGGCAGGGGAGGCGGGGGAGGCGAGGGGGTCTGCAGCCATGGCTCACGCCCTCATGCAGTGGCACTCAGAACTACCGCCTGCGCCCTTGCCATCTGCTGTGTGAGTACACAAAGCTCCCCCACCTGCAGCCCCCAGTTTGGGGAGGTCACTCTGGATGGTTGGAATGAGCTGACAGGCACTCAGGGCAGCTCTGTTCCCCAGGGGAGCTGCCCAGACAGGTGCATACGTGTAACCTCCACCCCAGGAAAGGACATCCAGACTCACACATCACTCTGGGTGGTGTAGATATGATCGAAGAGGGACTCGATGGCCATCCACTTGACTGGGATCCGACCCTAAGGAGGGAGTGAGAGAAAGGCATTAACGTTGCTCTGAGATCTGGGGATCTGGTGTAGGGGGGCATGTCTCAGGCTCTTTCAGCTCTGAGGGGACGCTGAGTGATGACTGTAGTGTGTTCCTGGGTCCAGACCAGCAGCACAGCCTCACAGGGGCTGGAGTCCCAGCCCCACCTTCCTAGGCTTGGCTGAGACACCAGAGGGAGTCAGTCGGCCTGCCCACAGCTATACAAGGTGTGCTGGTCACGCACCACTTCCCAAGGAATTGATGCTGAGTGCAAGCCAGGCCCTACTGTGGCCACTTCTGGGGAGATCAGGGACACCCTGAGTGCTGCCCAGTGCGTAGGCTAGAAGCACTTCCATCAAGATCTCCCCTGATATCTGAGGGTGAAGGAGTTTGGGAAACCGACATCCAGTGTTTCCATCTTGGGGATTTCTGACACAAACGAGCACACTAAAGGCCCTTCTGAGAAGCTCTGAGGGAAGAAATCCGTGTGAGTGTCTTGAGTCTGGTTTTTCCTGCTTGTTTTATCCCAGGGCCCTTTTAGCACCCTCTGGAAGACTGCCCTCCACCGTGGAGAGGCTGGGGTTCAACCTAACAAATCCTTTCTAGTGCAACTTAAGAAAGAGCTTTTTGGTACAAATAGATCAGGTGGCTTTCCCGGTGGCTCAGTGGTAAAGAATCCACCTGCAGTGCAGGACATGCGGGTTTGATCCGTGGGTCAGAAAAATCCCCTGGGGGAGGAAATGGCAACCCACTCCAGTATTCTTGCCTGGAGAATTCCACGGACAGAGGATCCTGCGGGGTTACAGTCCATGGGTTGCAAAGAGTTGGAGGTGACTGATCAATTAAACAACAACAAATAGGTCAGCCTCAAGGCACAAATCAATTTAAAAAAAAGGCATTTGCTTTGGATTTTAATGCATTTATTATAATTCCTTTTTTAAAAAAGTACTACTTAGGATTCATACCCTACGTGAGGTGTGACTGCTTCGAGGGTGTGTGTTTCTAACAACGCCTCCCGCAGGCTGTGCTCTCAGGGGCCGAGCCTGGGCACCTTGTGCTTCCTTGCTGGGTGACACAGGGCCTTCCCGAGGACCAGTGCATCAACAAGAAGTTCCATCCACCCCCCTCCACGGGGTACGGAGCACCCCTCTCCACTTCCCCTTCAGCACTTCTAAGACGTGCTGTCACAATGGAAACCCTACAAGAAATCAAACATCATCCTCACAGCCCCGGGAGCACCTGGGCTTCTCTTGTCCCTCAGAGCAAAGCTGAACTGTGTCGTGGTTTTCTGTTTTTCTTTTTGAGCAACATCTGTTCTGAACGCCAGCTTAGCTGTGTGTTTTGAGGGGGCCTGTGATCTGCCCTGTCTAGTCTGTCACAGAGGGGCTACTGGAGAGGGGCTGAGAGGATAACAGCACCAAGAGGGTCAAGACCAATGTCACAGGGAAGGGGACCACACCAGGGAACCAGGTTTCCCAAGAAGGGCCCCAAACCACCTGTTTCAGTGACTTGGAAAAAGCTTCCCAAATCTCTACCCTGTGACTCCGGACTTTGTCTCCAGGACCCTCCTGATCGCCTTCCAAACTCACTTAGCACTTCCTAGGCCCTTGGACCAGGAGCATACCCTGTTGTAAAGTGGTTCATGCCTTCTGTGAAGAATGACTAGCAAGCTTGGGTTTAATTCATTTTTTTTCCCCAAGCGAAGGATACAGAGAATAAAACAGTGACCTTCACTCTGCAGCAGTGAGAGGAACAACTGCAGACAAGAAGACTTATTTCTGCAGTGGTAGGTGACCTTTAGAAGTGATAGTGATGAAAAGCGAGAAGCTACAGGAACCCCGCTCCCCAGCAGGCAGCTCTGAAACAGCACGTGTGGCTGTGAGGAAGAGAAGGAACAGGCTCAGGACTGAGTCCTGCTCTGGGTCTCTGTGGGCCCAGGACTAGGGATGAGTTCGGGGATGAGGACTCGAAGTTTACACTCTAAAAACCTGCTTGATCTTCTTCAGATCAAAATCTGTCCCCACTCTGTGGGCACCCTGACTACTGCCCTCTGCCCTCAGGCCAACACACCCCAGGACCTGGTACCTTGCTCCTCTTCACATAGGAGTCCTCTTCATAAACATCTCGGGACAGACCAAAATCTGAGATCTTCATCCTGCGGCCTTCAGCTACCAGGACGTTTCTGGCTGCCAAGTCCCGATGGACGAGCTGTGGGGAAGACAACAGCAGGGACCCCTGAAACCTGGGCCCATGGCTGGCAGAGGGGGCGCGGGGCTGGGGTGGCACGCACCTTCATCTCAGCCAGGTACTGCATCCCTCGTGAGATCTGCCAGGCAAAGGAGATGAGGTCGCCCATGGTCAGGGCCCGCTCCTCCGGGTTGTCCAGGTAACTGGAGTTGCGGCTGCCCCCGCTGCCCACGTAGCCAGGCCCCGCCTTGCGGCTCTCTCGGAGGAAGCCCCGCAGGGAGCCGTACTTGGCATACTCCACGATGAGGAGCAGTGGCCCTGGGGGCAGAGCGGTAGGTACGTGGACTGGCTGCCTAGGTGGCCCTGGGCAGGCGGGAGTTGGGCCAGCATGGGGCAATCGCTCCCGGCAGCCTGAGGACTCAAGCCCTGGCTCACTCTCACATCTCTCTGCTCTCCACCTTGCAGTGCTATGTTGCTTCAGCTGTGTCTGACTCTGTGTGACCTACAGGCTATAGCCTGCCAGGTTCCTCGTCCATGGAATTTTGCAGGCAAGAATAGTGGAGCGGGTTGCCATGTCCCTCCCGAGGGATCTTCCCGACCCAGGGATTGAACCCAAGTCTTTAATGCCTCCTGCACTGGCAGGCAGGTTCTTTATTACTAGTGCCACTTGGGAAGCTCCTCCATCTTGCAGGGGCTTCGGATTCCAAAGCCAGCTGCCTGGACGGTTGACCACAACCTCTTTCCTGGGTGCCCAGGGCAAGCAGTCACTGCATTTGGAGCTGCCCTGGGAGATAACCGCTGTTGCTCAGATGTCAGGTCTTTCTGTACCCCTGGTCTTGCCACAGTATTGCCTGGGCACAGCTGATGGAGGCAGAGGTTCTGGACTGTCCATGGCCACCCTCTCCCTGCCCTGCCTGCTCTTGGGCCGCAGTCCTGCCCAAGGCCCGGCCCTGAGCGCTACTGGTGCTGACTGGTGTCCCTGCTGCTCTCTCCCTGTTGGCCTCCCATCTCCCTCACACCCCCACACACACAAAGTGGGAGGCCCCCAGGGTGGCAAAGCAGTTTTGGAAGACCAATAGAGCAAGATGCTCTTATGTGAACAATGGTGATGCTGCCGCTGCCTTTGCCACCCGAGGCTGGGGTGGGGCTGAGATCACCTGGAGGTTATGGCATATCTAAGTAGGTACCCAGGAGACACTGCTCATCTCTGGACTTCCCTGTCTTAGGGGCTCGGCCTGGGGCG
The DNA here is from genome assembly GCF_023091745.1 of Budorcas taxicolor. Taxonomy (NCBI): domain Eukaryota; kingdom Metazoa; phylum Chordata; class Mammalia; order Artiodactyla; family Bovidae; genus Budorcas; species Budorcas taxicolor. Next base: position 32,046,349 of record NC_068914.1, read on the forward strand.
GGGTGCTGACAACCAGGATGTCGCCAGAGACATGGCAGCTCTGGAAAGCCCAGGAACACTCCTGTGGCACCCCTCACGGTCCACTGACACCCAAGTTCCAGGCAAGGGCCAGAGTCAGAGCCATGCTTCCAAGAAGAGAGAGGACGGGCCAGAGAAGAAAAGGATGGGGAAGGGGGAGAATCCAGAATGGAGCGGCCCGGAGCCCCTGGCCTGTGCCCGGGCAGCTGCTAGTCCCCGGCCGCTCTTACCATCCTGGCTGCAGGCCCCGTACAGCTTGATGACTTGCGGGTGGTTGACCTGCTTCAGGAGGTTGAACTCTGATAGCAGGTCCCGCAGCTCGCTTGGGGAGGCATTCTCTGAAACGCACAGAAACAAAGCCGGTCGCAAAGCCCCTGCTACCACGTTGCTGGGTCACAGACGCACACGAGGGGTCTACACAGACTTGTCTCCTTCCCAGACATCCCACCCAGGTTCAGACTGAGGCCTGCCAGGACTTCACTGCTTGGGGCTACTCTCAGCCCATGGAGGGTCAACAGGGGCCTCAAGTGCCTCCAGGGAGTAAGAACTGGAGGAGCGCACTTTCATGTGAGCAGATCTTTCCATGGAAAGCCTTCTGGGCTGGGCTGTGCACGCAAATGGCATTATTTCCCTGCAATCACCATCTCTCAAAGACAGAGGTGCACAAAGATAACCCTCCATTAACCCTTCTGGGGAGGTAAAGGGACTCCCTGGTGTCCCCAAACACCTGCTGAGCAAGCACTTGGCAATGGGGGTGTGTGAGGCCCTGGAGAAAGGTGAAGGCAGTGAGACTTCACAGAAGTCCTCTCGCCACATTGAGCACGTGAGTCCCAAGGGCAGAGAGAGTTGTACTCAGGAGCTTGGGTGTGGAGGTCTCCTGGCCAAACCATCCTCCTGGGTCATGCCCCACATCCTACTGCCCAGGTCTGCCACTGCCTCTGGCTGTAGACTTGTCTGGAAATATGACAGCTGGGAGATGGGGTATTGGAACCCTTTGGACCACACATGGGTGACCCAGGGCCAGTCTCACTGTGCCCTCTTAGGGCCTGGGGTCTCATAGGCAAGGGGTGACCCCAGTCTGAGGGCTTGGGTAAGTACACAGAGGTACCCAGCACTGCGTGGCTCCCTGACTGCTGAAGATCAGTGTGCATTAGCCCAAAATGTGCCCACCACATGGCCACTGGGCCCTCAGTTGGTCCAGCTGAGCCAGAGCTGGGCCATGGCAGAGGACCGTCTACCCAGTCCCTGCTGAGAAGCAGCAGTGAGGATACCCAGCTTGTGGCAAGACTGGGGCAGTGCTGGCCCGCTAAGGGCCGGGGGGGACTGGGCAAGGCAGGGCCCTGGGGGCAGGGGCCAGTCCTTACGAGTGGTCTCTTCACCAGGACTTCAGTGGACGCTTGGCGAAAGGAATGAATGGGGCAGACTGGGGTGGGGAGAGCTGTCAGTTTTGAACTAAAGGGCTTTTAATTTAAACTCCGATCTTTACCCAACATGGATGCAGAAGCAGCATGGCTCTGGAAGCTTTCAAGGGAGGACTGTCTTACCCCACTTCTCCAGGGACCACACCAGCCCACATCATCCATGGTGGGGGTCCCTAGACTGCAGCCGCTCAAGAGCAGGGGTGGGGGATTGGTTCTTCGGGAGCAGCAGGCTGACTGCCAGAGTCCTGGCTGTCACCAGGGCTTCATCCACCCGCTGGGGCCCCCGCAGGTGTGAGTGGCAGAGCCCCCTCTGTACTACCCGGTCAGGTACCTTTCAGCATCTTCACAGCCACAGTCGTGTACCCCGCTTTGCCTTTCAGCCGGAAGGCTGTGGCCTTGACCACTTTTCCAAATTCGCCTTCTCCCAGAGTTTTTCCAAGCACCAAGTTCTTCCGTGGGAATTCCCACTTGGGATCCTCCTACATTGGGTGTGAAGGAAGAGAGAGAAGAGAGATGATGAAGTTAAGAGGAAAGGAAGAAGGCAAGAGCCGGTGGACAAGCTCCAGTATGCAGAGAGGTGACAGTCACCATGTCCAAGGGCAAGACCCCACAGTCAAACCCTGAGGTGATGACAAGATGCGTCCCCCCACAGGAAGGCAGCTGTTGCCACAGACCGGCTGGACTCCGTATGCTCATACCCTCACTGGCCTCCACCTACTGTAGATGCCCAGGGCCTGGTATCTCCAGTGAGGGACTCACGGTTTACTCAGCACCCACAGGTGCTCACAGGGGAGCACAGCCCCTTCCCTGGGAGTCAGGCCCAAGCCTCATGGCGCCGCCTCTGCTTTGGACACCAGGCACTGCAGCGGCCCAGGCTCCAGGACTTCCAGGAGAACTCAAGCAGCACCTGTGCCCCCAGTTGCCTACCAGCCCTGGACTCCCAGCTACAGGTGGGGGTGTCAAGGACACCTTCCTGGTGTGGCAGCCTCTAGAAAGTTACCACTGTGCCCCTCAGGAACCCCCGCCCACCCTTCCCTGCCAACATGTGGAAGCATCTGCTCCCCCACAGCCTAGCCACTGCCTTGAACTTGCACACACCAGCCTTCCCAACACGCCATGCCCACTGAAGACCCCTCTGGGGTGGGGCCTTCCCAGACCCCGAGGCTGGCTCGAGGACCTGAACTCTGGGGATGCTGAAGCCTGTCTGGAACCTGCCCTCCCGTCAACACTGGGTGCCCAGGTCCCCAAGTCTCACTGCGGCTGGGTGTGGCTCCAGGGGCTGTTTATGATGTGCCTGCCAGGCTTGCCTAACCCACAGACACACCACCACTGGGGACCTACTGCCCTGCAGGGACCAGAGCCCTGCGTTCTTACGTCTGGGAGCAGAGGCAGCCTCCTCTCAGCACCACAGTCAGGGGCGCCTTCCAGCCAGCTCCCCAGGCGTCCTGGTGTCTCAGTTTCCCCAAGAACCCATTCTGCTTGTTCTTTAAGTTGCAAGAGAGTCAGTCGTGTCTGACTCACATGGGCTACAGCCCACAAGGCTCCTCTGTCCATGAGATTCTCCAGGCACTGGAGTGGGTTCCCATTTCCTCCTCCACCAAGAACCCACAGTCAGGCTCAAAGGTGACAACACAGTTGCCACCGCCCTGGTGCCCACACTGCACTGGATAACGACTGACTGCACACAGAGACTGGGCTAAGAGGGGATATCACTGATTTGTTTCTCTTTAAAAGTGCTAAAAACCCAAAGTGTCCCCCCACTTTATGTAAAACACAACTAAGGCCAAAGGGTCGAATAATGTGTCTAAGACCTCAGAGCTGGTCAGTGTGGCCCCTGGGCCTCATGCCCAGCTCTGGCTTCTCTGCACTCTGGGCTGGAGGCCGAAAATGGACCGTGGCCCCCCCAGAGAAGAACCGCTCTCACTGTGCATCTCAGCACACACCGCCAGGGCATATAAGGAATCAAATGGCTCATCCCTGGGCCACGAGGGCCATTCCCAGATGTGGTGGCCACAGGGGCCTCCCTCCTGACTTTGCCAGTTCCAATCACTCCGCACTCAGCAGCCCCCAGTCCCCGTAGCATTTCAGTCTCCTCAGCAAGCACACTGAAGGGCAGACAGGCAGAGGAGCGGCCTGGTCGGGCAGGAGGTGGTGTCTGAGGCTCCCGCACTGACCGCAGGCCCAGACCATGTCCTAGAGGAGGAGGCTCCGGCTGACTCTTCCCGCCTTGGCAGGCCAGTCACAGAGTCCTGGGGCTGGGCTCCCCCACAGATGCCTGAGAGGCCTCTCAGCACCCCCACTCTCCAAGCCACGGACAGACTCCCCTATCGGCTGCTGCCACCCATGGCCAAGCCCCCCACCTGCCAGTCTGTCTCGCCTGGATGGGGGCAGTGTTTCATCACGGGCTCCTACCCAACAGACTCCCCAACAGAGCAACCTGTGGAAATGAAGGCAGAACATCGGCCCCAGCCCTAGGGGGGTCCTACCCTCTGATAATAAAACTCACACTCCTCCTCAGGGCCTCCCCCCAAACTTCGTCCTCCAGCACTTGGGGCCTCCGCAGGAGAGATCTCAGGCGGGTACAGCACGGCCTGCCCTCTTCTTGGAACCTAACAGCCCAGATCTCGCTCATTTAAATCAGCGCCCATCCTTCTCCACCCTGCTTCATGCTCTCTGCCCCACCCCTGCCTTCTGCCCTCCCTGAAGGGCAGCTCAGTGGAGGTAGAGGACGGCTGGAAGCTCACAGGGTCCTCCCAGTGGGCAAGGGTGCACTAGCCCCAGGGGCCCTGCACCCTTTGTCCCCCCCATCCCTTCCCCAGTTGCCCTAGACCAGAGGCTACCCACAAGCTCCCTGGAACGGCTGCCTCTCTGGCCCTGCTGCCACACGGAGAACCTCACCGGGATCTTGAAGGTGTCCACCGAGACCTGGTTCTCCATGGAGTCCAGAGAGGGCCGGCGGGCGCCAGACGAGGAGTAGCTGACCGGGAAGGCTTGGGCGGGTCGGCGGAAGGTCATCTCGGCCGAGGCAATGGGCGGCTTGTGGGCGTTCTTGTGGTAGCGGTGGATGCAGAAGGTGGACAGGAGCACAGATACGATGAAGGAGAAGAGCACGGCCGCCGTGATCACTGTGCGGCAGAGCTCATCACACAGGGAGTCTGCAAGTAGGCGGGGGCCGTGAGAGAAGACACCCCAGGAAGGGGACCCTCAACACCCCACAGAGCCACACCTGTGACAGCCAAGAAGTGGCTGCTGTGACCGACTGTGAGCTGCCTGCCAACCCTCTGGACCCGTGGCAGGTACTGTTCTGTTATGTTTTTGCTACAGGAGACTGTTATTGCCCTTTTCTGGAAGGAATGAGCATTTATAAGCAGCCTGCCTGAGGTCACACACCAGAAGTTGTGCACCCCTGCACCCCACCCCCACCCCCACCCTAGAACGCTGCACTGAAGCCAGAGGCCCAGGGGCCCTCAGGGTGGGAGGAGAAGCTCTTCTCCTGCGCTCCTAATATCTTCTGTTATTTTATGTTCAATATATAGTGGAGAGGAAAAACAAGTAGCCCAGGATCTGGGCCATCCCAATGACCACTCAAATGCCAGAAAAGCTCCCCATGTGTTCAGTGGGGCCCCCCTGTTCTAGAAGAAGCACCTGGAGGGTGCTGGGAGGGGGAACCCAGCTGCCCAATGCCACAGGCCCAGGAAAGGCTCTACACAGGGACAGTCTGAGGAGATGCTGAGTTCTTTGGTGGAAGAACTAATTTTTCAGTCCAATCTTTATTATAGAACTTGAGGCCAGGGAATGCTTTGGTGGTCCAGTGGTTAGGACAGGGAGCTTTCACTGCCATGGCCAAGATTCAATCCTTGGTTCGGGAACTAAGAACCCACAGGCCTTGCAAAAAAAAAAAAAAAAAAAAAAAAGGAACTTCGGGCCACAAGGCGGTCTTAGTAGCCCTGAGCCAGCTCCTTGTCGGCACACATGGGGGACCCGAGACTCCAGGGAAGAAGTTCCAGGTATCTCTTCTTCCTGCAATCGTCTCCCTCGCTCCCTGGAGGCTCAGGGAGGCATCGGGATCCCAGCCAGCTGTGCCCCGCCCCCCCCCACCCCAGCACCGCAACGCACCCTGGCTGTCCTCCGGCTCGCAGAAGCACTTCTTCTCCTCAGGGAAGCAGTTGCAAACACCGAAGCCAGCTTTAATCCCCCGGCGTTCCCCAGGCTCGTGCCCACCGACGATGCTGCCGCCCCCTGAGGACAGACACCACCCACTCAGCAGCCCACTCTCAGCCTGCAGGGGGGCCTGGCCAGCCAGGACCACCAGACAGGATCATGAGAGGCCCCTCCCCACCTGATGTCAGCACTCTCAGGCCCAGGGAGCACAGTGAGCTCAGAAGTCTGGGTCACCTGGGCAGGAGCCTCAGCATGCATGCGTGTGTGCTAAGTCACTTCAGTCATGTCAACTCTTTGCAACACTATGGACTGTAGCCCACCAAGCTCCTCTGCCCATGAGATTCTCCAGGCAGAAATACCGAGTGGGTCACCAGGCCCTTCTTCAGGGGATCTTCCAAATCCAGGGATCAAACCCGCGCATCTCCTGCGTTGGCAGGTGGGTTTCCTTACCACCAGCACCATCTAGGAAGCCCCAGTCGCAGCATGATGGGCCCCCAAACCAGCTCCCTGGCCGCATCGGGCAAGAGGAGGAACCCCTAGGCTGCTCTGGGCCCTGGCCAAGGTCCACACTTGGTTACTTTTCAGAAGCAGAAAAGGGGTAGCAGGGGCAGCTGGGAGTCCGCAAAACGGGGACAGGGAGTAGTGCCCCATGAGTTGGCCAGGGCAACACTGGAGAGTGTGGGTCAAGCCAGCAAGCTCTAGTTTGGGGGGAGGAGCACCTTTATTCAAACAAAATGTTAGGAAAGGGCTCGACACTCAAAACCCAGGAACTCGGCTGGTCTGGCTGAAGTCCAGGTGAGAGTGGTTACTGCCCGCCTCCCCTCCCATCCAGGCTCCTGCTTGCTCAGGTTCACCATGCAGGCTCATCAGGCTGCTTACGGAGGCAGTCCTGGGGGCAGATGTTGGGGTCTCTGCTCTCCACGGCATCACAGTGGCCATCGGGGCAGGTCCTGATGCTGGGGGAGCAGGTGGAGAAGTTCCTGGTGATCCCTACAACACAGAGCGGGCAGGTATGACCACAAGGGAGCAGCTGCCCTGTCGGACTGCAGAGCCAGGAGGATCGCACCCCAGGGCCTTCCAGGTCAACCCTGTACCCCACCCCATCCCCTGCAAGGAAGAGCAAACTGAGATCTGAGCAGAGAAGAACCACACACAGAGCCCCACCAGCGGGGCATCCCTGAGGTGCAGGGCAGCCAGGATGGTGAGGGCCGGAGGAGCCAGGCAGTCCCAGAGCTGTGCCAGGCTCACATCAGAGAGGCCAGAAGAGGCTGGGACCCTCTCCAGGCCGCACTGTGGGTGGGACCCTCAGACTGGAGCGCCCAGCTGGCAGCCAGCCACTGTCCACACCCAAGCCTGCCCAGGTCCCTCCTATTTGGGTCCACGTCCCCTGGGCTGGGACTTCATGGATAGAGCCTCTCTGAAGACCATTTTGGATATTTTGAATTACTTTAAGGTTTGTGTTTTCATGGAGTAAAGCCAACTATAAATGACATGTCAACAGTGTAGCCTACCTTAATTCCTCCACTTCTTGGATGCACAGAAATATTACCAAGAGATCTTCGAAAAGGGTCTGTGAACTATGTGTCTAAAAGCATTGGGTGAATGGGGGGAAGAGTGGGAAGAAGGGATAGTCAGGGAGTCTGGGATACACATGTACACACACTATATTTAAAATAACCAACAAGAACCTACTGTATGGCACATGGAACTCTGCTCAATATTCCAAAAAAACCTCAATGGAAAAAAATTTGAAAAAGAATAAATACATGTATATGTATAAGTGAATCACTGTGCTGTACACTGGAAACTAACACAGCATTGGTCATCAACTATGCTCCAATATAACATAAAAAGTTCAAAAAAAAAGGCATTGGGTGAATACAGTGGCTCAGATAGTAAAGAGTCTGCCTGCAATGCTGGAGACCTGGGTTCGATCTCTGGCTTGGGACGATCCCTGGAGAAGGAACTGGCTACCACTCCAGCATTCTTGTCAGAAAATTCCATGGACAGAGGAGCCTGGCGGACTGTAGTCCACGGAGTCGCAAACAGTCAGACCCGAGTGAGGGACTAACGCTTTTACTTTCACATTCACGTTTGCATGTGTATTTGTGTGTTTCCGGGTAGAGAAATGGATACATACATGTTAATTACCATCTGGTTTGGGCACCAATCCAGAAATTCAGAATTTTAGAATAACGTAAAAAGAAAACACACACATCTCAACTTTGGTCCCAACCTTCTCAAGTCTAGAGCAAGGTTAGCCTCAGGCGCCTGTGACCCCATCTGTGATAGACAGTTGGAAAGTTCCCTGCTCCCTGCGCCCGTGACCACCGTCTCCTGGCATCAGGGGCCACGGCAGGGACCAAGCACAGGGGGAGACTCGATGGGCAGGGGTGGGAGGTGGCGCAGAGGCTGGCAGGGCCCGCCCGCACAGACCCCACTCCCACTCAGCCCGCATCACGCTCCCCACCGCCCGGCTCCGCCCAGGGCCTACCTTTGCCGTCTCCCTGCCTCCACTCGCACCTGCCCGTCAGAGAGCCCAGGCCGCCGCATTCCTCACATTCGGGCCGCCTCTTGCTGACCGCGCAGGACAGGGGGCAGCCAGGCTCCTCAGGCACGTCTAGGGGTGGCAGAAAGCAGTCCCAGGGGGCCAGCCTGCCACGGGCACCCATGGGTGCAGGCAGCACTGGCTGAGCTGTCCCCACGAGTTGAGCCCAGAGGGGAGGCAGTCACTAAGCTCTGCGGGCGTGGGGTGGTGAAAGGGCTGCTGGGGGACAGGGTGGCATCACAGTCACTCAGTGGGGGCAGCTAGGGGGCTGAGTATGGAGAGGGGATGGGAAGTGGCCAGACTCAGCCAGGGACACACAGGACACCCAGTTAAACTTGAACTTCAGAGAACAGTGAATACCTGCTTTGTGTAAACAAAGCCCTAATACCACAGAGACGTAGGAGAGTTTGTCTTCTAACACGCTGCAAAGGCTACATGAGACATACGTACTCCATGAGAACTGCTCTTTGTTTACCTGAAATTCACAGCCTGAGTCCTATAGTACCCGGCGGCCCTAAAACAAGTGCGCAGGTAGGGCCTGCTGACAGGGCGATGGGCAGCAGGGGCCACCCACACGCTGTCACTCTGCACTGAACTGTGTCACACCCCGCCTCGTCATCCTTCCAGTGCAGGTGTGTGCTGTTTTCTCATCTTACAGAGGAGGCGGCTCAAGGAAGCCCACCAGTCAGCGACGGGGTACAGGACCACACCCTTCTACAGGAACAGCCCAAGGCTCTGCCACGCCCCGTCCACCCTGACCCTTCCCGCAGCCCGGGCACTCACACATCCCTTCCACGCTAACGAGCAGCGGGGCCTGGGCTTGCTGGCGGGTTGGTTTCTCGGCGGCCACCACCGTGTACTGGAGCTGGGCACACTCGGGCCGCTGCAGGGCCTCCGTGTCATTCACAAACAGGGTCCCCGAGGTGTCCTCAGCCGAGGTGACCATCCCCAGGGCGCTGCAGTTGGCGCTGGAGGGCTGCAGCCTGTATTGCACTTGGACGCCGCTCAACTCCTGGCAGTTTTCCACGCAGACTTTCCCGATCTAGGCATGGGATCAGGGAACCCTTAGCTGGGTGGCTGGACCACCTGGGACAGTGGCTGGAGGGACTCCGTGCCAGCTTGAGTCCCAGGACAGTTTCCCACTCAGCCCAGAGATTGCGGCCCCCAATCTCCCCATCCTCCAGGCCCCTGGAGTCTGTAGACCCATCTGCCTGGCTGGCCTGGCCCTGCCCAGGCCATGACACCACCCTTCATCCCAGTTCCTGGGAGCCGGAGGTGGAAAGAACACAGGGTTCCGGGCTTCGGTTTAGGGACTGGCCCTCCAGGGAGGCGCTTGCTGGCTTGCCCGGCTCACTCCTCACTTGCTCCCTCATTCAGGCACAAAGGCAGCCTGGATGCCTCCCACACACCTCCCTCTCCTCTGCGCAGGCCCGTCGTGCTCTGGGGACCACTAGGGTCCATCCTTAGTGTCCTGTCTGGGTCTCCTGCCTGGTCAGCCAGAGCACGGCACCTGGGCCACAGTTCACACAGCAGGGTTACTGTCCCACCCGGGACCTGGAGCCTCCTAAGACTTGGGCCAGAACCCCGGGGAGAGAAGGGATACTTCTCTAGGCATGCCTCATGGCCGCAGTGGTCACTGGGGCCTGGAACTCTCCTTTTCCCTCCCTCACCACCCAAGTTGGAGTTAGGGCTGCTGGGGCTTGAGATCAGAAGCTCTGACTAGTCAAGGCCAAGGGCTGGGGGACTGGCAGCAGGCACAGCGGCCCTTGCCTGCAGCTACAGGTCAGGCCCTTGCTCAGCCTTGCTCCGGCCCAGGGCAGAGCCAGGCTCCACCAAGCCCACTCCTGACACCACAACAAAACCACCTCCTGGGCTCTGAGCACTTCCTTGTGCACAGCGGGTTCACTTCCACTTTCTCCCATGATCCTCAAGATTGCCTGAGGTCACCACCTTCAATTATAATCATACTGGACTTATAATACTAAGGGGGGGCTGGTGAGAGACTGCAGTGTGTGTAAGGCCGGGATGGGACTCAGGTCCCTGCACCCTCCTGAGTCCAGGCCCAGGGAAAGACTTAGTGGGCAGGGCTGGGGGGGCATCGCAGAGGTTGGCAGGGCCCTCCCTCCCAGACGCCACTCCCACTCAGCCCTCATCACCCTCCCCACTGCCTGGCTCTGCTGACATACCCCTGGCAATGCCTGTGCCCGCCTCAGCCCGCCTGGACACCCCTCAGGCCCCTCTGCTTCATCACCTCTCACCCCTTGCCCTCTACCTCCAGGAAAGGCCTGGCAGGGGTGGCAAGTGGGGAGTCGGGCTGCGTCCAAGGGTGGGGCTCTTCTTGTGCTAGGTCCTGAGTGGCTGCCAGGAGTGGAGAGGGCACAGGAACCAACCACAGAAACTGGCAAAGCTGCTGTCCTATTTAGAAGATGACCCTAAATGGGACATGGCCACAGCTATGCCATTAGGAGAATGCAGTATGTTAAGTCATATGCTTGGCGTAACCGCAAGCAAACTTTAAAAAGTGCTTCAGAGAAACATTCTAGAAAGCACTGCACCAAAACGTTAGACACTGGCTGATATGAGGAAAAGAGATCGCTCCTGTCTATCCCTTAGATCCTTTTGGTGAATTCTTACTACTTTTCCTTTTTTTTTCCTACTACTAACCACTCTTTTCTGGTGACAAACGCAAAATAAGCTCTAGCAAACAGACTTGCAGGAAGGTAGAAAGTAGAAGCACTTCCTGTCTTTCCCTGCAGAGATCTCCACTAATGCCTGTGTTTGCACACTTCGAAATTTCCGGCAATGAAGACTTGGTTTTGAACATATGGAGCCATCTGAGACCAATACTTCTGCAAAGTACTTTTCCCACTTCATTCACCCGGAACGTCTTTCCAAGTTGGCACAGATTTACCTGGCACTGCTCTTTCATTAGCAAAAAATGTAAAAATGCTGAGAAGGGAGAGGCCAAAGAGGGGCCCACAAAGCCCACCAGCCCCTCTCACGACTGCTCCATTCTCCCACGGCCTTAGCCTCCCTGGCTCTGTGCCTGTTGCTCCCCAGGGAGCAACTCTGTGTGCTCAGGGAGGGGGTGCCCACACATGTCCCCCATGTGACCCCCCATCCTGGGGGTCGCTGCTCCTCCATTCCCCTCCCCAGGTTGGCAAGAGGCCAGGGGCTCACCTGGGCGAAGCGGTGGGCCCGCCTGCTCACCGAGAAGGAGTAGGCGCTGGGCAGGCGCAGGCTGACTGGCAGCACGGACACGTTGAAGTGGAGGAGGACGACACCCTCCCCCGGGCCCTGGAAGTCTGAGTCGTTGACCAGCACGGCCAGCTGCACAGCCCAGCTCTCCGAGATGGGGAGGCTCCGGTTGAGAACCAGCCCTGTGGGTGGAGGCATGTGATGATGGGCAGGGGCCCTGCCCAGGGTGGAGACCACTGCCCCACGCTGCTGCACATCTCCCCTGCAAAGCATTCCCTGGACACACGGGCATACGTGTGACAGCAGGTACTTCTACCCACACGGTATGCAGACAACAGACCTGGCAGGAGGCACTAAGGTTGAACTACTTTAAACATGAGTCACTGTGCTGAGCTGAACCCAGAAGACCCTCCTCAGCTAGGAGGTAACCTCAGCAAGGCGTGTGTGTGTGTGCACATGTATAAGAAAGATGCATGTCGGGGGCAAGCACACACAGGTAAAGACCCACCACCACCACCATCACCACCATCAAGGTCCCAGGAAGACTGTCCTGCCCCCTGAGAACTTCTTGCAACAGCACCAGCCTCCTGTGGACCCTCAGATTCCACAGCCTCAAGCACCCAGGAGCTTCCACACTCCTGAGCAGTCACCGTGTGCCAAGGCTAAGATCCGCATTTAGTAGAGCACAAAGGAGGCGAGGATCTCTCGGAGCACATGGAGTATGGAGTGAGTGTGCAGGGGCAAGGATGACATTTCCCCTCACACAGAACAGAGGTCATCAGAGGCTTGGTGAGGAAGGAGAAGGTGGAAAGGGGTAAAGGCACCAGTGATCCTGGGTTCCCCAGAAGCAGGTCCCCAAACAAGGATCCAAGCACAAGGGGCATATTTGAAAGGTGATCCTACAAAACACAGGCAGGAGGGCAGGTGAGGGAGGCGGGGAGGTTTGGTGTCCTGCAGATGAGCCCTGGGGGCACATGGTGCTTAGCCCTGAGGGCGAGCACGTTTCAGAAGCCAGACGGGACAGTCATCCCAGAACCCTTCAATTTGAGGGCACAGAGCTGCTACTGGACATCAGCTCCTGTTAGCGGAGAGTTGCTGGTTGGGTGTCAAGGATCCCTGAGCACTTGAGCACCTAGGAGGTGGCACAGCTGGTGCCAGGGGCCAGAGGGAGACAGGTGTTACAGTGAGCCCTGGCGTGGTCAGCACATGGTAGTGTGGTGGGGTCCTGGCAGGGTCAGCCTCGGCCTTGGGACAGTTCAGGGAGAAAGGACAGCCTGTAAACACCCACCAAGGTGGCCAAGGTGAGCCCAGCAGAGACAAAGGCTGGGAAGAAGGTTGGAAGGGGTGGCCACCTGGGTTGAGAGGGCCAGGATAGGTGTTGATGTGTGCAGGGTGCTGCCCTGCCCACGGAGAGCGGGCCGCCAGTTCCCAAGGGGGCCCTGTCAGGCCACACTGGTCCCCTCTTACTGTAGTCATGCACGGTTGCCCGCACAAAGCTGCCGTTGGCCTGGGCCAGGGTCTCATTGGGTGCGTGCTCCACTCGGAAGGTCCGGAGGGCCTTGGCGTCCCCAGACAGCAGCGTGTTCGTGTACCGTCTCAGGAGCTCCCCGGAGGCTGGCACCACGTCTGCATCGAAGACACGTAACGTGGCTACCACTGTGCCCTGCAAAGCATACGGGGGCCAGTCAGGGCCCCGAAAGCCAGAGCGCATAGCAGGGCACGTGCCCCACAGGTGGATCAGGTGTGTGCGGTCAGAGCTGGCTCCAGGGTCAGACTGACCAGGGTTTAAGCCGCAAGGGGCCCCCAGCCAGCATGCTTGTCACCGTTCCTGGGCCACTGCACCTCACCTCTGCAACAGGTGCGACGGCATCTCCAGACTTCCCGTGATTATGGGTTAGAGCAGACGCCCCGGTGCTCTGTGGAAGACCTCATTCAGGTCCCCACAGTGCAGAGCGGGCAGCCCGGCTCTCCTTCGAGGAAGCTGGGCCCCGCACAGTGGAGGAGTTAGCTCAGCATCATGGAGTGACAGACGACAGAGCTGGGACCTAAGCACAGCGTCCACCAGAATGCTCTCCTAAAGCTTCTTCTGTACCCCAGGCTGGATGGGGTCATGAGGGGGATTCTGAGTAAAGTCACAGGTCATCTCTGCTCTCACTACTGACCAGGCTCCACAGTGTCACCGTGGAGTTGCCCTCCCAGGCTCATGAGACACTTCCCTACGCCATGTGCTTTCCTCCTGCCCATCCATCCACCAAACTTGCTCCGGGGCGCCCCCAGAAGCAGGCAACCACCGGATATCCGACCCCGACCCTCCCCTTGCTCCCGCCAGCCTGTCGGCTGCAGGATAGCCCAGGGCCCAGCAGGTGGCAGTCACGCTCCGCCTGCGCGGGCCAGAGGAAGGCGGGGCCCCGATGCGCGCGGGGCTGCGCAGGGACATCCCTGTCAGATCCAAGGGCCCGTCTTCCTCCACTCCGGGGTACCTTCCCTGAACTCACTGGCCCTCCCTTGAGGGGCTGACAGCCCGAAGAAGGCAACGCCCTCCTGGCAGATGTCCTCTCGTCTCCTTGGGGCAGCGCGCCCCGCCTGTGCAGCAGCACAGTTGCGCCCCTCTGATGTGAGCCCTGCCGGTTGAGTCGGAGGCTGGGCACCCCTACCCCCAACCCCACCGGCACGCCAGCACCTCCCCTCGCCCGCCTCCCAGGGCAGGGGTCAGCTCGGTGCCAGTGGGGCTGGTCCTCTCTCCTCCTCAGCCGTCCTGGAAACCAAGAAAACCCCCACAGACAGGCTGATGGACAATGAAAGACGAATAGCTAGAGTGGTCAGCCACATAACTGGATGGCTAGGTGGACAGCTGAACACACCAAGAACAGATGACGCATGGAGGGACCCAGATGCCCAACAGAGAGGCGACAGACACTAGACGAGCACCAGACAAACGCATAGGCACCTCCTTCCGCTTGAACTCCACCACGGCGCTGGCGCTGTCGACGCCCCCGAGGAAGGTGGGAGCAGAGTCGTCCTCGTCGTACACGGTCACGGGGAAGGGCGCCATCACCTCCTCCTCGCGGGCGCCCACGCGAACCGTGCACGCGGCCACCAGCTCATACTTCTCCCGCTGCTCGCGGTCCAGGGCCCAGCGCGTGCTCACCTCCAGGCTGTCCGGATCGCAGCGGAAAGGCAGACTCTCACCTGAGCACCAAGCAGACCAGCAACCCCGGGATGACCCCGAGCTGCGGGGAGGGTGAGCTGCCTTCCTCAGGGGCCCACAGGAGAGGAGACAGAGCTGGGGTGCATGCTGGGCCTGGGCCGCGGCCCTTCTTCAGCTCCACACCAAGCACAGTTTGCAGTGAAGACTATGCTCTGAGCGTCACTGTGCCTGCAGTCTGCACCGGTGCTGATAGGGAAGAGCCGGGACCAGGAGGCCTGCCTCAGGTCCTCAGCCTGATCACCTAGGAGGGGCACACCCCTTCACACACCTTGCCTGCCTCCTCTGTGGCGAGGGCTGGCACCAGTCAGGCTGCAGGCCCAGAGATCCAGCTCCTAGTGTTTGCTGGTTTTCGAAAAATGTTAGCAATTTTCTTAACTATGGAAGCAAGACATGCTCATTTTAGAGAATGTGAGAAAAAAGCCACAATTCCACCACTTGAAAACCAACATGGGGGACGTTTGGTGTGATTTCATGCTAACACACACGTTTCTGACTGCCTGGTTTGGATCCCTGCCCTATACACCTGCAGGCTGTGAGGCCTGAGGCTGACGGCTCTGTCTCTTTGCGTTTCAGTTTCCTCGCCAGAAGATGAAGTGAAGTGAAAGTTGCTCAGTTGTGTCTGACTCTTTGAGACGCCATGGACTATACAGTCCATGGAATTCTCCAGGCCAGAATACTGGAGTGGGTAGCCGTTCCCTTCTCCGGGGCAGGGAGGAGGGTCTTTCCAACCCAGGGATCGAACCCAGGTCTCCTGCACTGCAGGAGGATTCTCTATCAGCTGAGCCACCAGGAAAGCCCCAGAAGATGAGATGCTGTGTTCGTCACCAGACACTGCTGTGAGTTCAATGACTCACTGCAACCTGGTGAGGGGACGACCAGTAATAACAACATACTCTTCAACCCAAGCCTGTCCTGGAATTGATCCTCCAGAAATGACCCAGAAAGGGGGAAAAGCGGGAGGCTTGAAGGTCAACAGTGACCACCCCATAGCCAACCTCAGGAGGGCTGTCAACTCCACTTGGTGGAAAAATCACATCAAAGCCACGTATTACACGTGGATTACACGTTTCCCTCTATTGCTTAAGGTTACAGAAACAGCTTTTATTTTTAAGTGAAAAAGGCTGCACACTAAACCATAAGCTTTGGGGACAATTTTGTACAAAGACATCCATCCCTGTCGCAGGATAAATGAAAGCACGCTGGGAGTGTGAGTGACTGCTTTCCTCACACTACTGAGGTTTCCTCGAACGTTATGACCATGTGTAGTGGGTGCCACCAACCTCGTGGGAATCCAGGCTTCATTTCCTAGCTGACCAGCGTAGTAAGTGTCCCCTTTAAGTCCCCTTTAAACTGTCTAAGGGCACCTCACTCATGGCGGCTCAGTTGCCTTCTCTCATCTCCACTCGAATCCAGGGCCCTTCCCCTACCCCATTCTCCATGTAGCCTCCCCAGGGCCATCGTATATTAGGACCATCTTGTGACAAGGTCCACTGTCCTTACAGCGGCCCAGGTGGAATCCTGGAACCATGCTTTGTCCCCTTGTGAATCTCTCAACACCCCACATTCAACTCCCCAGGAAATCTTGCTGGATCTTCCTGCAAAAACATGCCCAGAACCTGCCTGCTTCTTGTGGCCTAAAGGCTTCCACCCTCAACCCCAGTCCTCATCCTCTCAAACCACTCATCCTGCTTCCTCCAAACCACTCACCCCAAATCATTTCTCACACATCAGCCAGACTAACCTTTTAAAGGGAAGTTATATCCTGTCAATGACACCCTCCCCCGCAACCCTTGCAAATACCTTCTATGGCTCCCTAGTCCCCTCACCAGGAAGTCCTGCCCCCTCCCTTGAATTTTTCTGCCCTCAGCAGCCTCTGCCCTCCCCTCCAGCTACACTTCCCCCTTGGCACTTTCGAAGGAGCTCGCCCTGCTTGCTGGGCACCCTCCTTTACCTTGCTCCAGCCACCTGGCTTGGGACAGTGGTCTCCACCACTCTATGCCCTCTCAGCTTTACCTCCCACCTAGTCCCTTCAGAGGCCACCGAACGTCCTTAGCGCCTGTGTGGTCTCCACCTGCCACGGGCGGGGAAGGTCCAGACAGGTGGGATTTGGGCCTGAATTGTTCACTGTTTCATCCTTGGTCCTGAGAACCATGCCTGGCCTGTGGCCTGCATACATGAGATACACGTGGACCTCTGAATGAATGGATGATGGGGTGGTGCAGAGTCAACGTGGACAGCTCATGTAGAGGAACCGCAGCACTGTGCCTGGCACTCGGCAGGCATCGAGGAAGGCTCCATGCAGCTGGCACTCACCTCCCAGGAGCCTGTAGGCCACGCTGATGTTGGGGCAGAGGAACTGCACGGGCAGCAGGCGGAACTGGTGGAAGGTGCCGGGGGGCCTGTTCTCCCGGATGCGGAAGGACAGGCCTGACTCGGGGAAGCAGAGCTCCCGGGGTTTGAGGGCGCCACAAGCCGGGAAGGAGGCATTGATAACGGAGAAGTACACTCGGGCACAGCCCGGCCACTGGCACTCGGCCTCGCGAAGGGACGCGGGTGACAGGAAGACCCGGAGATAGACGGTAAGCAGTGGGAAGCCGCCGTCTGCAGAGAGACAAGTCAGGCCCCACCGGGGCGTCAGCCACACCTGCCTAGCTGGGACCTGAGTGGGGAGAGGGCAGAAGCTCGGGGCTGGTGCAAAGCCTAGTTCTCACCAAGGCCCACAGGGCTCTGCTGGGCATCCCACCCTGGCCCCCACCTCCTGCTTGCCCCCCTACGGCCCTGGACTTGGGATCTGGCAGCCTCAGGGGCCTGTGGCTCTGCTCCCTTGTCCTGGGGGTGCCTCACAGGCCCACCTCTCTGGTTATTCCAAGTTTCAGTTCAAATACCCTTCCTCAGAGAGGTGCCCTGAGCCCTGGGCCTAAGATGGAATGCTTCCCCAAGGCGGGCTCTTGGCACCTCAGGCGACCTCCCTTCCCTCCCTCACCCACTGCCCCAGGCACTTTCTTTCTTTTCTCACTTTTAAAAACACTACAGGGGTGGGATTGGGTGGCAGGCGGGAGAGAGGTTCAGGAGGGAGGGGACGTATGTATACCTGTGGCTGATTCATTGTGATGTATGGCAGAAGCCAACACAATATTGTAAAGTAATTATCCCTCAATTAAAAATAAATAGAAATAAAACACTTATTCTATTCTATTTTTGCCTGTGCTGCTGCTTGTGGGATCTTAGTTCCCTGACCAGGGACTGAACCCAGGACGTCAACAAGGAACGTGCAGAGTCCTAACCACTGGACCCCCAGGGAATACCATGCCACCCCTGCAGAGACACAGACTTCCCCAGCACCTTGAGAGGGGATTTCTGACAAGTTCCATCATGGAGGCACTATAGCAAACCCCTCCAACCTGTCTGGATCTCAGCTGGGGCAGGGGCTCTTCCTGGGCCTTCTATCTCAGCCCTAGGGAAGTCTCCCCGCCTCACATCTGCTCCTCCCATATTCATCAGTCCTCGCTTCTCCCTAGCCTGTCCTCTGTTGCTCCAGTTCCCTGCTGTGGTTAATAATTCTCCATATAAAATTTCTCTGTTCTAATTACCATGAGTTCTCTCCTGACTAGAGCTGGCAGGTGCATGAGGACAGAACACGCCTCCTATGAAACTCAGACCCTCGGCAAATTCCACTCTGGCAGTACTGTTCACAGCACAGTGCCTGGCTCTCAGCACTCACAGGAGTTCAGGGCTGGCGTGAGGGTCCAGGGAGGCCCTGTCTGCGGAGCAGGAGGTGGGGTTGTGATCACCATTTGGTGCCACAAGGCAGCACTCTGCTCCACAAACACCCTCCTCCCAGTGCCAGGGCCGCACGTGGGCTTCACTCCAGCCTGGACCCCTGCTCTGAGCAGCCAGCCAGACCTTCCTCCTGTCCACTTTCCTCCCTGGCACCAGGCCCCAGTCCTCACCAGGTGCCAAGGACAGCCTGCTGCTGACGGCAAGGTGGGTTCTCTGTGCAAACAGCTGCTTCTCCACCAAGTTCCAGACCATCCGCTAAATCAACATCTTGGGACTTTTCTAGCCTTTCTTAACTCTTCTCTCACGACCCCACATCTCTGTTAATCCAACTGGAAAAGACATTTGGAGCCAGCATGGAGTGAGCCCCTCAAGTCCTACACATAAGTTCTCCAAAATCCCAACAGCCTCAGAAGGCCTGAGAGTCCTCAGTGGTCCTCAAGCTCATCCTGGCTCCCTCACGGGCTGAACAAAGAAGACAGGCCAGCGCCACCTCACTCCCTAGGAGCTGTGTGATGGGCGCTAAGGAGGGACAAGGAGAGGGCGGGGCGGGGCGTGGGCAGTGAGGCGTGTGGGGGTGGGGTCAGGGCCCCCCCTTACTGCGGATGTTGAGCTTCTCCCAGGAGCTGTGGTCCAGGCTCTGGTTAAGGTAGAGAAGCCCCGTGTCCTCCTGGATGCGGACCCAGTCGTTCTCGTGCAGCCGCGTGCGGTAGGCGCCATAGAGGTGCTGGCCCAGGCGGAAGCTGGGCACCTCCTCCGGCACATCCCGCAGGGCGTGGACATAGAGCAGGGGCGTGCCGGCTGGCTGGTCCACGTACAGCTTCTCCCAGTAAGCGTCCCTGGAGAAGTAGAGTCCCAGCGGGGCTGTGGGAGGCAGGGAAACACGTGAGGGAGGGAGGGAGGGATGACCACGGTGATCGAGCCGGCAAAGCCCAGCAGCCCTCCCAGGCAGATCAGCTTTCCCAGCGGCTTGACTTCACATTTTAGTAATAGCTTCCTTGTGGGCCAAAAGAGAAAACCTTACTAATTTAAAATTCTGATCTAAGTAGGTCTTTCTCGTCTGTAGTCCTAAGAACATCAACACACAGTTATCAGTAGAGCTAAACACTAGCTGCAAATACACTGCTTTAAAACAGAAAAAGGAGGAAGTGAGGAAGCATGAACAGTTACAAAATCATCCTCAATTACCCAAGATACATAAGCAGGTAAACCACTCGGCTTTCACCCAGGCTTCTGCACAAATCACCTGGAGCCAGAGTTTTCAAGTGTACAAGACGCTGCCAGACAAGCAGAGCAGGCAGGGGTCCCCAAAGATGAACTAGGGCACTTTATAAGTAACAACGTGTGTGCACGCTAAGTTGCTTCAGTTGTGTCTGACTCTTTGTAACCCTATGCACTATAGCCCTCCAGGTTCCTCTGCCCTTGGAATTCTCCAGACAAGAATACTGGCGTGGGCTGCCACACCCTCCTCTAAGAGATCTTACTGACCCAGGGATCGAACTCGCATCGCTTACACCTCCTGCATTGGCAGGTGGGTTCTTCACCACTTGTGCCACTTGGGAAGCCCCTATAAGTAACAAAATATTCACCTGAAGTCACACACACTTCTACCATAGTACCGAAAAATTCCACTCCATCTATCTGAGAAAAATGAAAACATATGTCCGTCAAGTGATTTGTTCACAAGTGCTGGGGTTATTCACAGAGCCAAGAACTGGAAAGAACCCAGATGTTCTCCAGCAGGTGATTAGATAACAAATCTCGGTCCATCATACCACGGAACCCTGTGCAGTCAGGACGGGGCACAAACTATTGATACACACGACAGCCTGGACACATCTCATATACATCCTGCCAAGTGGAAGGAGCAGCACAAAAGAATCACATGGCGCCGTTCCAGCCTGATTTTAGGCGACAGAAAATCACTCCTGGGTGTTCACAGGAAGGACTGATGCTAAAGCTGAAACTGCAATACTTTGGCCACCTCATGCAAAGAGTTGACTCATTGGAAAAGACTGATACTGGGAGGGATTGGGGGCAGGAGGAGAAGGGGACGACAGAGGATGAGATGGCTGGATGGCATCACCGACTTGATGGACATGAGTTTGAGTGAACTCCGGGAGTTGGTGATGGACAGGGAGACCTGGCGTGCTGCAATTCATGGGGTCACAAAGAGCGACTGAACTGAACTGAACTGAATTGAACCAGTTGGGGGTGGGGGAGGCAACAGACTAGAAAAGCAGGGGGCACATTTTGGGAAACATATAGGTTTCATATCCTGATGGGGTCACACAGGCACATCCATTTGTCAACAACATACAGCCAAGATTTCTGCGTTTCAACCTGTGTAAATGTGGCCTAAATCCATCACCAAGGGGCTGTGAGTAGAGCTGTAAAATGCCAAGGGGAAGAGGGATGCTGACCATGGCCACGCTGGGTGAACCCATGGAGCGCTCAGCCTATTACTCTCTTGACTTGGTGTATGTTCAACATTTTGCATCATGAAAAGTTATTTTTAAATAGTAAGAAGTTTTGAAAAGATGGGTAAATGGGCAGGCGATGCTTAAAAAAACCATTGAGAACCTGCCAATATCTCTACAAAGCACAAAAAATACTACCGCACAAAACAAACATGAGAAACACTGTACTTGTGTGTAAGTACGAGTTCTCTTTTCAATTTGTTTCCACCTACATTCCGCTTCTCCTGCAGCCACCAGGGTGAGTGGTTGGTCCGCTCCGCACAGTGGAAGACACCCTGGGGCTGCCTGGGTCCTTGAAGACACACTTGTGTGTGGGAAACAAGTGCCAAGTGGAGTCAGGTGAGGAGAACAGGTTAAGACCTTTGGGATCGAAACAGTAGGAAAGCTGGAAGGTTGACAGCACTGTGCCAGGTCTCCCAAGGATGACTTCAAAGGCAGCCCGGCTGGGAACGCCAACTTGGAGGGAACTGTGCATTGATTGCGTCCCACCCACCCAGAGTGGGTGCTGCTCTGGCAGACAGGCCTGGGCCACGGAGCCAGCAGGAAAGGGAGGGAACAGGAAGAGAAACAGAGGGAGAGAGAGGGAAGGAGGGAAAAGACAAAGGAGGGTAAGGAGTAAGGGGGAGACGATGGAGGAGAGAGATGTCCGGCCAGTAGCCAAAGGCGTGGCCCTGCATACCTGGCACTAAAGACAGAGATGGAAGGAGGGGGCTGCAGGCACAGCGCTGACCTATCAGACCTTTGGAAAACTGCTCCCTAGGAGTGCTGTCCCTGGAGTGGGACCCAGAATCACTGGGCCTCTGCAGGTGAGGTACTGGGAAGGGCAGCTGAACTCCAAGGAGCTGGCCCTGTGCTCAAGTCGGGCTCTGCACTGTGGCCTTCCTGCCCCACCGCCTCTTGGAGGAGGGGATCCACCCAGAGCATCATGCTGCCTGCCATCCAAGGGGGTGGCAGTTCCAGGAGCCCCAGGAAGAAGTCACCCTGAGGAACTCTGGGGAGGGAGCGCTGAGACCTGACTTCCCCTGCCAATGGTCTCACTGGTAGAGACCACGACAGGAGCCGCCCACACGTGGCTGGATGCCACCCTCCTGTCCCACAGCCTCCCGACTGGCCACGAGGACATGGGCTGCCTCTCGGATGCACTCAGGGTGCTCCTTTCTTTGGGATTTAGTAGCCAACCCTAGCAGGGACGGCTGGCAGCTCAGAGAACTGTGTCAGCCCTAAATGGCCTCAAGACTGGCCTTGTCCAGGCTTCTGTGAAAGGGCAGCCAATGGCATCAGCTCAGAGCAGGCCTTTTGCAAGCTGGGCAGAGTGACGGGCTGCAGCTGACAGATCCTCCTGCACAGCTAGGATTCACTGCACTGGCTCGCGCTTCCTGAGAAGGACATAGTTTGGGGTCCCAAGAGGACCCTAAGGCACTGCTCATCACTGCTCTTGTGACAAAGGCAGGAGTGCCCCTGTGGTGTTTCCTCAGCCAACGGGAGGGAAGGGGCAGCCGCAGAGGGGCTCCCTGGTGGGGCTTGGCTGCCACTGCCCACCTGTAGTGCACTGGAGCCCCACTGCGCTGCCTGGTAGAGTAATAACCCTGGGCCTGCCCTCCTCACAGAAATCAGAAGGGCTCCCAGCCCAGAGCGGCCCCCTGTCCCGCCCCAGTAAGGCCAGGTCTGGGAAGGCAAAGTGGGGGTCAACACCAGACCCAGGCCTGCTGCCCCAAGACAAGTGCCTGATTCATAAGCAGCAGCCTGGCTTCCTTTCCCTCCAACACTCCATGAAGGTTGCAAGTCAGAGGGTCTTGGGGGAGCTCTGGGGTGGGCTGTGGGGGGCTGGGGAAGGGGCTGGGAAGACGATGCTCATGGCCCCATGGACAGGAAGAGGAGTGGCTTGCTTTTCCCTCCACTGCCACCTTCTCCAGAGGACCTGGCCCACCGCATCCGCTGACCTCGCCTCTCAAAGGTACAGAGTGGGGTGAGCCTGGCCAGGTGGACCCACACAGCGCAAGGCCAGGCCCCGTGCACACGGTGACCCTCCGTTTTCTTTGCACCCTCAGACAGAGCTGCTGATGGGATCACTGCTTTGCAAGCAGCCACTAGGGCAGGACAGGAAGAAAGTTGTTTGTATGCTCGAGGGCACACGCATAGCCAGCCAGGGGATTGGGATTCGGATGGCCGTCTTTCCAGCGGCACAGACCTCACCGGCCTGCTCAACCCCATGTCACACAGTCCGGAACCCACGGTTACTGTGCTCACCCTCCACCCCCACCCCAAGCCCTGAGTGGTGACCGCGAGTCAGGGACGCTGGCCTGCAGTAGAAAGCAATCCCTGAGGGCACACCATCTCTCGGGAAGCTTGACTTTCTGGCCACAAAGAGAATGAGAGATTTCCCAGTGGCTTGACAGGGTGGTGGCCTGGTGGCAGTCCAGGCTCGTGACACCATGCTGGGTGGGAAGGGGGCTCTGCTGGGGCCGGGCTCGCAGCCTCTTCCTCATCCTGGCAGAAAGGTGAGCACCAACCACTAGCGATCTGAGATGCTGCCTGCAAGGCCCCAACAGAGCTGCAGCAGACTCAGCTGGTGGGGAGCGGGGAAGCCCAGGGTGGGTGTGGGTGGGTCCCCCAGATGGCCCGCAGCCGAGGGCAGCCTGTGTCTCCCAGCCTGCCTGGCCACCAGCTCTCCTTGGTGTGCCAGAGCCCTCCGTGGAGAAGTGAGGTCTGCATTCTGCTCCCCGGAGCAAGGATGCTGTGGGAAGCCTGCACTCACATCAGCAGAGTATCACGACTTCTGCCTCCTTATTCTCTCAGGATATAACCCCTGTGGCCTTGGTCAGCTATGCAAGAACCGGCGGCCCTGGGAGCCACCCGTTGGGGGGCCTTGCAGATGGGTCTTCTAAGCGGGGTGAGATGCTCACTCCACCTGCCAGGTAGCGAGGAGCAGACCCAGAATGGGGCTCCTCCCTTTGGGCCCCCTTGAGCACATGTACTTTCAATGGTCGGGGGGCTGGGAGGTGCCTGAGCTCCAGGGAGCCCCCACCTCTGAGCTGGTCCAGTCCCCAGCATACAGATCTCACGTGCAGGATGACAGCACTGCCTGCTCTCATCTCTTGAGCCAGGTCCTACGGGATCCATGTGGGGCCTGGTTTGTTGCTGCCAAAAGGGATTTGTGGGTTGGGCGTTGATTGTGAACAGAAACGGTCTTAAATGCACTTAAAAATGCTTCCCAGGTGGTCCCTGCTCAGGGCATGGCCGCCTTAATGCTCTTCCTTGTCACAGACACTTTTAGATGGAAAAACACATGGTCCAAGTCAGGGAATGAGGGTGTGGGTGCAGGCAGGGCTGGCCTCAGGTGGGTGTAGCCTGGGAAGACCACAGGTCCCCATGCTTGGTTTAATGCTCTCCTGTTGTTGTCCTAAAATAACTCATAATTCTAGAACAATCTGCATGCCACGCTGGGCCCCACAAATGATGGGGCAACCCCAGGGGGTGCAGGATAAGAGCCCGGAATGGGCCATCAGAGGTGTCCAGTTTCCTGGGCTGTGCAGCCTTTGTAGAGTTCTGGCCTCCTCTGGGCCTTGCTTTCTCTGACTGTGAACAAGAGAAGGGCAGGCTGGGGAGAGAAGGAGCTGGGGCAGGTGCAGACAGGCCTCACCTTTGCACAGGTACACGCGGTATGAAGTTTTCACTTCCAATTTATAATCACTGGGCAAACCCCTTCACTGCCCCATTAAACAGGTAAGAACGCAGAGGCTGGGAGGTAGGTGAGAAGCCTTCCCAAGAGCAAACAGCTGGAGGCTGGGCATCTTGGGGTTTGGTACGATGACTAACAAAGTGGCGATGAGACTCAGGGCCAGAGCAGACACCAGCCCCTCCAGGAAGCCCCAGGCCCCACCAGCTGACCACCCCTCCCTGCTGGCACTGTTTTGCCAGGAAGGGCTTCTTGACCAACCTCTGATGATAGTCTCCCCTGGAACGTGAGGCAGGTTGACACAGCAGGACTTGCAAAACCTGTCCCACCCACGCCTTCTACCCCTGAATGCTGCTGAGTGACAGGGTCCTCCCCCCACACCTGGTCTCATGTTTCTGCCTCGACAGGGGTGGCCAGCACCACCTGAGGTTCTGGCCCCTTAAGTTGCTCTGGCATCACACCAAGGAGTGAGGAGCTGGGCTTTGCTCTCACAGGAGCAGGGAGGGGTCCCACACTGCTCATGACATACCTGCCAGAGGCCCAGGTTGCCGCTTGCATTCGCAGAGACCCCAGGCCCCCTTCATGGCCTGTGTGCGTATGTGAGTGAGTATGTATGCACAAGTATGCAGCAGGAAAGAAAGACAAGCACATGGGCCCAAGATCCCATCTGCTCCCACCCTGCCCCACCCCTGCCGGAGAAGATGTGCAGCTAATGCTCAGTGGGGACCACGGGCTGTCCTGCTCCAGGCAGGGCCTCCTCCAGCATCTTTACAAGTAAAGCCAGCAGGCATGGATGGTCTCATTCAGCGCACGCAGTCACCAGCCTTTTGGGATTCTGGAAAGGCAGTCTTCAATGTCCCACACCTGGCTGGATGTGTCATTTACTCACATTTGTATGCAGAGAGAAGCAGGCCCAAGTCTCTACTTCACTTTCACTCATTCAACCGTCCACAAGCTCAGTGCCATGTGAACGCTCACGTGCACTCCTACGCACACCCATCACACTCGCACACATTCTCAGACCTACACAGATGCTGTGAGCCCCCTCCTGTGCGGCGGAGGACCATGCAGGTGGACGAGGGTTTCTGGTTGTCATCCCTCACTTCTGCAGCACAGGGTGTGGGGACATCCTGCATGCTCCTCCTCAGTCCATGCCAAATGCACACAGCCCCTTGGCGCTAGCGTAGCCCACGCCCTTGCCCCGCGATCACCTCCCATAGCCCCCAGATGCACCCATTGCCAGCCTCTGCGCACCAGCCGCAGCTCCCCCGTGTACTGGAGGGTCACCTCCCGCTGGCCGCGAGGCTGCAGACCAGTCCTGGCCCCTGCAACCCAGCCGACTTCTCAACATGCAGTGAGCTGTGACCCCACTCTGGGGAGGGAGCCCCTTCCCCGAGCTCCCGCCCTCCGCCTCGGGGAGGCCCACAGAGCTCTCTTACACTCATCACTGCCCATCAACTCTTATGTTAACCCCCTCTGGTCCAGTCGCTGTGTGGGTGTCTCTGGACTGGACCCAGACTGATACACACATCTGTCTTCCACTTAGCATCTCACATGCACGTTCTCTCACACTGTTGCAGACCCACCCCCACCTCCCCCATCCTCTTGCTCATTTAGTGAGACAGACCGAGCCTAACCAGCCCTGAATGCAGGCTCACCTCACCAGTGCCCCCTGGTCAGCCCTGGCCACGAGGGGTCATGCACAGCTTCCCTGAGGTTCCTTCGACCTCCTTGCTACCCTCGACAGAGGATGTGCTGCCAGTCTGACCATACCAGCCCAGATCCAGGCAGGTGCTTCCTAACTGGGCACCCTTGACTAATCAGAGTGAGTGGCAGTCACCGTGGTCATCCTACACAAGGCCCCGGACAACGAATGTCCTAGGACTGCAATGTAAAAGCCAGAATTGGGGGCTCTCAAGAGAAAAACGCATGGGGAGATGGTCTGATCTAAGACCTGAGAGGGGGGACAACACTGCTCACATCTGTGTGCAAAGCAGTACCTTCCTGCAAAATCCACTCACCGGGCAGCCCTGCTCCTGCCTGCGACGAGCACCAGATCCTGCAGATGACAGCTTTATTATGGTCCAGCACAATCTCCTTAACAGACGGTTTCCTAATGCCATCATCTTCACCGGGAACAGGAAGCAGGCTTCATGGACTCCTCCCAAGGGAAGGCCCCTCTCCCTGAGGGCCAGCTGTCCCTGTGGGGGGTCCCCCCCAGCCCCACCGCCCAGACAACAACTTTTGGCACCATTACCCTCTCCTCGCCCGCCCCACGCCCCTCCTCTCATATCCTGTTCACGTTTTCTCTTTATTCTACTTGAATATTTGATACGTACAAACAGTATATTTTGCAGAACGTTTATGTCAAAATAGTATTCTGCAGCAGACACTCAACTTAACTGGACGTTTAGCAACAGTGCTGCCCCTCCCACAACCCCCCTTCCACCTCATCCACTCGCAGCAAACATGAATCTGGGTCTGTGTTTTCCTTGCCCTTCTTTTAAAATCACTTTTACCTCTTTCTTGAAAGGCACTTCTTCTGAGCACAGAATTCTGTGTGTGCACGAGTGCGCACTCGCGTCCAACTCTCATGTGACCCCATGGACTGTAGCCTGCCAGGCTCCTCTGTCCATGGAATTTTCCAAGCAAGAATATCTGGAGTGAGTTGCCATTTTCTCCTCCAGGGGGACCTTCCTGATCCAGGGACTGAACCTGCATCTCCTGCATTGGCAGGCAGATCCTTTAGCATCTACGCCAACTGGGAAGCCCACTTGGGAAGCCCTGAGACTTCTACAGGATAGTTATTCTGTCCTTCAAAAGCACAATTCCGCGGGTCCTGCTTCTGAGAGCTCTGTACTCGTTCTAATGGTCCCTTCTTGGTTCTCTCCTCTCTCTGCTTGCTTCAGGACCTCCTGTGTTTGGAGCTCTCCTGTTTCACTCTGATGAGCCAGCCTGCTCACTCCCATGTGGGCTTCCTCTGTCTCAGCTTATCTTCTAGGTGTTCTTTCCAGAGTCTCCTTAAGCACATGGCAGCCAGTCCCACAGCTCGAGTGGCTGCCTCCAGGCCAAGGACTGCCACGCTCACCAGCCCTGACCTCCTCCCGAGGACCAGAGCCATCCCTACCAACTCGCTCTACCCTCTCCCTCATCTCAGTCCAGCTTAGAGGACCACCTAGCCTCCCTGAGCCCACTCTGTTTTTTTTTTTTTTTGGCTGTACTGGATCTTAGCTGTGGCATGCAAGATTTAAGTTCCCCGACCAGGACTGAAGCCAGGCCTCCTGCTTTGGGAGCACAGAGTCTTAGTCACTGGACCACCAGGAAAGTCCCTCCTTGAGACCACTCTTGCCCCCATAGGGCCCTTGCCCCAGAGGAGCCAGGGTCGGTCAGATCAGGTCACAATCTGCCTGAAAGAACAAACTAGTGAGTGAAACCACCAATGAATCTATAAAGGAACAAACTAATACATAAACGGTTTCATGGACAGAGTGGCAGGGGGTGGGGGAAAGGGTAACGGCTGGGCATATTTGGAAAACAGTGAGAATTTGGGATAGGAGAGGGGGTAGGGCATCAGAGAGGTGGGTGAGATCACCTTGGCCAAGACCCCCTGGCTTGGTCCGACAGGCACTGGGAGCCACAGGTGGGTGGCCAGCGGCAGGATGAGCCCAATGGAGCCTCGCGGATGCCCCCCGCCACCCTGCCCAAAATGTTCATGAGGCTCGCGTGGGGCACACAGAGCCCTCTACTGCACAGCCCGCCTGGGTGAGGCCCAAGGTGGCATTGAGCAAACAAGCCCTGAGGACAGCGAAGAACGAAATCACTCACCACGGCTCAGGAAATGAGGACCCGGTAACTGAGGAACACCGCCAACAGGGAGACGCTAGGCAGAACGGCACACATGTGCACACACACACGTGTGCACTCACAGGCAGGGCCACCCTGTAGGATGCTCCACACACCCTACAATCTCCATGTTGTCCCAGGTGGAGGCTAGTTTTGCAAGGGATTGTAATGTAATTTCTGCTTTTTAGGAAACAAGCACAGATCAGGAGAGCCTGTGCCTATGAGCGCAGAGAGGGCCCCGCTGGCTAGCCCCACTGTGGCCATAAGTGGGACTGGTGGGATGCTCCGTTCCTCCTGTGTGTGGCCATAAAACCATCACCACCATCACCCAACCCCAATCACTACCCCCAGCTACACCATCACCACTATTCTCCCCACAACCACCATCACCTTTACCCCCCCACCTACACAGCATCGCCACCACCATCACTAACTTCACCTGAACTCAGCCCCTCACTATATTATCATCCCCACACCCTAATCACCACTGACATCACAACCATCACAACCACACCTCACACCTTCACCCACCACTGCTGACCACGCCTACACCATCACCAGCCACCATCACTCCACCCTCCAACCATCATCACCATCATCACTCTGCCAGGCATCCAGAGGCTTCCAAAGGAAGCAGCTATGCCAGGTTTGACCCACATAAGATGTGGGAAGAAAGCTGGACTGGAAAGACCCACCAGGCCAGCCCTGGGCCTGCCCTGTTCACTGCTGCATTCCCAGAACCTTGCCTGATGCCCAGCACAGAGCAGGCGAGAAGGGAAGGCCTGGTGGCTTCAGTAATTTGATGGTTCATGGACACCTCACTTTGAGAGCCAGCCACCTCTGTTCACGGGTCCTGGGCTCAGCTTAGCGGTCACAAGCCAGTGCCTCCTTGCGGGGAATATGATAGCTTGCCCCAGTCCTGATGGTGGGAACTGAAGCTTCTGTCTACAAAATCATCGAGAAAACTCTGGCCTATGCAGGTG
Source organism: Budorcas taxicolor (assembly GCF_023091745.1). Lineage (NCBI taxonomy): Eukaryota > Metazoa > Chordata > Mammalia > Artiodactyla > Bovidae > Budorcas > Budorcas taxicolor. The sequence continues at coordinate 32,075,662 of NC_068914.1, forward strand.
TTCCCAAAGCTGGACAGCTAAGTACACATGTGGGTGGTGAATAAAAGCCAGGGCTGGCTACTCTACCTGGTGCCCAGTGAGGACGCTAGTCACCACGAGTGCAGCCTCAATTCCAGTCTTAAATTCCCTCTTCCCAAATGCTGCCAGCAGCCCTCAGTGGGCAGCCTGTGTGCCACTGTGGCCACAAGGCTGAGTGGGCTTCCAGGGCTGGCCTGGGCAACCAACAAGGGCCAGCTGGACGGCCTGGCACACAAGGAGGAGTGAGCAGCCACCCTGGCACACCCAGGGTGCCCGGGGCTCGCCATGCTCCTGAGGATTCTGTCCAGCGCAGAGCCCAGGCTCCTGCCTGCCTGTCTGGTCAGGGGCTTCACACACAGCCCAGCTCTGCAGGCCTTCCCTCCATCATCCCTTCAGATTGAGCCTCACTGTGTGAACCACGGTGGGCAGGACAGGCGACCCCATGCAGGGATACTGTGTCTCCCCACACACCTGTCTGCCTGGGCCCTGCTGGACAGGGTGGCTGGGGGCCTGGAAGAGCAGGTGAAGAGAGGTGGAGAGACCGGAGGACAAGGCCTTGCCTCAGAGGCACCACAGACCTGTACGCACAGGCACCTTCCTCCACACGTGAAAAGCTCTGACTTGCCCACCTTGCCTGAGCTCTCACTGCAGACCTCTCTCTCCCCGTGTTTCCCAATTCTGGGAAAGAGAATTCACCTCTTGCTCTCAGAATGGAACTGCAACCTGGCCTAGGTCTCCTGACAACCCCCTCCTCCGCCATGCCATCCGCATAGTCCTCTGCTGACGGGAGGGAAGGGGTCAGGCTGTGGCTGAAGGTTGGGGTAGTGAGGTGTGCACACAAGGTCTGCAGCCCAGCTGCATGGAGCCAAGAGCCCAAACTCCTCCCTTGTGCCCAGGCCCCAACCTTCTGCTCTCAGAGGCCGGGGGGCGAGGCTGCACCCAGCAAGCGCCCGCGGCCACCACCCACATCCCCACCCACCCGGACCAGCTGCAACAGCCTCACTCAGACGATGGACACTCCTGCCCAAATGTGATTTCCCAGCTGCTGCTGAGTTAATCACCAGCCTCACTAGCAGTTCCTTCCGGCTGCTATGCAAAGGAAACGGCCAATTAGGTTACAATTAATTTCTTTACCCAGGGCAAGGCCTGGCTGGAAAAAGACTGGCCACCCAAGTGGCCTGCTGATGACTGTGCAGGTCACCAGGCTCTCTTGGCTCTGGGGTTCCTGTGCTATGTGGCCCCAGCCAACGGCAGGTGTGTCAGCCCCAGCCAGGGGGGCGACAGGTCAGGACACCCCAGGCTTTGACTCTGTCCCCCTCACACCCAGCAGGGCACTATGACCCAGATCTCAACAAATCTGTCACCTTGCTGCATCTCCTTGAATAGCCAAGGTCCTGCCCGTTTCTGCCCCTCCCCTCAGCACCGTTCTCGCCTAGCCCAGGTTTAATGTTAACCAGCAAGGGCTTCCCAGAAAGCTCATCAGGTAAACAATCTGCCTGCAATGCAGGAGACACAGGAGACCCGGGTTCGATCCCTGGATCGGGGAGATCCCCTGGAGGAGGAAATGGCCACCCGCTCCAGTATTCTTGCCTGGAGAATCCCATGGACAGAGGAGCCTGGCGGGCTAGAGTCCATGTGGTCGCAAAGAGTAGGATGCAACTGAGCATGTGTGCGTGCGATCGTGCACACACACACACACACACACACACACACACACACACACACTTCACCTAAGAGAAGTGAGTCTAGATAGAAAGGAGAGATTTCAGTGTGACTCATGAAAGCAGAGAGACAAGGGCAGAGCCAGGCGCAGGCCACGCTTCTCCGCCTGCTGCACGCCGGCTCAGTGCTCAGCTTCTGCATCTGTTCCCAGCTGTGAACAGGACAGGGACCCTCCCTGGAAGGGCTGCTGGGACCAAGCGCCTACTGCTGGGAGCCAGAGCCACTTCTCCGCCTTTCTCCCTCCCTCTTTTTTTTTTTTTTTTTTACAAAGAACACATGGTTTATTAAAGACAACTTGTCATCAGCAGCATTTATTCAAAGAACAAAATGGATGACAAAATAAAAGCAGACTAACATTCTGACTCTTGGAGTGAGACTGACTGAATTCATTCAGCCCAGTGTCCAGAGTCCTAGGGGCAGTTTCCCAGGAGGAAGCCTTGGAGTCCCGGGGTCTCTTGGCACCTCCCTTGAGAGTCTTGGGAGGGGGAATTGCCAAGGGCAGATCCTTCCATTGAGGGAGCTCAGTCTCACCTGGGTACGGTCCCTGTGCTCTTTTGACCTTCATACAAGGTCAAGGAGAGGACACTGGACCAAGGTCTGCCATTGAGGCAAATCAGATGCAGTGATTCAAGGAGGACGGTCCCAGGAAAGAGGAGGGCAGAGGGATAGGCAAGAGGGAATGCACTGGCGTCCTGGTCAGTGTCTGCTGGGTCACGGGCTGTGAAGGGATCATGCAGGGGCTGACCACCAGCAGATACGTTCTGGGATGAGGGTGAGCCAGGCTGCTGGGAGGAGGTGTGTTGTTGCCCCATACTGGGGTCTTTACACCCTAGTTCTCCCTTACACCCAGATCTATTACAGAGCTCAGAGCTCCCCCAGCCAGGACCTCCTGGAAAACCAGGAAGGTCCCAGAGGCAGGGAGAAAGGATGCTGACTGACTCTGGAAGGTCAGGAAGACCATGTCTCCAACCTGCTTCCTCCTTTCCAGCCTTACCCTTCATTTCCAAATCAAGCACTTGCCAACCTGCAATAAATAACCAGGAGTCTGAATAAAGAGCAAAAATCTCCCAGATATTGTGTGGGAAGAGGAAGAAAAAGGGAAGCATACTAAGTCCCAGAAGCATCCATGGGACAGCCTGGCAAGGGGCTGCCTCCTCCCTGACTCCTGAATGAGACCTCCCTGGGCCCACAAAGGCTTCCTGCTAACCCTGGTCAAGGCTGTCCCACCCTGAGCAGGGTCCCAGTGTTCGTGCAGCTTCTGGGTGTGAGGGGTGGGGCGCACTGCTTTGGTCATTCTGCTGTCCCAGGAAACAGCTTCAAGGGACTGGCAGCACGACATCACACAGCTGCAATTACAGTAATCAACTTACCCCAGATCTGCCTGGTTATTTTCAGTTTGGATTGAGGTTTAGTAAGACAGGACAGCCCGGGGTTCTTCTATTGCTCAGCCCTGCTTGTCGAGTGGGCTGGGTAGGTCACTGGTCCCCAGAACCCCCTACATTCCTCCCCAGCCCCAGATCTTCCACAGGATGGTCCTTCAGTTCAGTCCAGTCGCTCAGTTATGGCAGACTCTTTGCGACCCCATGAATTGCAGCACACCAGGCCTCCCTGTCCATCACCAACTCCCAGAGTTCACCCAAACTCATGTGCATCGAGTCAGTGATGCCATCCAGCTATCTCATCCTCTGTTGTCCCCTTCTCCTCCTGCCCCCAATCCCTCCCAGCATCAGTCTTTTCCAACGAGTCAACTCTTCGCATGAGATGGCCAAAGTACTGGAGTTTCAGCTTTAGCATCAGTCCTTTCAAAGAACACCCAGGACTGATCTCTTTTAGAATGGACTGGTTGGATCTCCTAGCAGTCCAAGGACTCTCAAGAGTCTTCTCCATCAATTCTTCGGCGCTCAGCTTTCTTCACAGTCCAACTCTCACATCCATACATAGCCTTGACTAGATGAACCTTTATTGGTAAAGTAATGTCTCTGCTTTTGAATATGATATCTAGGTTGGTCATAACTCTCCTTTCAAGGAGTAAATGTCTTTTAATTTCATGGCTGCAATCACCATCTGCAGTGATTTTGGAGCTCGAAAAAATAAAGTCTGACACTGTTTTCACTGTTTCCCCATCTATTTCCCATGGAGTGATGGGACCAGATGCCATGATCTTAGTTTTCTGAATGTTGAGCTTTAAGCCAACTTTTTCACTCTCCTCTTTCACTTTCATCAAGAGGCTTTTTTTAGTTCCTCTTTATTTTCTGCCATAAGGGTCCTTGGCCACTGGCATCTCACATATTAGAAAGGACACCATTGCTTCTGGGACATTTGAGCTCAATGTGGCTTTAGGGTCTGTGTCTTCTGAGACTATCCTCAGGGTCCCAGTGACTCAACCCCACAGAAGGACACTGGATGAACCCATGTCCTCTTCAAAAGGGACCTAGGGTTCAGACACTGAAATGTCTCTGGCCAAAAACTGCTTCTTGGCAACACCTGGTGGAAATCTGATAAAGCAAAGTAAACTCAACAACAAAAGAAGGTCCACCCAATTAAAACAGGGGCAAAATAGTTACTTCTCCAAAAAAGATACAAATGGCCAAGAAGCAAGTGAAAAGACTCTCAGCATCACTGATAATTAAGAAAAAGCAAATCAAAACCATAGGTAAGGACACTGCTCTGTATCCAAGAAGATGGATACAATTTAAAAATATAAACAGAAAGTAACAAGTGTTGGTGAGGATGTGGTAAAACTAGAACCCTCACACACAGCTGGTAAAATTGTAAAATGTTTCAGTTGTTACCAGAAAATAGCTTGGCAGTTCCTCAAAAAAGAAAGTTGAAATTATCACATGACCCAGCAATTCTATTCCAAAGTAAACACCTAAGAGAACTGAAAACAGGGATTCAAACAGATACTCACACATAAATGTTCACGGCAGCATTATTCACAAACGTCAAAAGGTGTAAACAACCCAAATGTTCACCAAGAGATGAATGAATAAATAAATGTGATACATGTTGCATTGGCCCAAAAGTTCATAAACCCAAACAAACTTCCTGGCCAACTCAATACATGCAATGGAATATTACCCTTAAAAAGGAATGAAATACCAATACATGCTACAATGTGGATGTACCTCCAACCAAGTAAAAGGATCCTGATACAAACCAAAGGCCAATTTATATTAAATATCCAAACTAGACAGATCCATAGAGATAGGTGCAAAGGGGCAGTCACCAGGGGCTAGTGTGGGGGGACTAGGTGCACTGCCTAATGGGTATGGGGTTTCCTTTGGGGGGTTGACAATAAGGTTCTGGAACTACACAGGGGTGATGAATATGCAATGCTGTGAATGAACTAAATCCCACTGAATTGTTCACTTTAATTTTGTTATGTTAATTTCATACCTCAAAAGAAGTGAATTTTAATTGTTTATCACCCCTTTCTTCCTCCATCTCTACAGGAGAGATCACCCTGGAAGAGGCAGGGGCACAAGTCCAGAGGGGACCCCAGGAGTCTGCACAGGTGCTCCAGCGTGCATCCCACCTAACCACCATGCTCTCCTCTGCACATCGGCTTCTCTTGCAGAGAGAAGGACCCTGTGATGGGATTCCAGCCTGTGGACATGGGCAAAGAGCCCAGGGCCCTACAGGCCTGACTCCTCAGAGCTCTGGGCCCCTCCTGTGCACAGTCAGGTGGGGAGTGGCTACCAAGGGTGGGGGCGGGGCAGGAGCAGGAGACAAAGGAACAGTGTTGAGACGTTGAGACTGGGGGTTTCTGTCACCCCCAAGTCCACAGTCTTCCCTGCTCATACAGGTACGGGGGATAGGAGGCTGCAGAAGCAGATTCAAGAGGGTCCTCGGCGAGACTTCTCAAGGCTTTGTGGAGTCACACGCGTGGTCTCCTGTAAAGATCCCCTGCAGCTGCCAATCTGATGAGGAGGCTCAACCCAGTGGCAAAGCATGTGCTCACAGCAGAGTGCATGGTAGCCGTGCGCCCATGTCATGGCTAAGAGGTGGCGGAATGGAGCCCTGATTCCATCCTTTCTCCTTCCCAGAAAGAAAAAAAAGAGACAGCAGTGGATGGAAGGGCAGGATGGGGGAGGAGGCAAGGAGAAAGGCCACTCATGACCAGCCCCCCAGCTTCTGGGTCTTTCCCTGTTTCACTGTAGCTGTGTCTTTGGCTGTTTCAGGGACAGAAAAACTTGAGGAAGAAACCCCGTAAACTCTTTCCCTCCACTCGGACTCCTACCACCAGGCTGCACACCCCAGATCACCCCCCCACCCCCACAGCTGTCTCACTCTCAGGTTCTGGCACACGGAACGTATAGCTTCCCAAGCATTTTCCAGGCTGCTCGTCAAAGCTTAGTAACTTATACTTTCTCTTTTCCTCTTTTTGTTAATTAAAGTTTAGGAATTTCTATTTATATGGTGTCTTTTTCCCGTTTGCTAAGACTAAGAACCACTGGAAATTTCTGGCAATCACATAGGCGGGAATGGGGAACTAGAACCAGTTCTGACGTCCATTGTCTTACCAGGGAAGTTCTGATTGTTTCAGAAGCAGACTCCTTTCTCCAATTACAGGGCAGTCAGAGCTGGTACTCAGGGCACAGCTCAGAGCTCTGCCTCCCTCTCCCAGCCACCCTGCCCCCTGGGCACTTCTCTGGAGCCCACGGCTCTGTGGAACCCAGACAGTAGCTCCCAAGTCAGAAGAGCGAAGGCTTAAGACAGGGATAAAGTCAAGTCACAGTACCTGAATCTGGGGGCGGTGGGCTGAGGCCCCCAGGACCTGGGTCTGCAGGGGCAGGGGCGTCTCTCTGAGCTGGTCCCAGGACTGGGCCCTGCCTGCCACAGAGGTCCCCAGCCCCACTAGGTATCACTGATGTCATGGAAAGCCTGCATCGGCTGGACCAACAGGTGGGCACACACCTGTCCAGGTGCACAGGTGGCCTTTCTACAGCGGTGCCTTGGCTGCTATACTCTGTGGAGCCACTCACCAGGCAAAAGCAAACAGAGGTGTTTGCTCAGGGCTGGCCACCTGCTCTCCTTGAGGGCCCAGGTGGTGCCTGAACTGCCTTCCCCAGGGACCCACTGGCATCGTCACACCCACAACCATGGTTTCTAGTTCTACTTCCTTGCTCTCTCTCGCCCCACCCTACTGTGCCCAGGGTCTCGGAGTGGACAGCTCATAGGGCCACTGGCTTACAGCCTCCAGCCTCAGGGACAGGCGCCAGGGGCTCCCAGTTACCCAGCGGTGAGGCTAGAGCCTGATGGAAGCCCAGGTCTTGTCTGGCCCAGAGCTCAGGGAAGGCGGATGGGGGGAGAGTAGGGAGGCGAAGCCAGGCAGGAGGTAGGCTCTGTCCCCAGGGGCTCCCAGGGCTTCGGCCCGAACAGGACAATACTCTCAGGTCCTCTGAGGTGCAGCAGAGCCTGTCTTAGGAGCCACAGCCTCGCTTGAGCAAGAGAACATGGGGGTCGGGGAAGGGGGGCCTGGGACGCCACTCTGCTGCTCTGGAGCAGGGAGGGAAAGCAGTGTGGAGGCCTGAGTCTTCACACCCCTTCAGGACCCCCGAGGCCACCCAGGTCATGGCCCTCAGAGGGACATCCTGGGCTGATCTCTCTGAGTCATATCAACCCCCCAGCCTTCCAGAGGCTAAAGTGCGCCCACCCATTAAGCATAGCACTCGGCCCATGAAGACCCAGGGGAAGCAAGTGAGAGGGAGGGAGGGGGATGACCTCCACTGCCATCATACCCTGTGGCCCAAGCCCAGGAGGGCCCCTTTCCTGCCTGGCAGCCCACCATCGCCCCTCCCGCCCGGCTCCCCAGCCTGCCTTCTGCCACGCACTTCCATTTGAAATCACACACACACATGAGATAAGTGACCGCTTGGCGCTTCCTTTACTGCCCATTTCTCCTATAGGGAGACAGCTCTGAGGTCAAAGTCACCTTCTGCATTCTCCCCTAGTCCTGGAGAAGCTCCCTGGGGAGCAGGTGGTCCCTCCGAGGGTGTTTGTGCGCTGCTCACCAGTACTGTTATTGTTACTATTAAGTCACTCTCTCAGAAAAACAATTGCAGAAACCAGGAGGAAGAGGAAGAAATGAAGAGGAGGAGGAGATGAGGGACTGGAGCCCGAACACAGCCCCCACAGGAGGAAGTGTCCTCCCCCACATCCACAGGAAGGGGGTGGGTCTCCACAGTGGAAACTAGCCGCTTCTTCAGAAGAAAGCAATACTGTTGTGGGGGGCACTTCTCCAGCTCTGCCTCTTTCCTGGGGTGCCCAGTGGGCACTTTCTTCTCCCAGCACGTCCTGGAGTCCAAGTAAGGAGACACAGTCGTACCCACGCGCCCTGAAGCCCAGCCCCTGCCCCTCACTCCCACTCCTCAGCACAGCGCCTTCTGTCAGGTTCTAGGTCCCCAGGCAGAGGCAGGTGCAAGGGCCACATTCTCAGCCTACACCATTAGCACGCCCCCTTCCTGGGGCCAGTTATGGCAGGACCCCACCTGGAGGCAGTTACTGGACCCGTAGGACTCCCAGACATCAGCTACAGTAGCAGTCTCATCTGAGAATCAGCCAGAGTCCTGAGGGCTCCTGACTCAGGTGTTGGGGAGCATGGCAGCACACTTCCCTCCCAGACCCAGGCCAGGCTGCCCCTCGGGCCCCCGGAGCACCCCACCAGGGAGTGACCAGTGGGTGAGCAGGCTCGGGCCACCTTCCCCCCGCCCAGGACCCCTCCTGAGCCCTGTCGCAGGTCCCCACCGCCGCTGGCCCAGAGGAGGGGCTTGCTGAAAACCAGAGAACCAGGAGTGCAGAGTCATGAAGACCTCTTCACGGGCTCAGGTACACAGGCTGTGGGAGCCTCAGTTTCCTTACCTATGAAATGGGAAAACAAGGCCACATCCCTCCGGGTTTCGGGAGGATATAGTCAGTAGCAGACAGGTGGTGCTGAGCACAGGATCAGCAGGCCGTGGGCTTCCTGGGGTGGCCGTTGCTGGCATCACCTTATCCAGTTAAGACCAATGGGCAGAGGACACCTCTCTCGGGTCACAGGGGAAGAAGGCCTCAGGCGAGGCAGCATTTTCCTGCCCCCGACCCCGCTTCCCCTTGGCACCCCATACTCCAGTTTAACAGATACCATAATTTTTAATTTGTTTTCTCCTCCCCTGGCTAAAAGGCCATTAGCACCCCATTAGGTGAAAGAATCCCATTTTCTTCACACCACCAAGGAAACCAGTGATTTACTTAGCCGTCCCTAATGCAATTCTGCAGAATCAAGGCAATTTTGCAATGGTCTCAATAAACTTCCCCATTTGCTCTCTGCTCGCAGACCCCACCCTTAGAAGCCTACCAGCTGACCCAGTCCCTTGCTCCCTCAGAAGGCTGGACTCTGCTAGGGCCCAGGACAGTCAGTGTGGGCCACAGGCAGCTCCCAGAGGCCAGAAGGGCTTAGGGGGCTGTGGTGGAGGACAAAGGAGGCTGGACCCAGGTGAGCCTGGTGAAGCACACCATCACTCGTCCCTGGCCAGAGAGCGAAGGGACGGAAAGAGAAACACAGTCGGCAGAGCAGCCTTCCTGGCTGAGGACCTGCTGGCACCCGCTGGTCCGGGCAGGAGTGGCACACCCAGGTCCAACTGCAGAGGGCCAGGGCCCGCAGCCTGGAGAGCAGGCTGTAAGTCATGGCCAGTACTGGGAGTGAGAGGCCCCAGGGGCATGCAGGCACGGAGGGCAGGTCCCTCCTAGTGGGCAGAGGTGCTGAGCAAAATGGGACCCCAGAGGCCAGGCCAGGAAGACAGGAGGTGTGAGGCCTAGTGAGGAAGAGCAGGAGGCAGGGAGAAGGTGCTGGGTGAGCGGTCAGCCTGAGACATTCAGGGTGAGCCCTGGAAGCTGGGACTCAGTTTCCTCATCCACGCCACAGGGACGCCGTACCTGTACTGGAGCAGCCAAACGCCACACTCTTCTGAGAACAACTTCTAGATGGGAGTTCTTTAGCTCTGGATCCAGGATGCCCTGGGTGGACGGGCTGTGCCCCCTGAGTGTGAGTAGGGAGGGGCAAGTGTCTCTGTGTATACACACGGGGGTCCCAGTGTATGGGAGAGGCAGGGAGGGGGGCTGGGTTTCCCAGATGAGGGTGTAGTGTGAGGGGCCGAGCATGGGCGTGAGTGTGTCCAAAGCCTCATGATCATGTATCCTTGAGAAAGGGCAGTGGTGTCTCAGTGATCGCCAAGAGTGAGTGTAAGTGTGTGAGCATGGGTTCAGGAGTGTGTGTGTGTGTGTGTGTGTGCACGTGCCCATGGAATTTGTGCCCTCACACAAATTCCAGGCTGTGGGTGAGCAGTCCTGCCCTACTCTGGGAGTCTGTGTCTGGGATGGCACCTTTTTTTGAAGGCGCACGCACTCTTACACAATGAGAGTGTGTACACGTGGAGGGGGGCACACCCTAGGGGTCTGGTGATGTCCTATGACCTTGCTGAGTACCCCTGAGCCCTCTAGCCCATTCCTGCCAGCGCTGAGGCAGTGCTTTCTTTCCCCAACACTCGGGTCCAGGCCACTGCCGCTCCGTCTGGTTGCCTCCCTACCCTGCCTAAGCAGCCGTCCAGCACAGAAGAGAGCTTCCGGTCTCGGGAGGCAGGTCTAGGCCAGCAGGGAAGGCTTTCATCCCCTAGAGACCCAGCAGGTAACAGGGCACGGCCACCGAAGGGCTGCATCCACAAGGGGGCGCCCCGAGGCCGGGCTACTCCCAGCCTGGGCGAGTCCCGGAGCAGTGGCCCCGGCTCACTAGCGGCAGTCTGGAGCACCACACCGAGAGAGCTCAGGACCGCCACTCTGAGTAAAGTGTGCCCGCAGGCCTCTCCAAACGCCCCTCTGTCTCCTCCTGGGTACCTCTCCACTCTGTGTCACCAGCCATGGTTTCTTACTCATGCCGTTGGAAGAGTGGGTGGGGCAGGAGACCTGCTTTCCCTGGATGGGAGGGCCTTTCTCCCACCACCCCGCTCCGTTGAGTCCAGGCTGTGAAAAAGCCACTTGCATTCCTACCAAGTGTCACAGGTCCATGCTAGCGGCCCCGCTCCCAGTCCAGTCCTCCTAGCCTCAGCTGGACACCCTGGATAAACAGGAAAGGCGTGGGAAGTCCTCTGCTAGGCTCTGAGGCCGCCCAGCCCGCCCTGGCTTCCGGCTCTCACCTGATCAACCGCCCATCACTACAAAGTTGCAAAGCAGAGTTACAAGAGATCTTCTCAACACCTTGTTTGTGTTTACTTCTCCCGTCTTCAGCCCTCTCCTGCCTGTTTCCCCCTCACAGCAACCTTAACCCCAGACTCCCAATGCTTCCCCCATTCTTCCCCAGGGCATGGAAAGGATTTCTCTCCTGCCTTTCCTGTGATTGGCTGGGGGCCATCCCAGTCTAAGTATCTGCCTCTTGAGCTTAGGATCCAGTAACACAAATGAAACCTTGGGCAGGCCTGTGAAACCACGGTCTATGCAGGACCCAGGGCCAGAAGCAGGGAACCTTTTGTATTCCCAAAGGCCGCAGGGAAAGGTGGAGGAGGGTGGTGGGGGGCTACTCTCAGAGGAAAATTTGGTGCAAACATACATATAAGTATTTAAGATAGAAAAATCGGGGACAATTTGAGAGAAACTAAAATTCGTGGCCACGGGGGGTAAGGAGCAAAGATTCCACAGCCTTGGGGTTCATTCATCTTGTCAAGAGTTTTGGAGGTGGGGGCAGTGACCAGTCTTTGCAAAGCCACTTGGAACCCTCCCAGCACCGATGCTGATGGCACACAGCCCTACTCCACTCCAGGATGGTCAAAGCGCTTGGTGCCGGTTGGCCCCGAACCGTCAAATGGTACCAAAGGCCCCACCTTCAGGGGCCCCTGCGGGGCAGCAGCAGCAGACTCTAAAGACGCGGGTGGAACTGGGACCAGGGCCGGCGGCGCTGGGCCAGCCCTAGCGGGCCCTCGAGGGCAGCCTCCCTGGAGGCCACAGGCTTGGGGGATTTTTAAGGAGTAGGGTGGCAAGATCGCACAAGGGAAAAGCAACCGTTTTAAAAAGAGCAGATCTCCTCCGCTCTCACCTGAGAGAGGATATCAGAGCTGGAGGAGAAACGCACCGACGTGGACTGCGAAAAGGAAACCAAGACGGAGCAACTGTTTACAGAAACGCAACTCCTCCTGCCCCAATGGCAGGCTTTCTAGGACTACCTTACCCGTCCTCCCCGAACTGCACCGAAGCGCCGACAAGACCCGCTCGGTTCGCCCCGAGACGCCGCTGTGGCGCGAGGCGCAAGCAGGCAGGCAAGCGCGGCTGCGACTCCGGCCCTGGGCACCGACCCTGGCCGCCCGGCCCGTGTCCCTCTCCGGCCCGAGATCCGCCCAGCCTGGGGCCCGAGGCGCGCTGCCCGCCACACCACCCCACTCCCAGTGGAGCCCAGGCGGCCAGTAACTGCGTGGCCCGCTGCCCGCCGCAAACAGAAAGGCGTTTTCGAAAGCGACCACTCCACCGCGCGGCGCCAACTTCGCCCCGGCCGCCGCGGGCACCAGTCCCCGACAGAACTCACCTTCGCCGAGCAGGGGCAGCAGCAGAAGCAGCAACCGCAGCCCCACGGCGCTGGCCGTCGCCTTCGCCATCGCCGATGCACGCTGCGGCCGCGGCGAGAGGGACGCTTCCTTGGGCTGGGGGGCTCAGCGGCGGGGTGCGGTGCTCAGCCGGGCCGCCCCATGCCCGTCCCGGAGCGGAGGGCGCGGCGAACACTGTGGGCGCCGAGCGTCGGGGCGCGGGCTCCCAGGCACTCTCCGCAGCTGTGCGCGGGGCTCCGGGCGCGGGACTGAGGCGGGGAGGGCGCGGGCGGCACCCGAGGCGAGGGCAGGGGCGGGGCGGGGCGGCGAGGGGGGCGGGCTGGGGGCGGGGCGGGCGCGGCCAGGGTGCGGGAGTACGGGCGGGGCGCGGGGTGCCACCCCAGGAGATGGGCGGTGCGGTGCGCCCGGGGCGAGGGTTAGGAGACCAGAGCCGGACGCGGGGCGAAGGCCGGGCGGGGCACGAGTAGGGGCGAGGTGCGGGACCCGGGTACCGGCCTGGCGGCCGCAGCCCCAAGCCGCGCACCTCCGCACGCACAGCCACTCTTCCTCAGCCTGTGCGTCCTCTCGCTGTCTCTGCGCTTCGACCTTCCCTGCCGCCCAGAGAGGGCAGGGGAACCAGGCGGGGATGCGGGGTCTGGGCGGACTAGCCGGGGGTGCGCCGGAGCGGATAGACGAGGCAGGCGCCCCGCCTCCAGGCTCCGGGCGCGGCGCGCATCCTCCGCCATTTCTCGGAGGGGGGAGGTGCGGTGGGAGCGCGGCCTCTCTGGGGGCCGGAGGAGGGAGGAGGGAGGGGGGCAGAGCCCCCGCGAGGGACCGCGAGCCGGCGCGCCTTCTGCGCACTCCAGGGGTGCGCCTGGCGCGTGGCTTCCTAGTCCCTTCGGGGGTGTCCTAGCGTTAGTTTGTGAACCCCTCTTTAGGACTGGTCCAGCCAATGAAAACAAGAATCAGACTGGGCACACCTTTCAAAGAGACGGGGAGCTGGCTTTAACGGGATGCCTGGAGGGTAATCCCCTTTCTCCCCACCGCAGATTAGGATTCTTAGCATGTGGGGCTCACAGGGTAGCAGAGCGAGTAGCCAGGAGGAACTGGAGCCCAAAAGAATTTAACTTTTGCCCCAAGAAATGATGCCCGTAAACACATCTGATACTAAAGAGGGAAGCTTCTGGATCCCTAAGGTGGGAGGTCCTGGGGTGAGGTGGTAGGTGAGTGCTAGGCTCCTGGGGGGAAAGGCCACTGTTCTCCCGCCTCCCAGCTGCCTTTTGAGGTCCGGCCCCCACCGAGGCACAGAGGAAGCACATGGGACCTTGGGGTGGGAGGATCCCAGGTCCCTAGGCCTGAGGTGCCCCTATTTCAGGGTCTTTTCTTCCTGCTGTGCACAGAGCCGCGCCCTCCTGCCTGGCTGAGCTCAGAGCTGAGTAAGAGCTGTGCACATCACTGCAGATATGAAGTCAATGTGAAGTCACTCGCCGTCAGGAGGAGGAGCTGCCAAGACAGGCTGGCTGGGGGCTCTGCCAGCTGAGATGTCCAAGCCGGCCTGTTGGCAGAAGGCCAGGGCACAGTGCTGCCAGCTCAGGAGAGCCACCCTGCGGCCACCAGACCTGGTGTTGCCTGCCTCACCCTCCCAGGGCCTCAGGCCCTTGGACCTCTGGGGCTAGGGTTGGCTGTGGGGGACTCCCCTGGGTGTGGACTGGCCCTACCTCTGGTGCTGATAATATCCACCAAGGCTGAGCGCTCAGGCCTGTGCACAGTGAAGGGACCTGAGTTAGGAAGGGAGATCCCAAGAGAGAATTTTTTGTTACAGGCTTCTGTGGCAGGAGGAAGCAGGCTTCCTCTTTCTGTGGCAGGAGGATGCAGAAAGAAGACGGGTGGCCTGGCGCATTCTTCCAACTGGCCCCACCCTTGTGGAGCCGCCCCGGCCAAGCCTTGGCTGACACCGGTCAGGCCGAATGTCCAGTCGTGCTCTGGGTGACCGTCTCAAGGGACACTGTGCTCCTGCCTGATCCCCTCAGGCCCTTCCACTCCCTCACCACCACCACCCTTGGGGGTCTTGAGAGGACATCTGACACTATGGTGGGGGTATTGCCTTCTTAGAAACAGTCCAGGGAGCCTGCTGTGTGTAGTTCTGTCCCCACCTGCGTGTGTGCACATGTATGCAGGGACGTGGATGCACACTCTCCCCCATGTGTATGCCCAGAGACCCGACCAGACAGTCATCCAGGAGAGGGCAGAGGTGAAGCACTGCGCTTTCTGGCCTCAGGTCCTGCATATCCATGAGACCCCCACAAGACCTAGACAAGGCCAACCTCCACCAGAAGGCCTGATGTCACCTCTTTGCCCCAATCACCCGTCCGTGAGCCACCTCAATGGAGTTGTTTTTCTCCTCAGAATTTCTGGCCCCACCTTGCTCTTTTCCCTTCCTTCCTCTGATCTTCCTTTTCCTCCCTCGCCCGCTTCCCTCCCCCTTCTCTGGAAGAATCTCTTCTCCATTCCTCCCTGCAGCACAATCACCAGGCTAGCTGCATCACTGGGGCCTCAGGGTCTTCATCGTGTACTAGAACATGGAAGTAATAATACAGTAACTACCTGGCAGTGCTGTGAGGCTGAACCCAAATGAAGCTTTGATGGAATCAGCACCGTTTCTGGCTTTCTAGAAAATGAGATTTTTTTTTTCTTTGGCTCTTCTTCCAGGGGTCCTCTAAAGTCCAAGGTGCGGTCTGGGTGGTAGGCTGGGGGCAGCGACCTGGTGTGAAGGTTGCAGGTGGGCTCTGAGTTGTATCCCAGCCATCTCTCTCTGGTCTGTGTGACCTCAGCATGTTTGCAACATCTCCGGACCTCAGGAAAGCAGAGCTCCCTCCCCTTAGGTGCCTGAGGACAGGTGAGTCTGCGGCAGTGGGCAGGCGCTATCCTGGTTATCACTGATTCCCGTCAGCTGTGGAAGCTGAGGCCGAGGCCAGAGTGGTCAGTGGACCTTGCTCAGGTAGCTCAGAACACAGGTGGCCCCTAAAATGAGCTGTCTGCTGCCCTTAGCTCTGGCTTCCCACCTGCACAGGTAACAAGTATGTTACCTGTATGGGGATGGCAGCCAAAGATACCAGTCTGCAGGAGGCAATGCCTGTCTCCAGCCCTCCCCACAGGACCTACAGCTTTCTCAGTGGAAGGAGAGAGAGCGCTAGAACCCCAGAGTCCTCTTTGCCACCGCAGCACTTATCTGAGCGTGTAATTACACATTCGGGAGTGGTGGGTTGATTTATGCTCATTCATACCTCACCCGGGCTTTGGGGGCTTCGCTCACATCAAGTCCCCAGCCCAAGGGTACCACTGGCTGGAGACCGCTGGAACCTGATGGGGGCCTCAGGCCTGGCAGTGCCTGCCTCTTGCCTTGAGGACACCAAGGAGAAGGCCTGTCCTGGCTTACAGACAAGCCATAGCAGTAACAGGGAGCTCGAATTGGCCAGTCCAACAGATATGGCCTGAATGCTCTTTAGAAAAAAACATCTCCCAGGGCAGTTTCATAATCTGCCTCGTAATGCAGATTTAGACAAGTTTTTACGAATGCACTTTTTAAAATAGGTCTTAATGGATCCTTTGCAGTAGTTACAGTCCATTGTGTAAATGCAAACAGAAGGCTTTTTGAAAACATGTATTATTGATCAGAAAGGCAGCAGCAATTAGAAGCCAGTATGTCATATCATTCAATACACACTTCCTATACAGCCCTGCTTGTGCTCACTCATAACTTTCTGACAAATTATCCTGTCACTGGGAAGCCTTTTCTTTTCCCTTTTGCTTCTAGAAGCGAAGGCAAATCTCCCCATCAGTTATTAGCTAGAGGTGAATGAAAAATTAAGCTTACCTTTACCATCGCAAAACCCATTTATGACTTCTCCAGTTTCCAAACTGAAATGGCAAAACCTTCAGGTAAGATGGATGATGCATCTCGATTTGGTCTGTGGCCCACAGTGGAAAAACAAAACCGGTGACAGGTAGCATGTGCTTCGGGAGGGCAGAATCACAAAGCCAGGAAGGTCTGCCTTGTGGCAGTGTTGCTTAGCCAGGGTCTACAGGGCTTGGATGTCCCTCCCTGGTCATGTAACCTAAAATGATCAACAAGCATGAAGTTGAGCCTTATTTTTGCTCAAAAATTTGTATATGAGTCTGTATTTCACCCGATCTGCACATCTACCATTTGCTCTTCTTCTTGAAAAGTTCATCTATTTAATAAATATTTGCTGGGCACTGACTGTCTTCCCGGCACCCTTTCCAAACTACAGTGAGCTAAGCCAAGACCCTCCCTTTGGGGTACTTCTCAAGGACAATCGCCAACAGGTAAGGCACAGACACACAGGGCATTCACAAGTGACCCCAGATGGGGAGGGACACGGGGAACAGTGTCTGTCAGGGCGGATGTCCCAGGGAGTTGACTTTGGGCAAAGAAGATAGAACTGTGGATGCTGCCCACAGGGAGTGGGGAGATGACAGGGTGGGCCTTGGGTTTCCTCTGTTGCCCCAGGAGGGATAAGGGGTCTTTGTCTCCCCGTGAAGCACCTCCTCGGCAGCCTCACCCACCCCTCTAGAAGGTGCAGTTCTGGTCTCTGAGAGGGTTACAGCCTGTAGGATTGGCAGAGTGAATGCTCTGACCCAGGCAATCTTTCGGAGCGGAAAAAGCCAGCTGTGTTCTTGGTGTGCTGACAAATAGGAAGTCCATTGACTTAATGTCCTGTAAATGGCTTCCGAGGCCTCCTTGCCCAGGATGGGGTGGGTGCAGCTCCAGGCACGCTGTGCTGCTGCTACATCCTTCTCAGGCGTGCGGGTGCCCTGCTGTCCCTGGAAGGGAGGGGGAGGGGGGCCGGCCACCTGCCTGTGGGAGGGCACAGCCTGTGTGGCTTCCCCAGCCCCCAGTGCTTACAGGCCCGCGAGAAGCAGGGCACCGACTGACCCCCGATCTCTCCACCTCGATCCAGCAATCCAGGAAGTGCTCCTAAAGACCTTGTTCAGCGATGGTAGCAGCCCCAGGTTGGCGGGGGGCAGCTCTGTGTCAGGTAGAGCTAGGGTGCCCCATTGCTTCCTCTCCAACACCTCCCTAAAGGTGGCTGTCTGAACCTAGGTTCGTGGTGGGGGGTCCTGCTGTAGACCCTTTACCCAGTCCGGGTGGGCACCCCTCAGCACCCCTGATTGCTGGGAAGCTGGCCAGCCTGGCCTTCATCCCCAGTGCTGTCCACAGAAGGTTCTGTGATGGTGGCAACTTCCTCTTCTGTCCCATCCAATGCGATGGCCACTAGCCAAGTGTGGCTGTGGATGGTGCGACTCAGGAACTGAATTTATAATAATGTAAAATTAAGTAGTCATACATGGCTAGTGTATTTATTGGGCATTGATGCTCTAAGAAACACCTTCCCAGCCTCTCCCTGGGGCTCCTGGGGGGCCGGGCAGCCTCCTAGCCCAAACCTCCCCCGCTATGGGGAGAGCAGAGAAGCCAGAGCCTGCTGAGCCCCAGTGGGCGCTCTGATCCAGCAGCTTCCACTCTGTTTCCTGGTGGATTGAAAGTGCCGGAGCCCCCACCCCCACCCCCAACAGCAGCAGTCTTGCTGGGGTTCCCCGTGGGCACACTCTCTCTCATCCTGGGCAGTCTTCTGTTCCCCTCCAGACCCAGCACCAAGCCTGACCGCGTCTCCTGAAACCCCTGCCTCCTGCAGGCAGAGTGGGCGCTGGAGGGCCCTGTTCTCAAGGGCCTCTTTGGAAAGGGGCTGATGAGCTCGTGCATATTAATATGTGGTGATGAAGGGCTGTCAGGGGACTCTGTGCAGCAGCCCGAGACCCAAGGGCCTGCTCGCTGGGGCTGGGAACTCAGCATCTAGCCCCTCTCCAGGGCCCACATCCCTCTGCTCCCAAGCCACCCCGTCCCCAATGACTTCAGACGCCCCACATGTTCTCTGGCCACTGACCTCCACTGGCTGTTCCTTCTGTCTAGAAAGCTCTTTCTGCCTGCTCCGGGCCCCCTCTGTTGTTCAACTCTTAATCGTCACTCAGAAGTCTGGGCTCCAAGATACCGCTCTCCCCAGCCGATACTCAGATGCTCCATCTAAACAATTTGAAGGGAACCCAGTATGCTTCCTGGGTTTCCCTGGTGGCTCAGTGGTAAAGAATCTGCCTCCATTGCAACAGTCACAGGAGATGTGGGTTTGATCCCTGGGTTGGGAAGATCTTTGGAGGAGGATATGGCAACCACCCCAGTATTCTTGCCTGGAGAATTTCACGGACAGAGCCGACTGGCGGGCTACAGTCCATGGGGTTGCAAAGAATCTGGACGTGATTGAAGCAACTGAGCGCACACACATGCACAAGGTGTGCTTTCTGGGTTTTTTTTTTTTTTGTTGTTGTTGTTGTTTTGGCCACGCCCTGCAGCATATGCAATCTTAGTTCTCCAACCAGGGAATCAAACCTGTGTCCCCTGCGTCAGGAGCATGGCGTCTTAACCACTGCACAGCCAGGGAAGTCCGCTTCCTGGTGTAACTGTGCTGGAGTTATCTCCCGGCCCTCTCCATGGGGACATGCTGAGGACTCAGGGGGCTGGTTGGATGACCTGCTGTGAGGATTGGCCCTGGAAGCTAAGAAGACACCCTGGGCAGAGGCACAAGGTGCATTCAGGAGGCAGGAGGTGGGGCAGGGCCATCTGCTGTGACAGCATCCGTCCTCACTGGTGCACACTCACACCCCTCTGCGCCCCTTCTCCCTCTGGGCTGCCTCCTCAGTGTGAACAGAAGCCTGTTGAGTCTGTAAACATCAGCGGAAGGGGCGACAGGAGCAGGGCTGGAGCCGGAAGACAATTCACAGCGAGGGAACAAGACGCCCCAAATAAATCATTCGGGGCCTGACATTTGGAGCGTTTGAGTTTGAGACCAAACACAGATGCCCTTTAGATAAATACATTTTTGAGACGTGTTCTGCAGGAGAAGTTTATGACTTTAATAGGTTTTTAGTGTCAGACGAGCATCAGGAAGTGTTTTGTTGAGCGACCTTCTCTTAAAAGCTCAGAATCCTTCTCCTCCCTCTTGCCCTTTAAACAGAAGGATACAAGGATCCTCAGCAAGGGGGGCTTCTCTTTCTCCAGGTTCCCTGGGGACTGGCCCTGGGCTGGGATTGCACAACTGAGGAATGTTCTGGAAGGTTCTGAAGACCTCGGTGCTCCAGGCCAGCAGGGTGGGGGGTGGAGGGTCTCTCGGGAAGCTGATTTAGAAGCTTAGAAGCATCCTCCTCACTCAGAGCAACTCTCCCACCCCCCACCCCCAATTCCTCCCTCCCACAGAGGTCCACAGGGATGAGAAGGGCTCTGTGTGGAGGTCGTGGGTCCCCCTCAAGCCTCCAGAGGTTGGCAATTTTCTGTGGGTTGGAAACTTTACAAAGTTCCCCCACGCTGAAGCCCAGGAGTATGAAGGAGCTGAGCTCACTGCAGGCCCTACGCCAGAGAGAGGAGACATGAGGAGAAGGTCAGATGCAATCATGTCTGGAAGCTTCTCCCTTCCGGCTTAGAGACAGGCCCCCACCTGCCCATCCTGGGCTCTGCCCCAGGACCTCCAGGGAGCCTTGCGGCTGCCCTCTGCCCAGTTCCAGCCCGGATACCAAGCAGCCACTGGTGGGGCTGCTTCTACTATCCCGTGTGTGCTGCTCAGCCCTTGCCCTGCCCCATAAGACAGGGGCTGCATTGTGAGGGGGTGGACGCAGTTGCAGCCTCTGCGAATTGCAACCTGTCCTTGAACGAGGCCAGCATGGAAGAATTCACCGCAGATCATCTGTGCCACACACGGAGGCCCCCTGGCTGAGCCAGGCAGAACTCGGGCTTGTCTTCCTATCACACATGGGTGTGGATGGGCTGGGGGCACACAGGGAGGCCCACGACCTGGCTCGCAGGAAACACATGAGTGGCACTGAAAGGAAGCCCGTGTGAACTCTGTGGGCACAGCAGGCCCCTCCTAGTACAGCTGTGAGATGAGCGCCGGGGCGGTGGGGGATAGGAGGGAAGGGACCGCTGTGTCTGTGCTCTTCTCCGCACAGGACGCCTCCTGGGGGCAGGAGAAAGGCTCTAATCAATCAACACACCAAGACTCCACACTGACTTCAGGAAGGGCCCTTCACTTCCCATAGGTGACTTCTGAGGACACCTGGAACCACATTTTCAACCACTCCTGTAACTGTGAAACTCAACCTCAGTTTTTCCATGTCTGTGGATAATTCTGCCCTCCCACTCCCCCACCTCCATCTCCCACCCACTAGCCCTGGCCCTCAGAGGCTTGTCTCAGACCCTTTCCTTGCCCCAGACCCCCGGGGTCTCATGGAAAGCTGATTCAGAAGCTTAGAAGCATCCTCCTCACTCACAGCAACTCTCCTTCCCCTCCCCAATCCCCCCTCCCATCCACAGGAATCTGATGGCTGGTCCACAAAGATGTATTTATCTAAATGACCAGATCACTCCCTGTCCTAGTCATTTCATCCAGGGCTGTGTCAGGCAATGAATGAACAGGGAGACTGATGCAGAGAGGCCAGGACTGAGCAGGGACCTGGGTGCCTGCTGTCCCCACTCACCCCCGCCCTGGGCCCCCGAGCTTACCTCCTCCGCCCCTGGGACTTGCCCAGACCCTCATCAGGAGTCCTCCTCAGGGATGGAAGAGAAGAGTTTGGATGAAGCACCTAAGATCTTCTAAAGCTTCTCTCCTGCCTCAGAATTGTCTCCTTACAGGATCCAGATGCTTAGATACGGCTGATTCTCTAACACCATTCACAACCTTCTTTTGTTTTCTTCACGGTTGTCTTGGAAGCAGCTGCCCACAAATGAAAGCAGCCCATAAACTATGTGTAGTCTTTGGGGGCTCCTGTGACCTTGCCTGTGGTGGGGGGCAGGAGGGAATGACCTCTGTTTTATTTCCCAGGTGGATACCCAGGCTGCAGAGGGGCTTTGCCTGGTTACAGATTTGTATCTGTAATTTATCAGCAATCTCAAAATCCTAAAGGTTGAATTATGCATGTCTGACCCCTAGAAGAAAAGCTGAGTGAGGTTTCCCTGGGAGGCAAAGCTTTGAGGCCCGAATCTTCTCTCCTAGAAGAGGAGGCAGGCCTTGAGTGGGCACAAGTGGGAATGGCTCATGGCTGTGGAGAACCTACGTAGGGGCAGCCTGGACTGGAGAGTCTAACTCATTCAGGGTCACAACACCCACCTGGGTAGGAGCAGTGCCCCATTTTCTAGGCAGATCGCTGAGCCGCAAACCCCGCTGTTCCTTCTCTGGGCTTCTTGCCCTCACTTCACTGTGCTCCCCATTTCCAAATTCCAGTGCAAGGCTGGTCAAACACACTGTGAGCCCGCCCCCTAGGTTCTAACTCTCGGTGTGGAGTAGGGTGACAGGCTGTCCTTGGGACTAGATCCCAGGGGCTGCTGATGCTGCTGGTACCTGGCCCACTGGGTGGGGATCAACTGCCCCAGAGCATGGTGCAATGGGAGAGACACAGGTGAGGATCTCAAAATGGAAGGTGCCCGCTTCACTCTGCTGCCAAAACGCCCTGTTCCCAGCAAGCCTCCCCTCCTTTGTTTCCTCCCTGTCCACAGCCTCCATCTGCCCTCAGCCTCCATCTGCCCCCGGTTTATGCCCATGGCTCCCCCTTTGCTGGGAGCCTGCCCAGAACACATCTTCTCCACTCCTCTGCAGGGACCCACCTGTGTTTGCACACAGCTGTCTCCTCCTAACACCCGTCTTTTCAGCTGAGTCCCTCTTGGGAGACTCAGACCCAGTGGAGTCCACTGGGCGATCCAGCACACTCAATATGCAGGTAAAGGGTGGTCATCTCTTTGATTGGGCTGGGTTCTACTGCCATCCAACTCTTTCACGAGGTGGAGCTTCAGAGAGTCTCTAGCAAACACGATTCTCTCGTTTGCAGAGCAAGTGGGCTGTCGCCATCACCCAGAACACGCCTGCCCGCTCTTCTGCAGGGACCCACCTGCATTTGTAGACAGCTTTCTTCCCCTAACACCCATGTCTTCAACTGGGTCCTCAGAGCAAGACTGTTATTGCCATCATCCTGATGACCATGTGCTTGGCTCTCAGGGACCTGGTCTCTGCCAAGCCATGGTCACTTGACAGCAGCTGATTCAGGTCCCGTGCATGGCCAAGGGGGACTGGGGAAGCTGAGGGAAGAGAGGAGGCCAGGGGACTCTGCACCCTTAGTCCAGGGCTCACAGGCCCCTCCAGACAGTGCACAATCATGGCAGTGGTGGTGCTGGCAGCAGTGACTCTGGCTGGCCTGCGCATTGTTATTTCCAAAGACTCAGTCTTTGAAGCAAAGGAATTTTCATTCCTTTTACATTAATGAAAAACTTGCAGCCAGAGGAAGCACCCCACTAAATGACTGATACTCCACAAGATATGCACTGCTCAGAAATGTCTCCTAGTCAATGAAGAAGAGATAATAGTCAGTGGAATAAAAATTAATCTGGCTACTATAGGAATTAATATAAAAACATCAGATGCAGGACTTATAAGGGATGCCACCTCCCGCTAACCCTCCCTGGGTTAAATACCCCAGGGACGATGATTTACATTCTATGCTGCAGGGCTCTGCCGGCATAATCGATGGGGATGAGAAATGGGGCCACCCGCCGTGCCTGCCCGCAGGGCTGGGGAGGGGAACCGAGGGGGCACAGGGCAGCCCTGCAGGCTGCTGGGAGCAACAGCCCGTCTGAGCCACCTGCCCCTTCTTCCCCTTCCTCTGCCTCCCTGGTGAGCTCCAGGTCTGTGGCCCACGTGTTTCTGGAAGCCTGGGCCATGGCATGGTCCCACTGGTCCTTACCCCTGTGCCCAACTCCTCCAGGCGTACAGGAGGCGGCCTAGGGAGAGGAGGGCAGGGCAGGCTGAGCCAGGTGCTGCCCAAGACCAGAGCAGTGAGACCCGCACCCCAACCCTGGAAGCCTGGGTGAACCTCCTGACAGTAATCAATCACACAGCCATCTTTGCTCTGCAAGAATTACTGTCCCCAAGTCTTGGTTTAGGGTGAAACTTGCCTAGGCAACTATTTATTGCCACTGTCCCAGACTTCGGATCTGCTGTTGGATCTAAGCTCTTGTTGGGCATTCCTGGGTGCTTCTCTGCAGGGAGCTTCAGGCTGGGGCTTGTGCCTGGAAGCAGACAGGCCTCACCACAGCTGCAGGGCTGGCTTCCCTGCTGTGCTAGGTGAGCCATGAGTTATCCCCACTCCTCCACGGTGAGGGCTGTGCCTGCTCAGTTCTGCCCCAGTGTGCACCAGCCACACTTGGCGGGGGCTGGGCAGTAGGTTGGACCAGCCGGTGTCAGGGCCAGCCAGGCTGCTCCTGTGGGTGGAGGGGTGGGCAGAGGGATACCCTGTCATCTGGCTCTCGATGTGGAGGCCCAGGAAGAGGCCAAAGCAAGGAAGACAAAGTGTTTACTCCTCAGCCCCTCCCTGCCAAGCCTCCCATGGTCCCTCAGCCACACTCTCTACTCTGGAGTTGTGGCAGCTGTTGGGGGAAAGGGCACCAGCCTCTCAACATGCCCTGCCCAGCCCTCTGCTCTAGCATTAAGCCCTAGTCATTGCCCTTCAGAAGTGTCATCTGCTGCTCTGACCATACAGCCCCCAAGGGAAATTCCTGTAGGGCTGGCAGTGAGGAAAGTCTGGGGGAAAGGGAAACTCGGGTTCCTTGTTTTTGATGCCAGAAGAACCTGGCCTTTCCCAGGGAGGCCTACTGGTGTCTCCTTTGCATGCCCATCCTGAGCAGCCTGGCCAAGTGCCCTGGCGGCCACCACACTTCTGTTCACACCCACACTGAGTGGGCCCAGCACAGGCCTCCATGCCTCGTGTGACCTAAAGCCAGGGACAAGTGACCCTGAGCAATCTCAGGGACATAAAGGCCCAAAGGGACCACTTGGTCTAACTCTCATCACAGAAAGACTGAGATTCCACCGAGACTGGCCAAGGCCAAAGGGTAAAGCCAGCCTCCTGGCCCCATGGCATTGCCCTCTGCCCTCTGCCTGCCAAATCACCTATGATGCTGGTCTAGGCTGCCGTGCGGTCATCCTCACGGCTGGGAGGCACATGAACTCAAATATTATTTTCATTGTATCAGGAGTTGAATGGTGTCCCCCCAGATCCATATATTGGAGTCCTGACTCTCTGAAACTCAGAATGTGACCTGATTCAGAAACGGGGTCTTTACAGATGTAATCAGGTTAAAATGAGGTCACTGGGGTGGGCCCCAATCCAATATCACTGGTGTCCGTATAAAAAGAGGGAATTTGGACAGAGTCAGGCCCAGAGGGAAGGTAAGGTGAAGAGACATAAGCTGAGGAGAGAGGCTGCCAAAAGATCCTCCCATCACAGCCCTCAAAGGGACCAGCCCTGATTTCAGACTTCCGGCCTCCAAAACTGTGAGATAATAACATGTCTGCTGTTCAAGCCATGCTGTCACTGGAAACTGACGCAGACTGGAAAGAAGGTCCTGGTAGTGAACTTAAAGCACGGTTAATTTTGGTTTTATTTTTGGGGGGGGGGGTGCTGTTGGTGTTTCAGATTTTGCTGCTGTTTAGTCACTAAGTTGTGTCTGACTCTTTGTGACCCCATGGACAGGAGCCCGCAGGCTCTTCCGTCCATGGGATTTTCCAGGCAATCATACTGGAGTGGGTTGCCATTTCCTTCTCCAGTTTCCAATTATTTGTACGCTTTTAGTTTTTATTATGAATCCACAAATTGGGGTGTATTTATCAACGGTCAGAGATTCAGGAGAGGGTGCTGATGGGGAAGTGCATTCTAGGGGCCGAGGCCCTCCTGGGACGTGGGTTCCCAGGTTGCTGGGATAGAGGGTAGAGAATTGCTGGATATGTGGGTGGGCCACTGAGGTGTGGAGTCGATGAGGACGCTACAGCCCACATCTCCCGCTGCCTTAGTGATGTTTTCTGTTCCCGCTGATGGCAGTGACCTTGATCAGGAACCCTATGGTGACCCATACAGGGGACCTTCATTCAGCCAAAGAGATGGAAGCAATGGGCTATGGAGTGCTTGCTTTCCTTTCACATAATAACAGGTCAGTGTTGTTCTAATGAAAAGGACTTTGTAGGCATTACTGCTGTAGGCATAATCACACAATATGGATTCTAAACAAAATCACAGACCTCTGCTTGGTGAAACTTATTCCAGGGGATTTCAGTATATTGTTTGACACCCCGTCGACTCACCCTGCTCAGTGCATTTTTGCTCTCACAGCAGCCCTGTCACTACTGGGTTTCAGTGGAAGCTTGAAAAAAGCAATTTCTCTGCAGGCCAGAGCTCAGCTTGCTGTGAGATCACAGGAGGGATTTACAGAACTCACAACCTTTGGGAAAATGACCAAATATCTTATTCTGAAAACTAATACCTAACATTTTGCTACCAAGAAAACATTTCCCATTAAATAGAAACCCCAGGGACTTCCCTGCTGGTCCAGCGGTTACAGCTTCACCTTCCAGTGTAGGGAGTGTGGGTTCAATCCCTGGTCAGGGGAGTTAAGATTCCCACATGCCTTGAAGCAAAATAAATAAAACAGAAGCAATGTTGTAAATATGAACTTTCCTGGCGGCTCCAGACAGTAAAGGATCTGTCTGCATTGCAGGAGACCTGGGTGTGATCCCTGGGTTGGGAAGATCCCCTGGAGAAGGAAATGGCAACCCACCCCTGTATTCTTGCCTGGAGAATTCCATGGACAGAGGAGCCTGGAGGGCTACAGTCCCTGGAGTCGCAAAGAGTCAGACACAACTGAGTGACTAACACTTCCGCTTTCAATGTTGTAACAAATTCAATAAAGACTTTAAATGGTCCACATCAAAAAGTCTTATAAAAAAATAAGTAGAAACCACTTCCAGGCATGAGACGCTTCCCCTCCCACATATGGCAGACCCTCTGGAGTAGCTCTCACTGACCCAAACCAACTGGAGCTCCTCCAGAACAAGGAACCCTGTGCCCACCCATGTTCTCAGTCAGTCATCCACAGAGCGGGTGCTGCGTCCCTGGGTCAGAGGAATTCAGGGAAGGCCAAGAGATCACCGAGGGCACTGTTCTCACCATCTATTACTCAATAACAAACCATCCCCAAACTGTCCTAAAACAACACCGTTATTTCTTTTGCTCACGAGTCTTCAACATGGCAGGCCTCAGCAGGCTTGCCTTGCCTCTGCTGCACTCCACTTAGCTTAGGGTGGCTCAGGCAGGACTGGAATCACATGACTTGTGTCGTGTAGAATCACACGGGCTTCCTCACGTGACTGTGTGTGGTGCTGGTTGCCAGCCCAGACCCTCTGCCTTCACTGGAACTATCCACCAGGACACAGACATACAGCCCTGTAGGAGCTGGGCTTCCTTACAATATGACAGTCAAAGTCGTATCACCTTCTGTATCCTCGCCTCCAAAGTCCCCCTGCATCCCTCTGTCACATTCTATTCATCATAGCAGTCACGAAGTCCAGCCCAATTTCTAGGAGAGGGGAAACAGAATCCATCTCTGGATGGGGGTGGTGGGGGCAGGATTCTGGAAGAGCATGTAGGACAGAAATATTGCTGTGGTCATTTGCAGCCCGCCACATCCTGGTCCAGAGGTCACACTGGGGAGTCTGGGTTAAAGGGGCAGTTTCCCAACATGGTTCACCATCAAGAGTTAGGGACACAGTCCAAAAATGCCTCCCTACTGCTCCTGAAGTGAGTCTGAGCTAACACTGAACAGGCCACACCTACGTCCCCTTTGGCCCCATGGGCCCATCAGCACAAAGACCAGCAATAATCCTCTCTCAAGACTCCTCCGCTTTGGCTGTCTGTGATGCCAGGACTCTGATCTATGGAATGAGTCATCAGTGGCATCTCCTTCAGCAAATGACCCATTCAAAGGGAAGATTTGTCATGCCTGGGACATTTTATGAATCTTGTTGCTTTGTCTGGCAGGCTGTGATTCCATTAGGAACAACACAGCCAGCATGAGGTGATGCTGCCAGGGCAGATGCTTGGATCAAGGGCACATGGGAGGGATAGGTGACCCGTGCCACGGCTGCCTCCCCACCTACCTGAGGGGAACCCTGGGTGGTCAGCTCCTCCCAGCCAAGATATTGTGGGAGTGGGGGCTGCAGGCTCAGTCTTGCACTCTACACTTGTGACACCTGTGTGAGTGACAAAACGACCCTGAGCTGGGCTCCCGCGGACCCCAACGCAAGGGAGGAGCTGGCCAGGCTGCAAAGACAGCTGTCTGCACCCAGGACCCAGGCCCATGCCCCGGTCTTCCACTGCCTGGCGTGGGTGAGCGTGCACTACCGCCTGAGGCCTGTGCACCTGTGCACAGGTGACACCCACCTGAGGCCTCCTTCCTCACCTGCGCACAGGTGACACTCACCTGAGGCCTGTGCACCTGCACACAGGTGACACTCACCTGAGGCCTCCTTCCTCACCTGCGCACAGGTGACACCCACCTGGCAGCGACAGGCGTCAAAGGGCTCAGCCCGGGAGTGCTGGATGCCAGGGGCACACCCTCTCCTCCTTCCCTTGCTCTCCCCGTGACGCCTAGCACAGTGCTGGGCACACACGGGGGCCTGTGGCCTCCTGCTCATTCTCAGAACAGATCAAGGAAGACATGGACCTTAGGGTCTCTGAGACGGGATGGAGTGGGCTGTGGCTGTGATGCTGGGCAGGGCTGCTGCGAGGACCCCAGAGGCCTGGGGTGGGTGCGTTCCTACCCCTGGTTGGAGTACCCTCCAAATGTCCATCTTCTGGATCTAACTATTGGACCTGAGACTCAGAAGGGACTGCAGCCATCTCCAAGGTCAATGGAAGGAAAGGGAGCACTTGAGTCCTCGGAAAGTGAGGAGAGGACTCCTTGGAGCCTCTTCCACTCCTGGTCTGACCCCCACATTTCTCTCCCTGTCACTAATCCCCACGGCCCCTCCCAGAGATTCTGTCCATTTCCTGAGCCCTTCCTCAGCTGCAAACCCCCTGTCGTCAGCGCAGAAAGGGCTCAAAGTGGTGCCTGCCCCAGGGTGGGGGGAGAGCATGGGTGAGGGCTCCGGGAACTGAGCATGACAAGGACAATCCGCGGACGTCTCTCTCCCTCTTCCCCCCAACACTGCCCCGCAAGTGTTCCTATTCGCCCGGTGAAGCTCGACCTCGTGTGGCCCCGCTTTCTGCCTCCCCCGAGTCCTCCCCTGGCTGGAGGAGGTGAGGGAGGCTGCCTGTGTTCAGGACCCTCTCTCCCAACAACGGTCGCAGCCACCCTGCTTGCTCGCACCCTGTTTTCTATGCCTCCCCAGCCCTCACACCCAATGCCTGGGCCCCTGGCTCTCTTGGAAGGACCTACTCAGCCTTTTCCAGTCCGTCCGCACCATGCACTCAGTCACAGCTCCTGAACCTTGTACATCGTTTTGCTGCAGCTTGAACCACTTCTCAGGCTTCCTGCATCACTCCCTCCAGAACATGCTGGAATGCTCCTCATCTTCAAACCCAAACTCCAAGACTTTGTGCCTGTCCTTTATTCCTTGGCTCTTTTATTTTGGGGTCGGGGGGAAGAGGGGCCCCATGGCCCGCAGGATCTTTGTTCCCCAACCAGGGATCGAGCCTGTATCTCCTGCAGTGGAAGCACGGAGTTCTAGCCACTGGACTGCCAGGGAATTCCCTCGGCTCTCTTGACAGGTGTTGTCTTTGTAACCGCCTCCTCTTCTGGCCCCTGTGGTCCCTGCAGCCCCCTGCAACCCCTGTGGTCCCCGCCCTGCCCTGACTCTGGTTTTGTCTAAGCCTGAAAGCTGAAAGACCTCCACTCAATGGGCCAGAAGTGACCCTCTGCTGTCCATGTGCACTCAGCTCCTGGCAGCGCTGGACTGCTCATCCACCTGCCTGTGTGCCCCCACCCCTGCCGCCGCCCCCACCCCCGGACCTCTCACTTGGCTTCCTAGACACACCCCTTCCTCTTCATCCGTGTGCCTTCCTTGTCTCCATTACTAAACATGGATGTGTTCACAAAGGATCCCCAACCGGGGCCATCAGTTTAGCCCACACTGACTCCTCAGTAACCCCATCCAGACCCAGCTTGAAACCCAGTCCATCCCACCCCCAACACTCTCCTCTGTCCCCCATCTACTCCCAGTCTCTCCTCCCCACTAAAGTCCACTCACTAAGAGGCCTGCTCTCCAGGGACTCTCTGCACAACCCCCAGAGGGCATCTCAGGTTTAATGCATCAAAAACAAACTCTCTCTTTTTTTTGTGGCTGTGTCATGTGGTTTGCAGGATCTTAGTTCCCCAAACTGGGATTGAACCAATGACCTCAGCATTGAAAGTATGGTGTCTTAACCACTAGATTACCAGGGAATGCCCCAAAACAAACTCTTAATTTCCACTTTTCCCATCCCCAAACCTTGCTCATCCTTCAGTTATTCCCATCTTAGTAAAAGGGACCCTATTCACTCAGTTTCTCAGGACAAAGATCAAAGAGTTACAAGTGATTCCCTTCTCTCTTTCATACCTTGAATCTGACCCAACAGCATGTTCTGCTGGGCCTCCAGAAGACCCAGAATCTCATCCATCTGCATTGGTCCAAGCTGCCGTCCTCTCCAGGCTGTTGCAGTGGCCTCCTTCTTGGGCTCCTGCCGTTGTCCTCATCCCCTTCTCACAGTCCCAGAGGGATGCTAGGGAAAAACCCAGCCCATTGCATGGAGCAGGCAGTTGAGGTCCCAGCCCCCCCAGGGTGGAGTCCCAGCCAGCTGCACCGGCTCACCTGCCCCTGAGCCTGCAGCCTGAAGGGTAAGCGGTCCACAGCCAGCTCAGATGGGTGGGCATCACCCATCTGATGCTCACCCACCCGCCTCCGCTCACCCCACCTCCCTGACCTCAGCCTCCCCCTGCCTCCTTCTCCCCTCCCTCTCCTCCTCCTCCTCACTCCACTTGGGCTTCTCCAGCCTGCTGTAAGTGTGTGCTCAACCGCTCAGTCGTGTCCAACTCTTTGCGACCCCGTGGGCTGCAGCCTGCCAGGCTCCTTTGTCCATGGGGATTCTCCAGGCCAGAATTCTTGAGGTGGTTGCCATTTCCTCCTCCAGGGGATCTTCCCGTCTTAGGGATGGAGCCCTTATCTCCCACATCTCCTGCACTGGCAGACACAGCCAGTGAGCCCCTGAGCCAGTTGGGAAGCGCCCCGCCCGCCCCGGGACTGCTCTTCTTTAAACATAGCATGCCTGTTGGTACTGGGGGCTCTGCACTGGCTGTCCCTTCTATCTGGGATATGCTTGCCCCTGACCTCTCCTTTGCTTCGCCCAGATGTCAGCTCAGATGTTCCTCAGCGGCCATGCTCTAAGCAGTCTCCCATGCTCTCCCTGCTCCACTGGGCTTTGCTTAGAGTCCTGTTATGTTTGCATGGTTATATTTGTTGGTGTGCTTTGCACATGCATGTATGGGTTCACGTGAATGTAAGCTTCCAAGAACAGGGGGTTTGCTCTTTTGCGTCCCTGGTGCCTAGAATAATACTTGGAACATAGTAGATGCTTAAGAAATAGCTGTTGATTAACTCAGTAAATGAGATGATGTTGCATCCACATCAGGACACGTGGCTTCCTGGGTCTTCCCAATAGCTGTGTGCTATTCCACAGGAGGACATGCCCAGGTTTAATTAGCTGGCCCCTCACTTGAGGACCTTTAGCATTTTTATTCTTTTGCTACAATAACCAAAGTTGCATTGCACATCTTTGTATACCTATCTTTGCATTTATGTGTGAATATAGTGAAAAATCAATAATTCCAGGCTCTGCACTTGCTGGATCAAGGAGTGTGTGCATTTAAAGATTTGGTAGGTAATCCTAAATTGTCACCCAAGAGTATTTTTCTTTTTCTTTTTTTTTACCAAACTATGATTTTTGAATTTTTAAAATATTTGAAAACCCATATGTCAAAGAATGAATTAGCCTCACTCCTTTAAAGAGTCCTTGAAACTGAGATCAGGCTCTGGGACTGAGTGTCATTTCACAAGGGTGAGGCTGAGTCTCAGGGAGGGCACAGGGACTGTCATTCCTTGGCCGTGGCCATAGTAACCAGCACGGTCCAGCTGGCGTCCCACACCCCAGCCTCTTTCACTCTTACAGAAGTCAGCCTTCAGTGCCTGTCACTGGCTGACTTTGGGAAAAATTAAAGGGCAGTCACTGAGAGTGGAGGGCTGTTATTATTCTGCGTTGTCAGGAACTTCCTGAAGCACCAACCCAATAAGGATCTATTCAGTGCAGGCTATGTGCTGCAACGGCGTGGACACAGCCTTCAACAACACAGAACAGCTTGGCCCTCAAAGAGCTCACAGGGCACTCGAGGAGACAGATAATGAACAGAAGAGTACATCAGATGGGAAGGAAGGCTATGAGAAAACCAAACCAGCAGAAACTGTGTGGTTGCCAGTTTCAGAAGTGGCTTCAGGTGTTCACGCCTCTGGGTTCTCACACTCTTGTGCAGTTCCCCCCCTCCAAGTTTGGACTGGACCTGGGACTTGCTTTTAATGACTAGGAAAGGCAGAGTGATGGGCTGGCACTTCCAAGACTAGGTAACAAATGCCTGTGAGGGGACTTCCCTGACAGTCCAGTGGCCAGGACTCTGCACTCCCAATGCAAGGGGCTCAGGTTTGATCCCTGATTGGGGAACAGATCCCACATGCTGCAACTAAAGATTTGGCACAGCCAAATTACTTAATTAAAAAATAGAACAAATGTCTGCGAGAGTCTATCTCACTGGCATGCCCTCCCTTTCCCCTTGCTCACCTTGATGTTTTGAGCAGCACTAGGAGGGCCCATGTGCCAGGGATTGAGGGCAGCCTGGGAGGAGACCATTGTTGTCCACAGCCTCATAAGACAGCCTTATGCAGACCCAGCCCTGAAAGGACCCCAGCCTAGCTTGCCTGACGTTATGAGAGACCCAGAGGAATAGCAAGGCTACACTCATATTCCTGACCCATAGAAACCATAAGATAAACATGCAAATACTGTCTTTAAGCCTCTATGTTTTGGGCTAACTTGTTACACTGCAGTAGCTAACTCACACAAAGGGGAATAGAGAGTTCCAGGGGAGGGGATGCAGTTTAAAATAGGTTAGGAGGGAAGGAATTATTTGAGAAGACTTGAAAAAGGGAGAGACTGAGCCTCGGGATTCCAGGGGCAGAGTTGGATTCTGGGATGGCACTTACCAGGGTGGCTGGAATAGAGCGAGAAGGGCAAGAGGTAGGGGCAGGAAAGAGAGAGATGGAAGGATGTCACGCTAGCATTTTTTTTTTTTTTTGATCCTGAACTTGGGGAAAGGAGACTTTGAGCAAATGCACATTTCAACAGTGTCCAGGTAGGCAATAGGTTTAAGGGAAGGTGTTGGGGGGTAGCAAGGAGATGGCCAGAGGGGTCAGGTCCCCAGTTTACTTGAAAGGTGACCAGAATAATAGATGTAGGGTGTGAGGGAAGAGTTCCTGCATCTAAGGGCGGGTGGAGGGGGCAGGTTTGGAGAAACCTGGTGGTTGGGGTTCACAGGCCCCAGATGCCTGTCTGCCTGCTGAGCAGGCAGTTGGATCAGGCAGCGTGTACGGTGTTTAGGGCCACAGGACAGGAGTGAGTGTCGGGGGAGGTGAGGAGAGGACCCAGGGATGGGAGTGAGGCAGAGAGTCTGTAGTCCAGCCGAGGACAGCATGGGACCAAAGTGCTGGGTTACCGAGAGTTGAGGCCGAGCACTGACTTAGCAACTGGGACGGTCAATGCAGAGTGAGTCCAACAGAGGTCTGTCTGAAGGACGGGGAAGTAAGAGTATATTTGGACCTGGTGGGAACAGTCTAGCTGGAGAGGGACACACTCGGAACACAGCATCAAGGGAACCAGGCCCAAGACGGGGAGAGGGCAACAGCCCTGGGAGCTGGTGGGGAGTCAGGGCGTCTGGTCCTCAGGAAGTTCCAAGGACCCGGGTGCTTCTGCAGCTCGTGCCTGCCCCCCACCCCCCACCTCACTGGCAGACGAGTGACCCTGGGGGTGTCAGCAGGGCTGGAGACCAACTGGGCGACTGCCTTTGGAATTTCCTGACCTGGATGAGGTTCCGCCTTTAATCTCTTGTTGCATCTACAGCCTTGTCTCATGTGGTTTGTGAGAAGCTGGGGGAAAAACCCAAAAGGGCTGACAGGCTTCAGAGAGGGGAGGAGAGACCAACCCAAGATGTTTTAGGTGAGCTCCAAGGTGCCTGTGGGGAGAAGGACAGAGACTCAGGGGGCATGCCTGAGCTGAGGGTGCAGCCAGGGGCTGCTGAGTGTGCCGGGCTGCAAGACCAGCCCCAGTCAGGCACCCGCTGTGGGGCTGGACTTCCCAAGCCTCAGTTTCTCCATCAGACAAATGGAGTGACTGGGAACACCACCTCACAGGCTGTAGAGCAGGAGCAGGAGGTGGGCAGTGAGCCTGTGTCCTTCTGGGAGAGGGACCCGGGTGGCACCAGTGGTGGCAAGGGCAGAGTGCCCTGGAGAGTCAAAGTGTTGCTCTGAGTGATGGGGGGGAGGTGCAAAATCATATATGTGAAAGTACAGACCTGCCACTGAATTGAGGAAAAACACTGTCTGAAACAGCATCTGCTTCCCTTCCTTCTTGTCTGGGCCCAGGAGGATTTGCTGCCTCTCAGGGGCTAAGAAAGCAGGTAGTAAGAGCAGGACCCGAGGGCTGGATGTCTTGACAAATTGAATTTTCCTTCTTTTCTGGCCTCCTGGGAGAGATATTTTGTCCTGCATTGATGCAAATGTGTTCAAAGTGCACTTTTCACAGACTCAGAAATAACGAGCCATCTTTCCGCTGAGGCCTGGGACCGTGCAAGGACCCTCTTGCTGAAGGTGGCCCGTGGCTGGTCACAGAGTCTGTGGCTGGCAAGGGGGCAGAGTCCAGGTGCCATGATGGGCGAGCCAGGGGAGCCTGCAGAAGGCATGCAGAGGGCAGCGACCTCAGGAAGCATCTAACGCACCCCATTTGCCGTGGGGAACCAGGCCCAGAGAAAGCACTGAGCTGCCTGGGGCAGGCAGGGAGTCCTGGGCACCTGGCCTGCTTCCCCCTGCCCTACCCTCCAGGCCATCTCAGACCAGGTTTGCTTCTGGGAAGGAGCAAGGAGCTGTCAGTCAGCAGTTGGTCTTCAGCCAGGAGTTTGGGCTTTGGCCAGGAGTTGGTATTTGTTTAAAGAGATGGAAAAGGTGAAGCTGTTATCAAGAGGCGGTATCTGAGGGCTGAGTTCACTGCAGGGTCTCAGGAACTAGATAGCATCAGCCTGCCCTGCTCAGAGGACATGAAGGAAATCTAGGGCGGTCACACCTGGGAGCTGCCTACTCTCTGGCTGGCCTGCCTAGTGCTCCTGAGAGCCCGGAAGATGGAAAACAGGTTAACAAGTCCAGGAGGAAATGAGCAGAGATGCCTTTGCTGCCAAGGGCTTGGTTCAGCAACCTGATTACTTCTGGCTTCCTTACCGGCCTGAGGTTGGTAGTGATGGCCATTTCTGGCAGATGGGTCTCTGGGTTTGGAAGTTGGAAAGGGGTTCTTTGGAAACCTTGGATCCTGGTCTGCATGGTTCTCAGCTTTGCTAAGTCTCAAGAAAATGTGGGCTCCCAGGTGGTCCCCATGGCTCGATATTTGCCTCTTGTTTCACAGTGGGTGGGCTTCTATTTAGATGGACCCCAAGAGCAAGAGAAGGTTCTGCTGCTGAGAAAACGTTTGGTGAACTTCACCACCCACTCCTGATTCACTGAACATGGTCATGGATTTTCCTTTCATGGGATAAATAAAATAGTGGCAGACTCGGCAAGGTCATTCTTACCTTCCTTTCCCTTATGATCTGCACTAATTGAGGCTGAAAAGCTAATTAAATTCCCAGCCTGTCTTGAACTAAGTGTGGTCAAATAATACAGTTCTGGTAAATGAGATATAATTGGCAGTCAGCTGGGGGGTTCTGGGAAGACTTGTTTTCTTGATTAAAGAGCCATAGGTGGCTGGTATTTCTAATTTTCACTCTGTTTCCCTTCTTCCTGCCTTGCAGTGGATGTGACGCCAGGAGTCGTGGCAGTCATGTTGTAACACTGAGGCAGAACACATGAAAAAGAGGCAAAGCCCTTATGGAGACAGGCCTTGACACGGCTGAGCTGCAGAACCTAGGCCGGCAGCTGCCAACTTGCAGGCCTCTTGTAAACTGAGGTGAAACCAAGCTTTATTTGTTTAAGCTGTTGTGTCTGGAATTTCTGCAGCTGAAAGCATTGCTGGCTAATGCACACCACTATGACTAAGTATCAGCCAGGATCACAGGTGACAGTGAAGCCCTGCCTGCATTCCCATCACATTTTGAGACAGGGGTGTGTCCACTGCAACCACCGGGAATGATAATAATACAAATAACATTTCTGAGTGTTCATTACATGCCAGCTATCCTAAGCACTTGGCATATGGACCCATCTGATCTTCCAACAAATCCCATGGGGAACGTTTTACAGGTGTCAAAACTAAGGCACAGAGAGGTCGAGGGAACTTGCTCAAGTTAGTAAGCGGTGAGCCAAGATGTGAATTCAGAAAGTCTGGCTCCAGGATGCATCCTCACAGTCACATGTGATACTCACCCCCTCTCTCTCTCTGCAATCAGGAGTCAGGGGAGACCAGCACAGCCCTGATCGAGGCTTCCTGTCCTGAGCTTCATGGCTGCCGTGTTCCTTCCTTTCTCGCACTTCTCCCGGGAAGCCAGCTACCTGCTAAAGGAGGGTGGAGAGCAGGATCAGGGCCTGGGGAACTGCGATCTGAAATGTTTGACAGCCTCAGGCTGGGGCAGCCTGTGGGGCGACTTCACAGACAGCCAAGACCTTGGGCCAAGACCCCTCCTCTGCTCCAGGGCATGTACGAGTGAACACTGCCAGTATTTTCCTCTTCCTTCTCCCATTTCCCCAGTTGATTGACCCCACGTCTGATGAACATCTTTTCCACTTGTTTTTGAAGCTACTTTAGTATTCAGTAATACTGGTAGTCTTATAGTCTGGGGAGCTGGCTGTCTCTTCTTCACCTATTATCAAGTAAAGCATTTTTCTCATTATTCACTTATTTCTAGTGTGCTTTGTTGCTCTGCAGGCGTTCTCTAGTCGCGGTGAAACAAGGCTACTCTTTGCTGAGGTGTGAAGGCTTCTCAGTGCGGTGGCTGCTCTTGTTGCTGAGCACAGGCTCTAGGCACACTGGCTCAGTAGTTGCGGTGCATGGCTTAGCTGCTCCTCGGCATCCAGAATCTTCCTGGACTAGGGACTGAACTCCTGCATTGGTAGGTATCTGCCTGCCTTATCCACTGCACCATCCACTGCCTTACCCACTGTACCACCAGGGAAGTCCTTAAAGCTTTTTTTTTCAATTGTGAAAGAAATGCATGGCTGCTATAAACTCTTAACATAGTTCAGAAGTGTGTGAAATGCAAAGTATGATTTTCTGCTCCTATGTTTTCAACCTCCAGGGCCTTTCCCCTCAATTCAGAGGGAAAACATTGCCTATGAGATTGGAGTGTGTCCTTTTAACTTTCCCTAGCAAACGCACTCACCTTTGTAAGATGTACATCTCTTATCTTAAATTTTAAAAAAAATCAGACTATACATGGCATTCTGTAAATTGTTGCTTCTCCAAAATTAATTCATGGACTCAAGTTTGGTTCATTTTAGGAAGGAAGTACTACAGTTCCCTCAGTTAACTTTGTGTCCATGGACACTAATTGTTTCCAAGGTGTTGCTTTTGTGTACTTGTGTGCTACTTTGGGTTGAAGGGGTTCCGGCAAGTGGTATGGTCGTGTGCGTGTGCACACCTATCACCATCAAATAGGTGTGACAGGCATGGCCACGTGCCCTTTCTCACTGCTGTCCCAGGCCCTCTCCCACTGACTGAGGACAAGAGTGCTCCTCATCCATCCTCGCTAATTGTAGATACTTTCAATACTTAAAAATGTTGCAAACACCCCAGTCACAACATGCAGTACCCTAATCTTGGTTTCTAAATACAGCCCCGCTGAAAGGAACCAGGAACCAAGGCTCCTTGGAGAAATGATTGATTCCAGAGTTGGGACAGGGAACTTAAAAATGGGGTTAGAGGGACTTCTTTGGTGGTCCAGTGGCTAAGACTGTGCTCCCAATGCAGGGGGCCAGGGTTTGAGCCCTGATCAGGGAGCTAGATCCCATATGCCACAACTCAGACCCAGCTGTTGTTGTTGCTGTTAAGTTGCTTCAGTCGTGTCTGACTCTGTACGACCCCATAGACGGCAGCCCACCAGGCTCCCCTGTCCCTGGGATTCTCCAGGCAAGAACACTGGAGTGGGTTGCCATTTCCTTCTCCAATGCATGAAAATGAAAAGTGAAATTGAAGTCGCTCAGTCGTGTTTGACTCTTAGCAACCCCATGGACTGCAGCCTACCAGGCTCAACTGCAGCCTACCAGGCTCCTTCATCCATGGGATTTTCCAGGCAAGAGTACTGGAGTGGGGTGCCATGGCACAGCCAAATAAATAAATACTTTTTTTAATGGGCTTAGAACAGCTTGCTGTGACAGAAAGTAAGGAAGAAGTCAAACTAAGATGGGGGTGTGTCAAAGAGACACAGGAAGCAACTTGAAGGAGTTCCCATTGATCCACCTGGGATATTTTGAGCATCGAAATAAGTAATCACAGAAATGTATTATAACCACTGGAATTTAAAAACTCCATGCATCCTATGAGATTGCATGCTTGCTCAATCATGTCCCACTCTTTGCAGCTCTATGGACTATATCTTGCTAGGCTCCTCTGTCCATGGGATTCTCCAGGCAAGAATACTGAAGTGGATTGCCATTTCCTTCTTCAGGGGAGCTTTCCAATCCAGAGATTGAACCCGCATCTCCTGCATTGGCACGCAGATTCTTTACCATCTGAGCCACCTGGGAAGTCTGGTAAAAAGAAAAGGAAAGGCTAGCCTTCACAGTAGAATGTCAGCTGCTGCTGCTGCTGCTGCTGCTAAGTCGCTTCAGTCGTGTCCGACTCTGCGCGACCGCATAGACGGCAGCCCACCAGGTTCCCCCGTCCCTGGGATTCTCCAGGCAAGAACGCTGGAGTGGGTTGCTATTTCCTTCTCCAATGCATGAAAGTGAAAAGTGAAAGTGAAGTCGCTCAGTCGGCTAATAAGTATAAATAGAACTTAGAAAAATTATCATTTGGCAACAATTGTAATGATAACTGATACAGACGAGGATCAGCAGCAGATGCCAAATTTGTGGGTGAAAGTCTGAACAGGAATAGTGGAATCACTGAGCTTGTTTATTACAAAAGGAAAAGTAGTAACTTGGGGCTTTCCCAAGGCAGAGCAGGGGTCTGGGAGATAAAGCTGTAGTGGTCCTTACGGGGGAGGGGAGGATAGACAGAGTTCCAGCTTCACGTCCTCCCAGTGGATGATTCTGAAAGCTTCTCGGGGGGCCCAGCAGCCCCCAGTGCCCATGATGACCACCCCCTCTATCGGATTTTCTTCTCTCTTACTCCTGCCTCTTGCCATTGGCTCCCAAACCAACTCCTACCCCAAGTCCTATCTCAGGCCCTGCTTGGGTGGGGACCAAGGCAACCTGCTTGGTGGGATGCTGAGCCCCAGGATGCCCGTGCAGCTTGGGGAGACCAGTCAGGAGCAACTGCCATGGTTGAGCTAAGGGCCATTGTGGGTGGGACCGCTGGGTGGGGTTGGAGGGTTTGCTGATAGAGCAAGGGGGACAACAGCACGGTCGTGGTGGCCCTGCCCCTGGGCTTCGGAAGGGAGCACTGGAAGGACGAGGTTGCCACCTGCTGCGATGCGGGAGAGTTCCGGGCGGCGCTGTGCAAGGGCTATTAGTTACCCTGGAGGTGCCTTCCGGAGCGTCAGAGTGACCTTCGTGGGCGGCATCAGTGCACAGATGCATGAAGCCATTGCCTGGATGAGCTCACCGTGGAGGGAGTGGGGAAGAGAGGAAGCAACCAAGAACGGAGGCTCCTGGGACATTCCAAAGTCCACATGTCAGGACAGGAGGGTGAGGCCAGCCAGGGGACCAAGGAGGGTGGGTGGCAGGTGAGGTGAGACTCCGAGCCAGCTGTGTGAGCCGGGATTCTGCTGCTGCTCTGCGGGTCCCAGCCAGGGAGGGGAGCGCTGCCAGGAGGGAGTGACTCACCCCGTCAAGGGCAGCCAGCAGTGTGGAGGGCGCGACAGCCTGGATGTGAGCGCACCCCCAGACATCCTGAGATCCAGGGAGGAGGGGTCGGCTGCCTCGGGAGCCGCTGCATCTCTGACGTGTCATTAGCCCTCGGGAGGAGGACAACTGACCTCTTTCCCTTTATGGCTTTTTAAAAATCGGTTTTCTACTTTGAGCAGATGTTATTTTTTTGTGTAAGAAAAAAACAGTGAATTTTATTTTATTTAAAAGTAAGTTAGGATATTTGTAAATTATATATCAGCTACAGGATTAATATCCAAAACATATATACAACAAACTCATACAACTCAAAAGCAAAAAAAGAAAAAGAATGAAAGAAATTTGCTTCAAAATGGGCAAAGGACCTGAATACAGACTCACCTCCTTCCAGCATGCTTTGCTATACTGTGTGTCATGAATACTGCTTTTTATTTTTTCAAATTAAATGTCTGCAGCCAAAAAAAAAAAAAGTAAGTTAGGTTCCAGACATGTTGTAGATTCTTTAGGCACAGTGGTGGGCTAGTGATAACCTCATGGCTCCCAAGTGCATCTGGGGACTTTACACCCAGGGGAGGGCAGTTCACCTGGGTTTTGGTTCAGTGGGGCTGGACTTGTAGGTGATCCTGAGCAGCTTCCCCTGGAGAGAATCAGACCCCCATTTCAGACAGCCTGTGTGGAGTCTCTTGATCCCTCTGTGGTGCTCCTGCCTCTGTCCATGAGGACGAAAGAGTGGCCTCTGCACACTGGGTAGGTGAGGGGCAGAGGGGCATCACTGCTGGTCATGCTGTTTCTCTGCCATGACCTTCCTCAGAGAACAGGCGTGGAGGTCATCGTCTCCTGGCCCCAAGGCTGGCTCAGCAGGACCATCTGACCACCATCACAAGTATTCATGGTTAAGACAGATTTATCAGCATCACCTGCTGCACGGTAACTGAGCACCCACTCTGTGCCATCCACCATTCTGGCTGCTGGGAATGCAGCAGTTAAGAGAAGATGCAGTCAGGGTAAGGTCAGGGACCATCGAACCATCTCATCCTCTGGTTGGGTGGCATCATTGACTCAATGGACAAGAATCTGAGCAAACTCATGAGACAGTGAAGGACAGAGAGGCCTGCCATGCTGCAGTCTGTGGGGCTGCAAAGAGTGGGACACGACTGAGCGGCTGAACAAAAGCAACAAGGGTCAGGAAGAGGGGGATGACTGTGACTGTGGATGCAACAAGCAGAGGCGGGCCCAAGGCCCTGAGCTGAGCTGCTGCTACAGTCCAGTCCACAGTGCCTCTCCTAGTGGAGAACTGAGGGTGGCCAGGCCTGGGAGCCCCTGGCAGAAGCAGCCCCACACCAGGTGAGGAGTCTGAGGACTGGGGCAGAAAGTGCTGCTCAGGGCCGTGAGTGAGTGCCCTTCTCCCAGCCTCAGCCCACTCCCTGCCCCTCCTTCACAAAACGTTCCAAGCTCCCTTACCCTAACTGCCCATGCTGAGCCCCTGGCCCCACCTGGCATACTGCCCAGGAAAGGTGACGTTGGCCTGTACCACAGGGACAGGTCACAGGCAGTGGCTCCTCCACAGGACAGGCCACACTGGAGTCATTTACAAACACATCACAAGACAACTCCAAGCCAGTTGAAAATCAATGCGGTAAAACAAAAAAACAAAAACCAGAAGCCTGCTAACGCAGCAACTGAAAGCAGCTTTCTCTGGACCCTGGGCTCTGGGTGGTTTCTATGGTGACGGTTCTTTGGGGCTTTGGACCCCTGGAAATGTGCGCTGCAGTTCTTCTCACAGCATCTCCATCAACTGTCTTTTCAGCTGAGTCTCCAGAGTGAGAACCCTCTCATCACTTTGTTGTTTTGTTAGATTAGCCTGTCTTTTCCAAACTGTGCACCAAGCGTGAGTTACCTTTATAACCGAAAAGCCAATACTTCCATTAAGATTCAGAGGAAAGTTTACAGTTTACTTATAAAAACAATGGAAGTGGCTCTGGCCAAGTTGAGTTGGGTAAAGTGGGTGCCCGAGGGGTCTTCTGGCCAGTGCCTGACCCTCTGCGGAGCCTCTGGGTGTTTGGCAGGACACAGAAGTGAGCCGGTTGCCGATTCATGGATCCCAGGGCCTCTTGGTTTGGGCCTGGAGTCTTCTTGGCCTCTGGGTCTCCTCCTGTCCCTGGCCCCTCTCATTTTTCTTCTTCCAAAATGACCAAAAGAAATACAGCCTCCCATTTCAGTGGGAGAAAAAATTCATCTAAGTAGCCTTTTAATAAAAACAGTCTCTTACTTGATCACAAAATCAATTAGTTGGTAGAGAATTTTATTAGTCAATCATGTAAGTAATTAAAAATATTGATTGATGGGGGCGCCAGGGGCTGAAAGCGGCTGCTTCTCCCCAGCACTGTGGGGCAGTGGCTGGCATGGGGGCACTGGGAAGTGATCCTGAGTGGGGGCTTTTAAATCACTCCCCAGTGTGCCTCTCCCAAGGTCAAACCAGGACACATTAGACAAGGGACTCAGCCGATCTCGGAGCCTCCATTTTCTCATGTGAAAAACAACAGGGCTGATAATATGGGATTCTCTCGTGGACTAATTGAGACAGAGCTTGGATGGTGAGTGGCATGGCTTGAGGGCTCATGATGGGGGGGCTGTATTCCTGACTGTCAAGGAATTCTAGGCCAAGGAATTCAAGTTCAGTCTTGTCCCGGGGCCGAGGGTGGGAGGGACAGAACGGTCAGGGGACCTGGCCGTCTGAGTCAGGCCTCGCCTACAGGCAAGGGCTCTGCCGGGTTAAGTCTGACCAGAGGTGGATCAGGTGATGTGGGCACCCAGCCTTCTATGCTCAGCACCCAACTCAAGTTCAAGGGGAGAGGAAACGGACTCCCTGTTGGCAGGGGAGCGGCAGATTGCTAAGACAGCATGTGGAACTAGAACACTTTTGTGGCCAGTTTTGGAAAACAGCACTTGCTGCCTTGGATCCCTTCCTGGAGGCCTGAGGATGGTGTCCTCGGCCTTGAGAAGCACCGGCCTTGGGGCCTGCTGTGGAGGGATCTTGAAGGGGGAACAAACTTCCACTGACTGAGTGCCCTGCCCTGTGTCTGCCTCCTCTTCATGGCGCACGCGGTAGAAATCACTGCCCCGCTCCACAGATGAGGAGTGGGGTCTGGTGGCTCCATCACTTGACTGCTCCTTGTAAGTTCTCTCCTCCATTCCGGGCCTCCCAGTCCCCTGGTCCAGTGGATGCAGGGAGGCCCACCTCCTCCTGGGAGGCCTCTCAGGATCAGACTCCATGGGTGCCTCCCTTAACATCTAAGAGATCTGTGTAATGGATCAGGAAGATGGGGCTCCCTCCAGGGGGAGGGGAGGAACAGAGCCTGAGGGTCTTCTGCCGACAGCCCCTTCCTCCACCTCCTTGCCCACAGGGTGCAGCCTTGCCTGAGGGTCCTCAGGAGGGAACCCCAGTCTGATGGGAGCCCAGGTTCTCAGGACCACCTGGGACAGTCACCCCAACACCAGGCCCCGGTCCAGCTGCCCCTTCCTCCCAGAGAACCCTGTAAACCTCACCTGTCTGGGCCCTAAAGGCTTGCCCCACCACGAAGGCTTCTGAGCTGCTTTCTTGGCACACGATTTTGCAAAGCCACCCTCGAAAGCGGGCCCTGGAGGTGCTTGTATGCAGGCTGTTCGTCCTCTGTAAAGCCTGGCTATTTGTTTAGACTAGCTGACATTTCCATGGTCTTTTATTAAAGAAAATATCCTGGGGAGAAGGCAGGATGTTTGCACACAGCTTATACCCTCCGCCTCTGGTCCCCAGCGCCCTGGAGCGGGTAAGGTGGTAGGGGTGCCAGCCTCTCCCCCACCCTTCTTCCCTGAGAAAGGAGGGGTGGTAGGCAGCCCCCTACAGGTGCAGGGATCCTCCCAATCTCTGCTTGGCCACATGCTCTGAGGGGCAGGACAGACAGGCCAGGCAAGACCACCTTCTTGGTGGACTGTGGTCAGCGACCCCACGGGGGACGCCGGCCAGCTCCGTCGCCTGTGCCCGCTGTTAGTCTTCCTCTGGCTCCTGTGTGCTGAGCCCTTTGCCCTCCTTTGTGTCTTTGTTGTCAGCATCTGCCAGGGGGTCCCCCACAGTCAAAGGGCTGAGTTAACTGCTGGCAGGCTCCATTCTGAGCTAAGAAGCCTAGTTATTCTGTGGGATCTGTCTCAAGGTGCCAGGGGCACCTGTGGCCAGAGGAATCTCCTTCCCCGTCAGCCATCACCCAGGCACTTCTGAGGTGGGCGCACTAGGGTCTTGCCTTCCTCCAGCACCAGACAAAGGTGTCACAGTCACACTGACTGGGGTGTGGGTCCCAGCCCTGCACAGCTGCGGACGAGGGCCTGCCTGCTGAGCGGCCCTCTGGGGGGCCCTAAGGTGCTTACTGGACCTTCCCCAGGGCAGCAGCCTGGGGGGTCCCCGTCTCCCTCACCATGACTGGAATGCATCCAGGTACAAGGTCCTGGAACCTGGCTTTGCAAGCAGATGGAACACTGGTGCACTCCAATGCTGTCTTCTTACCTGTCCTGGAGAAAAGGGGAGAAGGACAGGATCGGCACTGTCATCCGGTGACACCTGGCAGGGAGGAGCAAAGATCGGAGCTGGTCTGGCCTTAATTAAATCACCCACAGGCCCGGCTCACAGTTATAAATTGCTCTCACTTCCATGGACCCATTTCAAGCAGCATCCTTCCAGGTCTGTGTAAACAAGCCCACACCCTCCACTCCAGCTCCTGCCTGCAAATCACAGGAGGTGTTTCCATTTTAACCGAGATCAACTACTGACAATTAGGGATCCTTGGTCTCATTCATCATGAAAGGGCTACACATCTGTGGATAAGGAGAGTACAACTGCCTGCCTCCTGAGAGGAGACTGAGCCCAGGCCTGGGGTGGGCCCAGTGGGTGGGGCTGAGCAGGTGGGGTTGGGGGGTGGGGAAGCCTGGATTCTACTTACTGGAGGTGGGGATCATCCCACCTGCCAGGAAGCACCCTGGGTCAAGTATTAGTCTTGATAACA
This sequence comes from Budorcas taxicolor, assembly GCF_023091745.1. Taxonomy (NCBI): domain Eukaryota; kingdom Metazoa; phylum Chordata; class Mammalia; order Artiodactyla; family Bovidae; genus Budorcas; species Budorcas taxicolor. The sequence goes on from NC_068914.1 coordinate 32,120,194, forward strand.
GACAGGGTTGGGTGGAGTCCTGGATGCTGAGAGCCTATCTGAGGGGTCAGGCCTGGGCCTCCTCACAGGAGGGGGTGGGTTGGGAGGGTGGGGTAAGAAAGGGAAAGGAAGGGGACACAGAGGGAAGAAGGAGGGGAAAGGGGGAAGTGGAGAGAAGCAGCATCTCGGTCCTAGACCAGAGCGGACGCCTCTCACAGGCGTCTCTGCTCCCCTCGGGTCCCCCAACACCCCCCTTCACACAAGCATTAGCCAGAGTGAGCTTTCCAAACGACAGTCAGACCCTGACACTCCTTCATGCAAACCTCCCAGCAGCTTCCTGTTGCCAGCAGAATAAATTCCGCATCCCTTCCGATGCCCCCCAGGGCCCTTCATGCCCTTCTGGCCTCTCTCCATCTTCAGCCACTTCCTTCCCTGGGACCATGCTGATGCCCATCCATCCTTCCAGCCGCAGGTCCCTGCACGCTTCTTTCGGTTGGGCCCCCTGTCTCCTTGCCTGTCTGGCTTTTTGTCTCTCTCAAGCTCAACTGTCATTTTTCAGGAGAGGCCCTCCTTGAGCACTCCCAGCCATCCTACGTGAATCACCTCCCAGCAAACCCTGTCCCCTCGGTCCGTCTGCCCCCTTCACAGGGCCTGCTGGTCAGAGTTGGTAAGCATGCTCCTTATTGACCTGTCGGCCGTCTCTCTGCTGACAGAAGTAGGGGACTCACCTGTCTGGGCCGTGCTCTGAATGGTTGCAGGCACATGAGTGTCGCCCCTCCCTCCGCAGGCCGTCAGCTCAGTGAGGGCAGTGCTCCTTCCGCCGCCAAGCCGGGTGCACCGTGTGATGCCCTGACCTGCATGGCTCCGTGCACTGGGTCACGGTGCTGATCCTCCCACTGTACAGATGAGGGAACACTACCTCCCAGACCCCGTGCCCTGGAGGGGCGCTCCCCAGTGAGCGGAGCAGCAGCGGGGCCGGCGCTGGCTGGAAGGCCTGTGCGGACCCTCAGCCGAGGCCCTGCCCCTGACCAGCCGCACAGGGCCCGACGCCTGGCGGCCCTCCAGCTGCGGCGGACATCTGCTGCAGCTGGGCCTGGCCTGCAGCTCTGCCACGTGTGTTCTGTCTCGAACCCTCCACTGGGGACGCCCCTGGTGATGTGAGACTCACACTGCGATTTCCTGTGATGTAATTAGCTCCCCGGAGCCTGGGGAGCGGCTGGCTGCAGGCAGACGGAGGGTGGGCTTCCCTGCAGGTGTGTGTGTGCAGGCACGTGTGCCCGTGTGTGTGTGTGTGTGTGTGTGTGTGTGTGCATGCATGCATGTGCACGCGAGTGTGTGGAGCTGCTCCTCGGGGACAGAGGGGCTGGGGTGGAGAGGTAGCACAGTTGGGTCTGCTTTTTAAAGAGATAGTGTCATGGGCTGTCTAAAGGCTTTGGAATCTCAGAGGCCACACTTCCTGATGCTCCACCCCATTCAACCTCTCATGAGCCTCAGTATACTCATCCATAAAACAGGACAACAGTTCTACCTCACTCTCAGGTTCACCATGAGGATAAAAATGCAGGACAAGTGCTGAGGGCCACTCCCGCCTGGAGAAGGTGCTGGGAAGTGTCATGGAGAGGACTGGGGTGGGGCAGGAGGGAGACCTCGGGGTCCAGCACACTTAGTGGCGGGACCTTGGGGAAGCCAGGAACCTCAGAGGCCACCTCGTTCCCAACTACTCAGGAGGCAGCTGGGAAGGTCCATGAGAGGTTACAGGCCCAAGAAAGCCGGCCCAGTGCCAGGAGCTAGGAGAGTGTCACGCTCACGGCTGAAATCTAAGCTCTGTTCAGGCCTCCACTGCTGGGTGTGGGCCTATTAGGGGACTCTGCTTTTTCCCCTGGAGCCTCCTGAGATCTCCCAGCCTGGGAAGATGGAGAGTGCCAGACCTTGGGGATGCCCAGGGGTTCCCTTGAAGCTGGCAAGGGGCAAGAAGCTTCAGCACCTGTGCTACACTGCACAGAGAGGGTGCACCCACCCCTCCAGCCAGGCTTGTGGGTTTTCTGGGGCTGCTGGGGCAGGGATGGGGTAGCTGAGATCACACACCAACCCCTCCTTCTCGTGGGGCTCACCTCCTGTCACCTCTTGTCGCGGGCCTCCAGGGTGAGTCCTCTGGAGGTTCAGGGTCCATGTTGCTCTCCAAGGTGGTCTCCTCCTTCAGCAGCCAGATTTGGGATATGGGGAGGATTAAAAACAAGAGAAGTTAATCCCAATCTGCATCTTTGTGTTAATCATTCAGTTGTGTCCAATTCTTTGCTGCCCCGTGGACTGTCGCTCGCCAGGCTCCTCTGTCCATGGGATTCTCCAGGCAAGAATACTGGAGTGGGTTGCCATTCCCTCCCTGGGGATCTTCCCAACCCAGGGATCAAACCCAGGTCTCCTGCATTGTAGGTGGATTCTTCACCATCTGAGCCACCAGGGAAGACCAAATCCCAATCAGCTATATGTAACATAGACAACTAGTAAGGAACTCCTATATAGCACAGGGAAGTCCACTCAACACTCTGTAATGGTCTATATGGAAAAAAATCTAAAAAAGGGTAGATACATGTATATGTATAACTGATTGTTTATATAACTTTGCTGTATACCCAAAACTAACAAAACATTGTAAATGAATTACACTCTATTAAACAAACAAAAACCAAGAGCAGTGTCAGAAAAGGCTCTCCAGCCACCCAGGGTGGGGGCCTTCGGGTGGGGGCAGCCCCCTGTACCTCCCAGGCCTCAGCCATGTCAGGGGAGGTTGGTCTGCTCTGCCTGCTGCAAGACCATCTGAAGTCCAAGTGGCAGTGCTGTGTCAAAGGACGGAAGTAATAAAAATGATGAAAACAAGCCAGCCCAGGTTATTATTTTGCCCTCCATGTCCTAGTTCTGCTAACTCCCCTGGCTCCGGGCTGAGCTGAATGCCTCCCTGTAACGAGACAATGGACAGTTTATTCCTTTGTGTTCAGCCAACCAGAAACTCAGCCTGCGGCACTGCAGTCTGTGTCTGGCGGGCAGCCCTGGAGCCTCGCCCTCAAACTCAGTTTCCCCTCTGATTCAGGGCGCCAGCACAGGGTTGCCTCTGAACTCTCCTCCTGCTGAGTTGGGATGGGTTATTCCTGTGTTCTCTGGCATCTGTGCAAGCTGGCTTTCCCTGAGCATGGATTGTTCTAGCTCTTCAGGTGCATATGCCATCTCAGGGGATGGCAGCTGGAGAACACTGCACCCAGTACCCCGTGTTTCCCGTGGCCTGGGCATATCCTCAGAGCATGAGACAGCCCAGCTGCCAAACCGAGGCTGCCTGGCCATGCCTTCTGCTTGGTGGGACTCCTTGAGGGAAAGCCTGGACCATAGACTAGTGCCGGCCTCTGAACCCTCCTCCTCTTGCATCACAGAGCATAGCACAGAGACCTTTTGCTTCCCACCACCTCTGAGGCCCAGCGCTCCTGCACAGAGGGACTGTCATCACACAGGCAGGATGCCGACCCTGGGGAGGCCACCCCATCATGCCACACAGTCCCCACCCACTGGCCAGCCCATGGCCCTGGCCCCTCCCACTGCAATTCTGGGGCACCCCATTCTCTGAGCCTCACATGTACCCAGGCCCTAGGCACCGACAGCACCGTCCCTTCTGTGTCCCCAGGTGAGCCTCCTCTGTGACGCCTCCTGTGATGGCAGGGCTGGGGACAGGGCCAGTTCCCTGACTCTCTGAGTCTCTAGGCTGTTCTGCTCCAGGGAGGGGCTACACTCCCCTAAGCCCAGCTGGCAGGTGAATGAGGGCCCAGTAGCCAGGTCACCATCCCTCCAGAGCCCTTCCCAGCTGGACCAGTGGACCACAGACCTAGTGATGAAGTCAGAGTCACAGGCTCCATCCCATGGGCCAAGCTCTGGGCCTCTGCCTGCGGACGAGTCAGTTCATGAGCCCATGGGCAGGACGCCTCTGTCACTCTGCTCTCGGGCATCCCTGGTCCCTGAGCTCCTAGCCTGACCTGCCCCAGGCTGCAGGCTTCTGCTTATGGGATGGATCCTTCACTTGATGCCCAGAGCTAAACGGGCATTTCTTTGCTGCTTTTTCTTATCCCTAACACAGCTTCTGGGATTAATTATCAATACAAAGTCATATTTGAAAGGTAGTTACAGAGCCAGCCCAACATGAATACCATAACTCAATAAACAGCAAAAAACAATGGAGATCACCAGACCGTGGACCACTCTCCTCTATGAAGACAGACACAAAAAACCTTAAATTATTGGCAAATAAAATAATATGCCATAACCAAGAGGCCCACCCCTCTGGTAAGTAAGGCTGTAACACTGGTAGAAAGGGTATTAACAGAGCCCACTCATTAATGGGTCAGATGGTGGGCAGTGTTTGAAGGGGTGCAAAGCGGCTTTAGGACCAGCAGTGCTCTGACCTGGGTGGGTGACACCAACTTAGGCGCTCTGGAGAAGGCATGGAGCTACACGTTTGGAGCTATGCTGTCACTGTGTGGTGCTACGCTTCAAAAACAATTCAACAAGAAAAGTAACCAACAGAGAGAAGATGTTGCTTCAATAAGAAACAACCAACATACAGCAAACGGAGGTCTAGCAACTTAAAAAATCAGGAAGAAAAAATAAAAACAACCTCGACCCACTCCAATATTGTTGCCTGGAGAAGTCCATGGACAGAGGAGCTGGTGAGCTTCAGTCCATGGGGACACAAAGAGTGGGACACAACTGAGCAACTGTTGGTGATGATGATAGGAAAAGTGGGCAAGGGATAAAAAGGAGCAGTTCACTAAAGAGGAAACACGAATGGTCATAAAAATGTGCAATCAACTGCTCAACATCAGTAATCCACTGAGAAAATACAAACAAATAAAAATGGAGTATCGTTTCATATCCATCAGTTTGGGGGGAAAATGGCATCTGATAATCCCAAGAGGGGATGAAATGATGAATCGTGAGAAATTTCACACCCACGGACAGGGGTGCAAATTAATCCAACCACTTGAAGGATGGAAAAGAAATGTGTGAATTCGAAAGAGTACATGCCTGAAGATGTGGAAATTCCACTCTTGGTATATGCCCTTGGATACCACTGGGAAGCTGAATAAGAATGTTCATTATGGTATGAAGTTTGTCATAGAACAAAACTGGAAATAGCTTAAATCATTAGGGAAGCAGACAAATAAATTGTGAGATATTTATGAAATAGAATCCTTGCGGAAAAGTTAAAATGAGTGAATTAGATCAATGTAGATGAACTCAAAATTAGATTATAGTTTAAAGCCCGTGTGGCTTCACCATCCATACATGCTCATGGGCCCTTTGTGCATGTGCATATACGCATGTATGTGCACCTGTGTCTGTATGTCTCAAACCATGGAAAGCACCTTGAGTTAGGAGGAAAGGAAAAATTCTGCAATATTTTGTTGCTTTTACATGAATTTAAAACTTCTCAACTAAACATGACCAGATCTCAACATTTACAAATTCTGACACTGGTGTCTGCTACAGACCATACTTTTCTACAGTTTTAAAATTTTAAACAGGAAAAAACCACAAAGGAAAACCAAGGGAGTGAACTGGGAAAAAAACAACTATTAAAAAAAGGCTGATGGATTTGGAGAAAGTGTCAGCTGCCACTACTCTCAGAAGAGTGCAGGGCCCTGGCCAGGCTGGATCTCAGGGCTTCCTTCATGAACTCGCCCAGCCCATGACTGGGTCTGAGTTTGCAGAGGCTCTCGGCTGACCTTGGAGGCAGCTATGGGTGCCCTGGATTATAGAGCTGATCACTGTTCGATCAGGCTATACAGGCCCTCGTTTCAGTCCCAGCTCTGGTCTAGCTCTGGGCAGCCCCTCTGGCCTCTAACTCACCCTCATCATGGAAGTGACTTGGGGATCTGGTGGCTGTGGCCCCAGCCCAATGTCAGCCCGGTCCGCTCTCTCCTACACCAGATTCCAGGGCCCAGACCAGCTCAGAGACTGAAGCCCTCCACATGCCCCTCCTGTTCTGGGGCTTTAGGAGAAGCGAGGTGTAGGTATATACCCAAGCTATAAAAATAACAGCCTACATTTATCCTGTGCTTAGAATCCCCTGTCATCACCTGAATTACCTCTCACAACCATCCTCTAGGAAAGCAAACACCAGGAGACCAGGACCCCTCACAAGGGAAATCCATGTTCCTTTTAGCCCACTGAAGACCCAGGAATAACAAAAGGACCCAGAACAGACAAAGAGCGGGAAAAGGCTGGGAAAATGATTTGACTTTTTTTTATTTGTCCCAGCCACATGGAAGTCAGAGAGAGCTCACATGTGAATGGGGATAACAATGAGTGGTGCCCCAGTGCTGGCCCCCCTCCAGGTTGGGACTTCCTCCTGCTTCAGGAGGAAGGGCCTGGAGTAAGGAAGTGGTTTCCCCGGATCAGGAGAGGCAGGGTCCAGGCTGGCATTGCTGAGAGAGGTAGGCACTGCAAGGTCTTAGGCTGTCACCTGTTGGGACCCTTGCTCTCTAGCTCTGGTCCCTCCTCATAGCCTCACAGCATGGGCAGCCAGGGGCTTCACCTGACCCTTGCACCCGTCTGGCCTACTCAGGTCTCAGGAGCAGAGGTTGGGGTGTGTCCCCCATGTTCCCCTGCCCCCCGGCAGTAGTGTGCAGGAGCTGGTCTCTTCATTTCTCACCAGCATTTGGCACAAACGGAAATAAGTTCCAGGGACCCAGCATACTGCCGTGCTCTCCACAGCCCATGGCACTCTCTAGGCTCAAAGAATTCCATGGTCACATCTGATTTTTCCTGCTGGAGCCCCTCCATGTTTACACGTCAGAGTGCAGTGGGGGTGGAGCTAGGGTGGCCGCTCTGGGCCCTGAATCCCCCACCCCCACCCCCTAGAAGCTGGCCGAGGTTTCTGCTGGCAGTGGACCCCAGGGAGGGAAGCTCGGAGCTGGGGAGCGCCTGAAAGGATAGTAATGCAATCACCACCCGACGCCGAAAGCTTTTGCCACAGTATCATGTTCACGCCTTGTGACCCCAGCACACAGCTAGATAGGGAGCCCCGGCGGTGGCTGAGGCTCTTCTGGGGCTGGCGCCCTCCATCTGGCTGGCACTGGCTTCTGCAGTCCAGCCTTCCCAGTCTGACTGTCTTCTGGGCCAGAGGCCCTGCTCAGAGGCCATGTCCTTGGCTCATCTGCAAGAGGCCACCTCTCAGAGGACATCTCATTTACATGCCCAGTGTCCCAGAACAAACTTGTGAGCAGTAAGTCTGATCAATTCATGTTATTATGCACAGGTTCAAATAATACATGAGAAATAGTCTTTGTCATCTTTGGGGAAGCAAGGTTGAGCTTAAAAGAACAGGTATACAAATAGGAAAAACAGGCCAGTTAAACACAGCAGGTGTTCTATCAGTAAATGCAAATCGTGCAAATTTCAGGTGAAGACCCATGTTTGGTCTTGCACAGGCCTGGAAGTTCTGAAGTGGAAACTTAAGGGTGAAGCAGGTCGGCTCCAAGTCAGGGAGGCCTCCCTCCAGGCATAGGCTGCTCCTCCCTAACCCAGCAGCCCAGGGCAGTGGAGGAGGCCAGGGGGAGCTGAGTGCCAGACTGGACAGGGGGCCTGCCCAGACTTTCTCATTCTCAGGCTCCTGAGGGTCTGAATCCTGAGGGCTGAGGGCCAAAAGGACAGTTGGCACATGTCCTGGGAATGCTCCTGGCAACCAGGCTTTTACATCAGCAAGATGGGTCAATCCTTTGGGCCCCACTCACGTCACAGAGCCCAAAGTTAGAAGCCATCCACGTGGGAATAAGGCTGGCAGGGGGCAGAAGCTGTTATACTGTCCGTATCTCTGGACCCTGGAGATGCCCAGCCCATCCTAGGTGTTCGATGGATACTCAGTGAGTGGTTGATGAATTTATTCAGCAAACATTAATAGCTATTCAGCACAGGTGCCAGGCTCAGTGTGGTGCCAGTGGCCAATAGGACAGACACAGCCCTGCCCCCGGAGCTTGTGTTCTGGTAGGTGAGACAGACCCATAAACAGCAGCCTGAGTGGCAGGAGGGATCCCTGAGAGAGGATCCCCTGGGGCACAATGACGGCCCCTGTCCTGTGAGGTCCCAGCGTCATGGACAGATGACCAGACAAGGCAGAGAACAAGGGATGGGAGGCATGGCTAGTCTCAGGTGTGGCCATCTTGAAATTCTTAACATTTTACCTTTGAACTTATGTTCTCTGAGTGAGGCTCTGGAGAAAAACAGAGCACCTGTGATCAGGGGAGACATGCAAATTCATTGCAGCTTCCTTAATATTGAGAAATGGATTATTTCCTGCCATATCAATAAACAAGGACGTCACAGTCAGTGATTCCAGCCCTTCGGGGCAAATAGGAAGGAGAACAATACCTGCTATCTGGCAGCTATCAGACTGCAGCCACTCCCTACGGTGAGCTCAGGATGTGAAAAACATAGGACACTGGCCTCAGATAGCATATGAAAGGAGTGATTTCTGTGAGCCCAGACTCTTCCATCTTCTCATACATAGAAAAGCACTAAATGCCTTAACTTGGGGCATCTGGTTTCTTTTAATTAACAGGTGGCACTAGTGGTAAAGAACCTGCCTGCCAGTGCAGGAGAGGCAAGAGATGTGCGTTCAATCCCTGAGTTGAATCTCCACGGAAGATCCCCTGGAGGAGGAAATGGCAACCCCCTTCAATATTCTTGACTGGAGAAGCGCCATGGACAGAGGTGGGCTATGGTCCTAGGGTTGCACGACCGAAGCAACTATGCATGCATGCACTTGATGTTCAGGGCTATCTGACCTTTGTTGTAAAACTTCTGTATAACCTGACTCCTCCCCTCACCTCCCTGGAGCAGCTCTTTCAGGGTTACTTGAGATGCTGTCTCCAGGGCTTGAAGCCCTAAAAATTTCTGCCAAACAAAATATAACTCAAATTTTAGGTAGTGGCTAGTTTTTCAGTGGACTGCATAGACCTTCATGAAGCCTCATGAGCATAGGGTGCTGGGTGGACAGTGTTTTAGACCAGTGACTCAGCAAGGACAAAGAGAGCTTGTCATGTCGATCACTGAGTAAAGGTGGCAGTGAGACCCGAGGGCCCTCGCTTTCTGGTAGAATCTGAATGCACTGGGCATTGGCGGGGTAAGAAACCCAAACAAGGGCCCATCGTGTCCTTTCTCTCTCATGTCACTTTGACACTTTTCATATCAGTCAGCCACTTGGATGAGAATAATGATAGGAGAGGGACTTCTTCCTCATGAGTAAGCTGAGGTTTGAGGGTGTTGGTCCCCTGGTGTCAAGAAGTGAAATTAAAATAGTTGAGTTAGTAGTGTGAAGCATTTTCACTATTCTGATGAGAAAAAAAAAAAAAACAAACATACATGAACATACAAGCTATAGAAGTCTTGGGAATTTGGGTATCAGTTAAATGTTCTTACACTTGCATTTAAAACAGAAAGGTGAAACAGTAAGGTTCATGCTAATAATTAAAATTAAAATTTTTTCTTTCCTTAGAATGACATCAAATAACAAATTAAAACACTACAAAAGAGGAAGATGGAGAAAGAAAAAAAGAAGCTTCACAATTCGGTGCTTTTTCCTTGTCTTTTGAATGTGGGGCCCATGACTCACTCTGCACTGAGCCTGAGTGAGCATTGCATTGGAGCCAAGGTGCCTGCAAAAAGCAGGTGGGAGCAGGTGGGGGAAAGGGGTTGGTCAGAGAGGAGACTGTGATAAGGGTCCAGCGTGGCCTTGGGCGACAGTGGCTGCCCACCAGCTGTGGTCACTGCAGGGAGGAGGAGTAGGGTGGAGGGGACCCCTCAAGTGTGCCATTTAGTGCCCTCTTAGGGACAGCCTGAGAGTCGGGGTGCAGGGCAGAAAGGGAGCAGCCCCCTGCCTCATGTCAGCCAACAGTTTTTATATATCTAGCCTCCAAGTAACATTTCCCTTGAACATGGTTCGGAGGCTGCGTGGAGACCTGGGGCAAAGGCAACCCCTGGGCTGAGTTCAGGACCTGCCTTGAGTCCTTCCAGTCTGGCACCCAGAGCTCTCTGGAGGTCCAGAACACCTCCTCCCCACCAATGTCCACCGTGGGAGCTGTGGTTATGGGAAGCAGTTTGATTTCAACACCTCGCCCCACCCCTAGCCTGGAGGCTGTCTTGGCCCCGAGTGAGGTTGGCCTGCGAGGAAGGTCCAGCATCTCTCCTTTCACTCAGCAGCCCTGCTCCGCAGCCTGGGTAGGAAGCTGACGGCCGGCTGGTGTCTGGGGAGTGCTGCCTTCTACTTGAAAGTGTGGATGATTAAAGCCGAGGCTGGCGGTGATGGAAGTGGCTCCATTAGCTCCGGGGAAAGTGGCACATGGTTTTTCCCTTCTGCGCTTGCTCTAGGCCCTCCCCGGGGTCACACACACACACACACACACACACACACACACACACAGGACCTTGTGTGATACAGCCGCTCTGTGAGGTCGGCAAGGCGGGGCTGGGCAGGGAGGTTAAGGAAGTGGATATAAAGAGAACTCAGGCTTCCCGCACAGCCATGCTGGACCTGGCTCTCTAAATGCATTATCTCATTTATTTAATCCTCACGTGGGTTCCCATAACTATTACCAGAGCAACTGCCGTTTCCAGGGCGCCGACTCTATCTCAGGGATTTTCAGTGTTTCATCTCAGATTCTTATGTGTGGGTTTGATTGATGAAGGGGTGGTAGGGATGCCTTTCCATTTTTAAAAACAATTCTTAATTTTTGGCTGGTCTGGGTGGCTGAGCGAAGGCTTTCTCTAGTTGTGGCAAGTGGGGGCTACTCTCTAGTTGAGCTCTGTGGGCTTCTCATTGTGGTGGCTTATTTGTTGCAGAGCGTGGGCTCTAAGGCACTTTGCACTTCAGTAGCTGAGGCATGGAGGCCTAGATGGTCCTCAACATGTGGAATATTCTGGGATCAGGGATCAAACCTGTGTCCCTTGCACTGGCAGACAGATTTTTAACCATTGGCCCACCAGGGAAGTCCTGTCCTTCCATTTATTTAGATCCTCTTTCATACCTTTCAGCAATGTTTTATAGTTTTCAGTGAATAAATGTTGCACATCTTTTATTAACTTTTCTCTTAGCGTTTTATTCTTTCTGATTCTATTAAATGGAATTTTTCTTCATCTCATCTGCAAAGTGTTGTTTGCAAGTATATGGAAGTACTAATACATGGATTTTTGTCTGTTGACTTTCTATCAGAAAAACTTGCTGAACTCATATTAGTTTTCATAGTTTTTCAGGATTCCTTAGAATTTTTTATGCACAAGACTGTTATATTACTTGTGAGTAGAGATGGTTTTACTTCTGCCTTTATGATCTATTTGCCTTTTCTTTTTTTTGTCTAATTGCCCTGGCTCGAACCTCTAATACAGTATTGAATAGAAGTGGTGAGAGCAGGCATCCTTGTTTTGTTTCTTATCTTAGTGGGAAAGTACTCAGTCTTTTTACCGTTAAGTATGATTTGATGGGCTTTCCATGGATGCCCTTCTGAAGATTAAGAAAGTTCCCTTCTACTTGTATGTTGATTGTTTTTCACATGAAAATACATTGTATTTTGTCTAACTCTTATTCTACATCTGTTGATACAATCATGTGAATCTTTCCTTTGTTCTGTTTAATATGGTGTTTTACACTGACTCTTTTTCAGATGTTATACGAACTTTACATTCCGAGATAAATCTCACTTGCTTAGAGTATGTAATCCTTTTTAAAAATCATGCTGCTGGATTTGATTTGCTAGCATTCTTATATCTATATTCATAAGGGATATTGGCCTGTAGTATTCTTTTATTGTGGTGTCTTTGTTGAGTTTTGGAACCAAGGCATTATTGACCTCATGGAACGAGGTGGTAAATGATCCTGTCTGTTTTTCGGAAGAGTATGTGAAGGGTTTGTAGCAACTCATCTTGCAATGTTTGGTATAAGTCACCAGTGAACTATCTGGGCTTTGGCTTTCCTTTGTGGGTGATACTTTTCATTACTAATTCAACTTCTGTACCTATTATAAGTCTATCCAGATGTTCTATTTATTCCTGAATCCATTTCAGTCATCTGTGAAACAGAGTCTTTATCGAGGTACCTAATTTGTTGGCAACTTAATTACAGTATTTCTTTATAATCCATTTTGTTTCTGTGAGGTTGGTAGTAATGGTCCCTATTTATTTCAATTCTGACTTTGGTAGTTTGAATCCTCTCTCTGTCCCTCCCTCTCCATCTCCTCCCTCTCTCTCTTTCTCATCAGTCTACCTGTGGTTTGCTCCTCTGCTTCTCCATTGCTTCCTTCTTTTGGGTTATATATGCTAGCATAGTGCTTTACTGTCCTTGCTGGTTCTTTTTACTGTATTTTTAAAGTTATTTTCTTAACGGATTCCTGCAAATTACAGCGGACGTATTAATGATCAGCTAATGTTTGGGAAGATTTCCTTAGATGCTTTGAACCAATAAGTCCTTTAGCCTGTGCTGAGGGACTTGTGTGTGTGTGTGTGTGTGAGAAATGGTGGGGGGCATCTTTAACACTCAGGCAGGCAGTTTACAAGCCTGCCTTAACTTTCGCTTTCTGCTTGCAGAGAGCCTCAAGTTACATCAGAAGTGAGAGATTAGGTTCATGACAGGTTTTCCTAAGCATGTGCATAGCCCTGCACATGGATATGACCTTTTAGGTTCCCAGGAATGGGCCAGAGCTTTTTAAAGCCCCCTGTTATGTTCCCTAGGCTTTCTTTTGCAGTTTTTTGTTCAGCCTCTTGTCTGCCCCAACTACTATCGCTACCTCAGACAGAGTGAGAACTGCTGCTCCTTGCTGTCAACAAATGCCTTAGGCATAGAGCTATTAATATGCAGTAAGCTTTGATTAAAAAAAAAAATCATTTAAGGGGACCTCCCTGGTGGTCCAGTGGTAAAGACCCAGCACTTCAAATGCAGCGGGGTGTGGGTTGGATCTCTGGTTGGAGAACTAAGATCCCACATGCCATGTGGTGCAGCCAAATAAATAAATAATTCAGGAAGCTGGAGGGTGCTAGAATGGAATGCAGAATGTGACAAAAGAATCTAATTGCACTAGAAATGTCTGACATTACTTCATGAAAAGGATGGGGGGGAAAAGGTGCTGATCTAAGTAACTTCAGAAATGAGTGGAGGGACTTATTTGGTGGTCCAGTGGCTAAGACTCAGTGCTCCTAATGCAGGGGGCCCAGCTTCGATCCCTGATTGAGGACATAGATCTCACATGCTGCAACTAAAGATTCCCACATGCCACAACTAAGACCCAGCACAGCCACATAAATAAATAAATGCATATTTTTAAAAAAATGAATGGAGTTTGTAAGACTAAAAAGGAATGGTACACAAGCACTATATTCTAGTTGATATAGTCGTTCCTCACAAAAGTATGAGTTAACAATTCTGAAGCCATTCTATATGTATACTGAAACTGAGCAACTAAATATAAGGGTGGTTGATTCTGGAAGTCAGGTTTCTCCTTGTTGGAGCGCAAGATTTCTGCGGAACAAGGAGGGGAAGGTAGAATGATCTATAGCCTAGCCAAACTGACACAGAAAAACTAATCATTGCATGTAGTATGAGCAGTTATTTCTTTGCTTTGTCAGCTAAGAGAGCCTAGAAGCAACAACGCTGCAGTAACAAGGTGCATACTCAGCACTCAGATGTTGGTTTTTAAAACCATTCTCCAATAAAAGGAACCAGAGCACTTTGGAGAATGGCTGAATCTAGGCTGGGACTGGAAACATACAAGGTGAGGCTGGAGCATCTTGTAGTGCCAGAAAGTAAGAAAATGGTAAAAACAAAAGAGAAAAAGAAAAAAAAATCTACAATGATGGAGCTAAAAGGAGCGCAGGAGTCAAGTGAAAGAGTTCTCATGTCCAAAGCTGGAATAATTTGAGTGACAAAATAAACTAGTATTGGATTATAACCCAAAGTATAAAATAAATATTGATGATTCCTTACTGATATAAGTAAAAGTGAAAGTGAAAGTGTTAGTCATTCAGTAGTGTCTGACTCTTTGTGACCCCAGGAACTAGAGCCCTCCAGGCTTCTCTGTCCATTGGATTCTCCAGGCAAGAATACCGGAGTGGGTTGCCATGCCCTTCTCCATGGGATCTTCCCAACCCAGGGATTGAAACCAGGTCTCCTGGATTGCAGGTGGATTCTTTACCACCAAGCCATCAGGAAAGCCTTATATAAATAAATACTGAGTAAATAAATAAAATGGGAGGAGAGACAAATATCACATGTAGAAGAATTCCCACAATTGTTGTAGGTACTACACACTTGGAGGTAGAGTGTAATTCCCACTCCTTAAGTGTGGGCTGTTCTTAGTTACTTTCTTTCATAGAATACGGTATACTTTGCAAAAAAAAAAAAAAAAAAAGTTGGAGGGAAGGAAGAAAGAAAGGAGGGAGGGAGAGAAGAAAGGAAGGGAGGAAGAAAGAGGGTAATTTTACAGTAGAGGAACCTCACAAATATTATCTCAGCCAAGTGACCAAGGTCAGTATTGACAATCCCAAGACATATTAACAGCAAAGACCATTGATATGATAGGATGAGATGGGCCTTTTACCTCTGTGGTCTTCATCTCCCAAACATAGAGAAGACTCTACACATGGACATCACAGGATGGCCAACACTGAAATCAGATTGATTATATTCTCTGCAGCCAAAGATGGAGAAACTCTAGACAGTCAGCAAGAACAAGACCAGGAGCTGACTATGGCTCAGATCATGAACTCCTTATTGCCAAATTCAGACTTAAATTGAAGAAAGTAGGGAAAACCACTAGACCATTCAGGTATGACCTAAATCAAATCCCTTATGATTATACAGTGGAAGTGAGAAATAGATTCAAGGGACTAGATCTGATAGATAGAGTGCCTGATGAACTATGGACTGAGGTTCGTGACATTGTACAGGAGACAGGGATCAAGACCATCCCCATGGAAAAGAAATGCAAAAAAGCAAAATGGCTGTCTGGGGAGGCCTTACAAATAGCTGTGAAAAGAAGAGAGGCGAAAAGCAAAGGAGAAAAGGAAAGATATAAGCATCTGAACGCAGAGTTCCAAAGAATAGCAAAAAGAGATAAGAAAGCCTTCCTCAGTGTTCAATGCAAAGAAATAGAGGAAAAGAACAGAATGGGAAAGACTAGCGATCTCTTCAAGAAAATTAGAGATACCGAGGGACATTTCATGCAAAGACGGGCTCAATAAAGGACAGAAATGGTCTGGACCTAACAGAACCAGAAGATATTAAGAAGAAGTGGCAAGAATAAACAGAAGAACTATACAAAAAAGATCTTCACGACCAAGATAGTGACGATGGTGTGATCACTCACCTAGAGCCAGACATCCTGGAATGTGAAGTCAAGTGGGCCTCAGAAAGCATCACTATGAACAAAGCTAGTGGAGGTGATGGCATTCCAGTTGAGCTATCCTGAAAGATGATGCTGTGAAAGTGCTGCACTCAATATGCCAGCAAATTTGGAAAACTCAGCAGTCGCCACAGGACTGGAAAAGGTCAGTTTTCATTCCAATTCCAAAGAAAGGCAATGTCAAAGAATGCTCAAACTACCACACAGTTGCACTCATCTCACATGCTAGTAAAGTAATGCTTAAAATTCTCCAAGCCAGGCTTCAGCAATACATGAACCATGAACTTCCAGATGTTCAAGTGGTTTTAGAAAAGGCAGAGGAACCAGAGATCAAATTGCCAACATCTGCTGGATCATGGAAAAAGCAAGAGAGTTCCAGAAAAACATCTATTTCTGCTTTATTGACTATGCCAAAGCCTTTGACTGTGTGGATCACAATAAACTGTGGAAAATTCTGAAAGAGACCGCCAGACCACCTGACCTGCCTCTTGAGAAATCTGTATGCAGGTCAGGAAGCAGCAGTTAGAACTGGACATGGAACAACAGACTGGTTCCAAATAGGAAAAGGAGTACGTCAAGGCTGTATATTGTCACCCTGCTTATTTAACTTCTATGCAGAGTACATCATGAGAAATGCTGGACTGGAAGGAACACAAGCTGGAATCAAGATTGCTGGGAGAAATATCAATAACCTCAGATATGCAGATGACACCACCCTTATGGCAGAAAGTGAAGAGGAGCTAAAAAGCCTCTTGATGAAAGTAAAAGAGGAGAGTGAAAAAAGCTGGCTTAAAGCTCAACATTCAGAAAACGAAGATCATGGCATCTGGTCCCATCACTTCATGGGAAATAGATGGGGAAACAGTGGAAACAGTGGCTGACTTTATTTTTTGGGGCTCCAAAATCACTGCAGATGGTGATTGCAGGCATGAAATTAAAAGATGTTTACTCCTTGGAAGGAAAGTTATGACCAACCTAGACAGCATATTCAAAAGCAGAGACATTACTTTGCCAACAAAGGTCCGTCTAGTCAAGGCTATGGTTTTTCCAGTAGTGATGTATGGATGTGAGAGTTGGACTGTGAAGAAAGCTGAGCGCTGAAGAATTGATGCTCTTGAACTGTGGTGTTGGAGAAGACTCTGGAGAGTCCCTTGGACTGCAAGAAGATCCAACCAGTCCATTCTAAAGGAGATCAGTCCTGGGTGTTCATTGGAGGGACTTATGCTGAAGCTGAAACTCCAGTACTTTGGCCACCTCATGCAAAGAGTTGACTCATTGGAAAAGACTCTGATGCTGGGAGGGATTGGGGGCAGGAGGAGAAGGGGACGACAAAGGATGAGATGGCTGGATGGCATCACTGACCTAATGGATGTGAGTTTGAGTGAACTCCGGGAGTTGGTGATGGACAGGGAGGCCTGGCATGCTGCGATTCATGGGGTGGCAAAGAGTCGGACACGACTGAGCGACTGAACTGAACTGAATCGTGATATAACATCAGACATATCCCAACTGATGGAAATTCTACAAAATACCTGACTAGTACTCCTTGAAACTATGAAGGTCATCAAAGATAAGGAAAGTCTGAGAAACTGCCGCAGCCAAGTGGAGCTAAAGGAGATATGATGGTCACAAGTAATGTGTTCTCCTGGATGGGCACCTGGAGCAGAAAAAGTATGTCAGATAAAACCATGAAAATTCAAACAAGGTGCGCTGTTTAATTGATGACAGTGCACCAGTATTGGTACCTTGCTTGTGACAGAGGCACCATACTGACAGAAGAAGGGAATAACAGGGGGAACTGGGTGTGGGGTATTCAAGAACTCTCTGTACTATCTTCACAATCCTTCTGCAAATCTAAAGCTCTTCTAAATGAAAAGTTTTTATCTAAAAAACAAACGGACTGGAAACTTTGTGTAGAGAGATGTCATCGACGCGCCGGCATTTAAGTAAGGGATATCTTCCTAAACGCCTTTTCTCCGGGATGATTCACTTCCCTGGCGGAAAACCCTCTGATTTCCGGCCTGGAGACTATGGGACTGGCTGGTGATACTCGGGCTGCTGCTTTATGGGGGAAGGTGATGGGGAGCCTGTGTGCTCTGGAGGCAAATGTTTACTCACCTGTCCCTCACTTTCAACAAGACACCTCCCTTTCTCAGTAGGTTCTCTCTTTTAAAAAAGTGGGGTATAGTTGTTTTACAATGTTGCATTAGTTCCACTGTACAATGGAATGAATCAGCTACGTGTATACATATATACCCTCCCTTTTGGACCCACACCCCCGCTCCCTCCCCCGCTCCCTCCCCCACTCCCTTTTGGATGCCCTCCCCCACCATCCCACCCCTGTAGGTCCTCACAGAGCACTGAGCTGAGCTCCCTGTACTCTACAGCAGGGTCCCACTAGCTATCTACACACGGTAGAATATATATGTAAATCCTAATCCCCCAATTCATCCCACACGCCCTTCCCTCCCCACCTTGTCCACACATCTGTTCTCCACATCTGCACCTCTATTCCCCCTACAAATCTGTACCTTTTTTCTAGATTCCACATATATGTGTTAACATAGGATATTTGGTTTTCTCTTTCTGACTTACTTCACTCTGTATGAGAGACAGGTCCATTCACGTCTCTATGAATGACCCAACTCTATTCTTTTTTATGGCTAAGTAATATTCCACTGTATATATGTACCACATTTTCTTTATCCATTTCCTCTACTGATTGACATTTAGGTTATTTCCATGTCCTGGCTGTGGTATCTAGTGCTGCAAAGAACACCGGGGTACATGCGTCTTCTTGAATTATGGTTTTTCTCAGGGTATAGGCCCAGTAGTGGGATTGCTAGGTCATATGGTAGCTCAGTTTTTAGTTTTAAAGGAACCTCCATACTTCTCCCCATTGTGGCTATATCAGTTTACACTCCCAATACTAATTCTTGGTGTTTCCAATAGCAGGACCTTTCTGGATCACCTTTCCTGTGCACGCTCCTCCCACCTCTTGCAGGCGTTTGGTGGGGGTCTTGGGGCCTGGCCCTGGGGCTCAGTCACTGCTTCCCATTCATTCCCCTCCGTGGGACTCAGTGCTGTTTCTACCAAACCAGCTGCTTTCCGTGTTCCCACAAGTGTGCTGACATCAGTTGTTCTGTCTCTTCCCTTGTGTTTTGATGGACCCCCTTGTTTATTTGTCTTTTTAGCTTTCAAAGTTCTCTTTTATTCATGATCATTTCGGTAGGATTTGGGGAGAGAGTGAAAATAAATGAGATGCTCCTTCAGCCAATTTTAACTGGAAGTTTCATGGTTCTTCCACCATGATCAAGGACTTCCCTGGTGGCTCAGATGGTAAAACGTCTGCCTGCAATGTGGGAGACCTGGGTTCGATCCCTGGGCAGGGAAGATCCCCTGGAGAAGGAAATGGCAACCCACTCCAGTACTCTTGCCTGGAAAATTCCATGGACAGAGGAGCCTGGTAGGCTACAGTCCATGGGGTCACAAAGAGTTGGACACGACTGAGCAACTTCACTTGATCAAATATTCTGTAGGAAATCTGGGGCATGACCTTTCCAACCTTAAGAGCCTGGGGCTGAACGCTGGCCCCAAGGCTCCTGTCAGACAAAAACTAATCAGAAAATGGGCAGATAAAGTACTAGAGCTGAAAGATCAAAGTCAGAATCCCCAACTCCCTAAAAAGCCTGATTCCCTTGGAAAGCCATGACCCCATTACCTGGAGGGAAAGATGGCCATATGGGTGAGCTTCTCTGAGCATTAGCTTGTGCAGGTAGGTGGCAGCTCTCGCCTTGTGGCTGTGTAATTACACAGCAGCCCTGACCTCTTTGGGGCCCATGGGAGCCTCTCAACAGAGCCTGAATGACCATCATGAAGCCAGCCAGCACCTGTCCCATTCTCAAATGGGCCAGCAGAGTGTGGGCACGCTCCTATGGCCCTGATGGACCACTTGGAGATGGGGTCACTCAGCATGTCCCCTGACCCCCTTCATCCTGACATACATTTAAGGTGTAGGTTGCAGCCCAGTGGAAATATAAAAAGGAAGTCAATTCCATGGGTTTTTCCTCACAAAAAGAAAGCTAAACAATGTCACTCAGGCCAAAGTAGCCTCAACATGGGATGTGAAGCTTCCAGAAAGTACTTAAGAGACTGCCTCCAGGCATCTCTATTACTCAAGGCTCTGTCCCTCCGTGGATCCAGGAGGATCTGTGTGGGATTCGGCTCCCAGCGGCCCGCCAGCCTTGGTGTCACCTCGTTTTATTCAGGGGGACAGCCAGGCCAGGAGAGTCTGGTCTGAGACTTGGCCTGTCTAAGTTGGTGTTCCTCCCCACTTGGGGCCAGACTGAATGTCCCTCTGAAAGGCCTTCCCCTCACAGCAATCTCATAGCCTGGAAAATGCAGATAACCACCTGGACCGCTGGCCTGCACCGCCGTCTCCCCTGGCCCTCGCCTGGTCCTGGGAAGTGGGAATCTACACTGTCGCCCGCTTGCTCTGCAGCCCTGCTTGGGCAGTCAGGCAGGAGGCGCTGGTGCTCACAGGCCTTAGTGTACTCCAGGCGTTCCCTCCTGCTCACAGCCCGATTCACTCCCTAGAATCCAGCGAAGCCTCCCCCACCAACTGAATCAGGTCCATTTACCTGGGAATGGGCGGGGCTGTGCGGTGCAGAGTAGGGGTGGCCCCACCCCAGCCTCCTCCTGGCGTGATGGCTGTGTCTCCACTAAGGCTTGGCTCCCATGGTGGGGTTCTCTCCTGAGTATCAATCCCCCACCCCACCCCATCCAGCCCTCCTGGGACCCTCTGCTGGGGCCGAACCACCACTCCTTAAGCATACTCCTTATGCTTAGGCCTGGATTCCAGCCCTGACATCATCTCTGCTCTGGCAGAGCCCAGAGCAGCAGACCCAGGACCCCTTACAGGGAGGCAGGTGAGGCCACTCGAGGAGGTCACAACCACACGTCAGGGGCCCCCAGCGTCTCTCCCCGCCTCTCCCCAGGTAGGGCCCAGGCCCAGGCAGGCAGCAGGGAGGGGCATCTCAGGGCCAGTCTGCTAGCCCCACTCCCTCCAGAAAACAGGCTCTGCTCCATCTTCATGTATTTATAATAGCCCTTTCTTGTTTTCTGTCAAGCTCTGTTCTGTGTTTATCAATAAAATCAGTGATACAAATCCCACACCAGGGGCTGGTTGGAAATCTCTGCGGGGAAACATCTTCTTCTAAAGTCTTCCCTCTTCAAAGAGCTCTTTCTAAAAGGAAATAATGGTCTCTGCCTGCGTAAGAGCCTTGGGGGACACGAAAGAAGCTCTCAGGAGAGGACCCAGGCCCAGAGGTCCGGGGATACACCTCATGGGGCTCCTAGACCTGCTCTGGAGCACTGGAGGTGGCACTTGGTGATTCCAAGGCCCCCTTTCTTTCAGGGTCTTGCCCTCGCAAAGACCATAACAAGTCTTGCATCTCTCATGAGAACCCTAGCTCCTGTTGGGGTCATCAGGGGGGTTCACAGGCATGGGGTCAGCACAGTAGTGGGGGATTGGTGGGGAGAGGAGAACTGGGGACTAAGGGCCCTCGGAGCCAGTGAATTCCATCCCTCTAAAGGGAGGCTAGTTCGGGGTTTCTGGACTCCAGGGAGGACAGACAGGACACCTGGGATGCACTGGATCTGTTCCCAGTCTCTCCGAGGGCCTTGAATCTCCTGGCAGTCACTGGCACACAGATGGGCAGGGGACACACCCTGAGAGCACTTATGAATTAAATGGTGTCCTCCCCAAATGCCTGTATTGAAAGTCTGGCCCCTAATGTGACTGTATCGGGAGACAGGGTCTTAAGAGAGATGATTAAGCGTAAATGAGGCCGTAAGAGTGGGGCCCCTACAGGACTGGCATCCTTATAAGAAGAGGAAAAGACATCAGAGAGCTCTCCACCCCTCTCTCTCCCTCTTTGCTCACCCACAGAGGACAGGGCTTGTGAGGACACAGCAGAAGGTGGCTGCTTGCAATCTGGGAAGAGAGGCCTCACCAGAAACCAGCCCTGCCTCCAGAACAGTGAGAAAGCCATTTCTGTCGTTTAGCTCCCCAGTCTATGGTGTCTGGTATGGCAGCCTTAGCTGACTGATACAGCGGCCCCAGTAGGAATGTTCTGGATAGGAAGGTGCTCTGGGCTGTGAGGCTGGAGGAGCAGGGGTAAGATCAGCAAGAGGCACAGAGAGCACACGTGCCTGGAAGGGGGGCCTACGTGGACCGGGGCTTGAGGACCCCTCCCCACGCAATTCCCCTCCCTTGAGAGGATCCTTTCCCTGGACGACCCCTCTGAAGCCAGGGGACATCTTGGGACCACTGGGGAGCTGGATTCTGGTGCTAAGCGGTCCTCAAAGGTGCCTGAGACCACTGATGACAAGCTGATGACTAAACTGGCATAGAGGGTTGGTGGCCAACACGCCCCTGGAAGCTAGCTCTTGGGCCAGCTGTCATGGGACAGGCACGATCGGGGTGTTGCCCTTGGCTGGGGATCCGAGAAGAGGTTTCCATGGGTTCTGACCACCAAGGTGTGACCCACGGCACAGATGCAGGCCCTGGCTGCCTCCCAGTGGAGAGTGTGGGCTTACCCTGCTGTACTCCCGGAGGTGCTGGGCACACAAACTGCAGAGGCACCTGGGCCTCCAAGGCTGCATCCTCTGTGTCCCCTGGGGCTCCCACTCCTAATAGATGCATCTGTTGGGCAGCTGCAGGTGTTCTGGGCCGGGGGCCCCTTGGCATGCAGCCCTGGGGTCCTCAGAAATGGGGCTCAACCCTCTGTCCACAGCCAAACATGGGACAAGTCTGGCCCTTCTGTGGATGTCAGCTGCCTACTTTCCATTTTTTTCTGCCACCAGTAATACTTATCCAATGTCAGCCTTGTGCCAATCACTGTCCTGGGCATTTATGACCCTGTGAGGCAAGTGCTCTCAAACCCAGATTTCACAGGATAAGTAGCTTGCCCCAGGCCATGCCGGTTGAGTGTCTGGGTTGACTTTACACATCAACCCATTGAATTTCACAGCCCAGGATGTCTCTCTTCATAGCAGCACTGACCTTGGAGGTGGTTCCCTCAGCCCATGGCTGCTGACCTCAGAGACCTCGGAAGTGCTGGCTGAGGCAGTGTGGTCCTCCCCTACCTGAGGGACCCTTTCTGGGAGCACGGAGGAGTGGACCCTTTCTGGGTACCATGGCTCCAGGGCTCTGTATCACCCCGATGCCTGGGCTCTGTATTAGTCAGGGTTCTCCAAAGAAGCAGACCAATGAGATATTCTACCTGTCTATCTATGCATCTATCTAGAGAAATTTATTATAAAAAACTAACTCACCTGATCGTGGAGGCTGAGAAATCCCAAGATCTGTAGTCGGCAGCTGGAGACCCAGGAGAGCTGATGGTCTGAGTTCTAGTCTGAAGGCTGACAGGTTTGAGACTCAGTATTTCAGTTCAGGCCTGAAGGTCAGAAAAGATCAACGTCCCAGTCCAACTATCAGGCAGGAGGAATTCACTTTTGCTTCAGGGAGCATCAGCCTTTTGTTCTATTCAGGCCTATGACTGACTGCACGAGGTCCACCCACATCAGGGAGGGAAATCTGCTTTCTACCTTCTACTAATCCAGATGCTAATATCCTCCAGAAATAACCCCAGGGACTCTTTGCAACCCCATGGACTGGGCTATAGCCTGCCAGGATCCTCTGTCCATAGAATTTTCCAAGTAAGAATAATGGAGCTGGTTGCCATTTCCTTCTCCAGGGGATCTTTCCCACTCAGAGACTGAACTCAAGTCTCTTGGATCTCCTGCATTGGCAGGTGGATTCTTTACTACTGTACCACCTAGGAAGCCCCAGGGACACCATTGATCAAGTCACATGTTGACATGTAAAATGCAAATATCTTGAGCCTGGAGACTCCAGGCCCAGGAGCCCTACATGAGCACCAGCTCCCAGCCATACGCCCTGCTCTGGGACAAGCTTCGGCTGGGTGGCTGGGATATGGGTGAGACCACTTAACAGCACGTCTCCTAAGCACGCCCTTCACACTCTGAGCCTCCTTCCTCTGCTGGACATGAGTGTACAGTCCATGACCAGTGACCCAGCCAGGGTAGACCAGGGCACTGGGGTTTGAAGAGGTCCCACAGTCCAGTCCAAGTTACTGCTGGGATCTGAACCCAGTACTCTGGCTCCCAGCCCCAGACTGTCCTGCCTTCTGCCTCCTGCTGGGGGTGGAGTGCTTTTCCCACTCCTGCTGACTCGTGGCTCTTTCTGAAGCTGGGTGGCCTGCCAGTCAGGGTCCTTGGAACAGTCTGGGATATGAAGAGGAAGCTGATGCTGAATGGGAGGTCTGGGGGTGAAGACGACTCCCTCCTGCTGAGAGAGGACCATGTCTCTCCCTTGAACCCACCAGGGGCTGGCCTTGCAGGGGGCAGGCCAAGACAGGCAGTCAGAGGAAGGCTGGATGGCCTTGAAAGGGGCAAGTCTCCCAATGCCTTGGCAAGATGACTCCCCCTCCATCATGGAGACCCCTAAACTTGGCATAAGATTCCAGACAGAATGATGTTCACATGCTGTTTAAAAACAACTCCTTCTAAAAATCAATACAGGCTCTTACATACTGAAATAATTCTGGTACATGCTGAGATTTGCAGAACTGAATCCAAAGTTCTGGTGTGTGTGTGTGTGCGCGCGCGCGTGTGTGTGTGGTGGGGGGGTGAGGGTGGCCCTAAGGATTTCAACTAGAGAGGATGGCCTTTGAGGTTCTGGAGGGTGGATCCAGGGTTCCTATTAAGGCTGGCAAACTTTAAAAATATATATATATATATATATAATTATTATTTTTTAAATATATATTTTTTGGCTGCACCTGGCAACATGTGGGATCTTAGTTCCCCAGCAAGGGATTGAACTCGAGCCCTTTGCATTGGAAGCACAGAGTCTTAACCACTGGATCTCCAGGGAAGTCGCAAGTCTGGCAGACTTTTGACAGGGTCCCCGAGGGCTCAGGACCCAGAGATAACAAGGAGCATTTCTGGGAGGGAAAGCCCTGGCCTATGGCTGCTCACAGTGAGACCCAGGTCCACACGGTTTACACCCTCCAGGCCTCAGAGATCGGCACACCCATCCCCTGTCCTCTAGATGAGGCCCCTCAGAGGAAAAGGGTCCCGCCAGGCCCCGGATGCCAAGACCAGCCAGGTGCTGGTCACTGCCCCACACCGGACCCCAGGAGTTAGCCCCTCCTCTCCATTTGTGCTGTGTCCAAACACCACATTGCCTTTGTTATCACTTTTTGTAAATCAACTCACTTCTTAACCTATTCCAATCCCAAAGAAGGGCGATGCCAAAGAATGTTCAAACTACTGCACAATTGCAATGATCTCAATGCTAGAAAAATAATGCTTAAAATCCTCCAAGCTAGGCTTCGACGGTCCGTTAACCAAGGACTTCCAGATGATCAAGATGGATTTAGAAGAGGCAGAGGAACCAGAGATCAAATTGCCAACATCCATTGGATGATCAAAAAGGCAACAAAATTCCAAAAAAAAAACCATCTACCTCTGCTTTATTGACTATGTAAAGCCTTTGACTGTGTGGATCACAAGAAAATGTGGAAAATTCTTCAAGAGATGAAGACCAGACCACCTTACCTGCTTCCTGAGAAATCTGTATGCAGGTCAAGAAGCTACAGTTAGAACCAGACACAGAACAATGGACTGGTTCCAAATTGGGAAAGGAGTATGTCAAGGCTGTATATTGTGACCTTGCTTATTTAACTTATATGCAGAGTATATCATGTGAAATGCCAGGCTGGATGAAGCACAAGCTGGAATCAAGATTGCCTGGAAAAGTATCAATAACCTCAGATATGCAGATGACACCACCCTTATGGCAGAAAGTGAAGAGGAACAAAGGGCTTCTTGATAAAAGTGAAAGAGGAGAGTGGAAAAGCTGGCTTAAAACCCAGAAAACTAAGACCATGGCATCCAATCTCATCACTTCAAGGCAAATAGATGGGGAAACAATGGAAACAGTGACAGGCTTTCTTTTCTTGGACTCCAAAATCACTGCAGGTGCTGGCTGCAGCTATGAAATTAAAAGACGCTTGCTCCTTGAAAGAAAAGCTATGACCAACCTAGACAGCATATTAAATAGCAGAGACATTGCTGACAAAGGTCCCTCTAGTCAAAGCTATGGTTTTTCCAATAATCATGTATGGATGTGAGAGTTGGACCATAAAGGAAGCTGAGTGTCGAAGAACTGGTTTTTGAACTGTGGTGTTGGAAAAGACTCTTGAGAGTCCCTTGGACTGCAAGGAGATTAAACCAGTCAATCCTTAAGGAAATCAGTCCTGAATATTCTTCGGAAGGACGGACGCTGAAGCTGAAGCTACAATCCTTTGGCCACCTGATGCGAAGAACTGACTCATTGGAATAGACCCTGATGCTGGGAAAGACTGAGACAGGAGAAGGGGATGATGGAGGATGAGATGGTTGGATGACATCACCGACTCGATGAACATAAGGTTGACCAAACTCTGGGAGTTGGTGGTAGACAGGGAAGCCTGGCATGCTGTAGCCCATGGGGTCGCAAAGAGTTGGACGTGGTTGAGTGACTGAACTGAACTGAACATCTTAAGTAACGTCAGCCTTCAAATTAGTCTTGCGAAGATAATTCATGGAGATGAAAATGGTTTGGATAGCTCCTGACTTAAGGAGTGAAGCTTTGTTCTGCAGCTGCTCACTGGGTGGTCCCAAGGCTGCCGTGAGGTGGCCCCAGCCCAGGAGGACAGGGTTGGTCAGGCTGTTCTCTGGGAGCCAGGCTGCCCTGGGCTGATCTCAACCACAGCCCCACAATCTTCGTTGAAATATCTTTTTCTTTGTAAAGCCCGGTCACGTGCTGTGACTGACCCATCTTCACATGACTGAGGGTTCAGTAGAGCAGAGTGGGCTTCATTCTCCTGTGTCTTCTCCAAGTGGCCACCTTTATCCCCATGACACCTGGTGTCTGAAAGTCTATATTGTCTTGGGATGTACACATTCACATTTAGTATTTATGTGACAGGATCCCCCCATCCTCTTGCCTTCCAACTTTTTCTGCTTGTGTGACACTTGCTACCAATATAAGGCTAGATTTTGCTTTTGTGTCCAATCTGACAGTCTCTGTAGAGTACATGTATGTTTATTGTTTCCACTGAACTATGAGAATTTAATTCCACCTTTAAATTTTTGTCCTGGATTTTTCTAGACTTCTATTTTCCCTCTCCCTCCTAACTCCTATTAGAATGACTAAATTTTCTGTCTTCCCTTTTCCTCTTCCTAGTGGTTTGGAAATTATTATTGGCTGATAACAGTAGGCCCGCCAAGTAGCTTCAGTCGTATCTGACTCATTATGACCCCATGGACTGTAGCCCACCAGACTCCTCTGTCCTTGGGGATTCTCCAGGCAAGAATACTGGAGTGGGTTGCCATTTCCTTCTCCAGGGGATCTTCCCAACCCAGGGATGGAACCCACATCTCTTATGTCTCCTGCATTGGCAGGTGGCTTTTTTTTTTATTCACTAGCACCACGTGAGAAGTCCTCCCAAGGATACAACCACATGCTAATCCCCAGAACCTGTGAATATCATCTTTTAGCAAAAGATGTGATTAGGTTGATGATCTTGAGAGCAGGAGATTATTCTGGGCTCTCTCAGTTCACTTCAGTCACTCAGTCGTGTCCAACTCTTTGAGACCCCATGGACTGCAACACGCCAGGCCTCCCTGTCCATCACCAACTTCCAGAGCTTACTCCATCTCATGTCCATCGAGTCAGTGATGCCATCCAACCATCTCATCCTCTTCTTCTCCTGCCTTCAGTCCTGCCTTGTCCCCTTCTTCTCCTGCCTTCAGTCTTTCCCAGCATCAGAGTCTTTTCCAATGAGTCAGTTCTTCACATCAGGTGGCCAAAATAATGGAGTTTCAGCTTCAACATCAGTCCTTCCAAAGAATATTCAGGACTCATTTCCTTTAGGATTGACTGATTGGATCTCCTTGCAGTCCAAGTGACTCTCCAGAGTCTTCTCCAACACCACAGTTCAAAAGCATCAATTCTTTGACACTAAGCTTGCTTTATAGACTAACTCTCACATCCATACATGACTATTGGAAAAACCATAGCTTTGACTAGATGGACCTTAGTCAGCAAAGTAATGTCTCTGCTATTTAATATGCTGTCTAGGTTGGTCATAGCTTTTCTTCCAAGGAGCAAGCGTCTTAATTTCATAGCTGCAGCCAGCACCTGCAGTGATTTTGGAGCCCAAGAAAATAAAGTCTGACACTCCATTGTTTCCCCATCTATTTCCCGTGAAGTGATGGGACTGGATGCCATGATCTTAGTTTTCTGAATGTTGAGCTTTAAGCCAACTTTTTCACTCTCCTCTTTCACTTTCATCAAGAGGCTCTCTAGTTCTTCTTCGCTTTCTGCCATAAGGGTGGTGTCATCTGTGTATCTGAGGTTATTGATATTTCTCCTGGAAATCTTGATTCCAGCTTGTACTTCATCAAGCCCAGCATTTTGCATAATGTACTCTGCATATCAGTTAAATAAGTAGGGTGATAGTATACAGTCTTGACATACTCCTTTTCCAATTTGGAACCAGTCTGTTGCTCCATATCTGGTTCTAACTGTTGCTTCTTGACTTGCATACAGATTTCTCAAGAGGCAGGTATGGTGGTCTGGTATTCTCATCTTTTTCAGAATTTTCCACAGTTTGCTGTGATCTACATAGTCAAAGACTTTAGTGTAGTCAATAAAGCAGAAGTAGATGTTTTTCTGGAACTCTCTTGCTTCTTCTATGATCCAGTGGATGTTGGCAATTTGATCTCTGGGTCCTCTGCCTTTTCTAAATCCAGCTTGAACAGTTTGAAGTTCATGGTTCATGTACTGTTGAAGCCTGGCTTGGAGAATTTTGAGCATTACTTGAGCACCCAGGCTCTCTGGGTGGCCCTAAATGCAATCACACGTATCCTTATAAGAAGGAAGCAGAGGGAGTTTTCAAAAAGACCTGCACAGACAGTAGTAGATATAATGGTCATTTGAGTTAAAATTCACCCATTCCAGTCCATGTGAGTTCACTGATTCCTAGAATGTCAATGTTCAATCTTGCCATCTCCTGTTTGACCACTTCCCATTTGCCTTGATTCATGGACCTAACATTCCAGGTTCCTAACCAATATCGCTCTTTACAGCATCGAACCGTGCTTCCATCACCAGTCCCATTCACAACTGGGTGTTGTTTTTGCTTTGGCTCCATCCCTTCATTCTTTCTGGAGTTATTTCTCCAGTGATCTCCAGTAGCATATTGGGCAGCTACCAACCTGGGGAGTTCCTCTTTCAGTGTCCTATCTTTTCACCTTTTCATACTGTTCATGGGGTTCTCAAGGCAAGAATACTGAAGGGTTTGCCATTTCCTTCTCCAGTGGACTACATTCTGTCAGACCCCTCCACCATGACCCGGCCTCAGATGACCATTATATCTACTACTGTGGGCAGGAATCCCTTAGAAGCAATGGAGTAGCCATCATAGTCAATGAAAGAGTCTGAAATGCAATACTTGGATGCAGTCTCAAAAATGACAGAATGATCTCTGTTCATTTCCAAGGCAAACCATTCAATATCACAGTAATCCAAGTATATGCCCCAACCAGTAATGCTGAATAAGCTGAAGTTGAATGGTTCTATGAAGACCTACAAGACCTTCTAGAACTAATACCCCAAAAAGATGTCGTTTTCTTTATAGGGGACTGGAATGCAAAAGTAGGAAGTCAAGAAACACCTGGAGTAACTGGCAAATTTGGCATTGGAGTGCAGGATGAAGCAGGGCAAAGGCTAATACAGTTCTGCAAAGAAAATGCACTGGTCATAGAAACACCCTCTTCCAACAACACAAGAGAAGACTCTACACATGGACATCAACAGATGGTTGACACCGAAATCAGATTGATTATATTCTTTGCAGCCAAAGATGGAGAAGCTCTATAGAGTCAGCAAAAACAAGACCAGGAGCTAACTATGGCTCGGATCATGAGCTCCTTATTGCCAAATTCAGACTCAAATTGAAGAAAGTGGAGAAAACCACTAGACCATTCAGGTATGACCTGAATCAAATCTCTTATGACTATACAGTGGAAGTGAGAAATAGATTTAAGGGACTAGATATGATAGACAGAGTGCCTGATGAACTATGGATGGAGGTACATGACATTGTACAGGATACAGGAATCAAGACCATCCCCAAGAAAGAGAAATGCAAAAAAGCAAAATGGCTGTCTGCGGAGGCCTTACAAATAGCTGTGAAAAGAAGGGAAGTGAAAAGCAAAGGAGAAAAGGAAAGATATAAGCATCTGAATGCAGAGTTCCAAAGAATAGCAAGGAGAGATAAGAAAGCCTTTCTCAGCGATCAATGCAAAGAAATAGAGGAAAAGGACAGAATGGGAAAGACTAGAGATCTCTTCAAGAAAATTAGAGATACCAAGGGAACATTTCATGCAGAGACGGGCTCAATAAAGGACAGAAATGGTCTGGACCTAACAGAAGCAGAAGATATTAAGAAGAGGTGGCAAGAATACACAGAAGAACTGTACAAAAAAGATCTTCACAACCCAGATAATCACGATGGCGTGATCATTCATCTAGAGCCAGACATCCTGGAATGTGAAGTCAAGTGGGCCTTAGAAAGCATCACTACGAACAAAGCTAGTGGAGGTGATGGCATTCCAGTTGAGCTATTTCAAATCCTGAAAGATGATGCTGTGAAAGTGCTGCACTCAATATGCCAGCAAATTTGGAAAACTCAGCAGTCGCCACAGGACTGGAAAAGGTCAGTTTTCATTCGAATTCCAAAGAAAGGCAATGCCAAAGAATGCTCAAACTACCATACAATTGCACTCATCTCACATGCTAGTAAAGTAATGCTTAAAATTCTCTAAGCCAGGCTTCAGCAATATGTGAACCGTGAACTTCCAGATGTTCAAGCTGGTTTTAGAAAAGGCAGAGGAACCAGAGATCAAATTGCCAACATCCACTGGATCATGGAAAAAGCAAGAGAGTTCCAGAAAAACATCTATTTCTGCTTTATTGACTATGCCAAAGCTTTTGACTGTGTGGATCACAATAAACTGTGGAAAATTCTGAAAGAGATGGGAATACCAGACCACCTGACCTGCCTCTTGAGAAACCTGTATGCAGGTCAGGAAGCAACAGTTAGAACTGGACATGGAACAACAGATTGGTTCCAAATCGGAAAAGGAGTATGTCAAGGCTGTATATTGTCACCCTGCTTATTTAACTTATATGCAGAGTACATCATGAGAAATGCTGGGCTGGAGGAAGCACAAGCTGGAATCAAGATTGCTAGGAGAAGTATCAATAACCTCAGATATGCAGATGACACCACCCTTATGACAGAAAGTCAAGAGGAACTAAAGAGCCTTTTGATGACAGTGAAAGAGGAGACTGAAAAAGTTGGCTTTAAGCTCAACATTCAGAAAACGAAGATCATGGCATCCAGTCCCATCACTTCATGGCAAATAGATGGGGAAACAGTGGAAACAGTGGCTGACTTTATTTTGGGGGGCTCCAAAATCACTGCAGATGGTGACTGCAGCCATGAAATTAAAAGACGCTTACTCCTTAGATGGAAAGTTATGAGCAACCTAGATAGCACATTAAAAAGCAGAGACATTACTTTGCCAACAAAGGTCAGTCTAGTCAAGGCTATGGTTTTTCCAGTAGTGATGTATGGATGTGAGAGTTGGACTATAAAGAAAGCTGAGCACTGAAGAATTGATGCTTTTGAACCGTGGTGTTGGAGAAGACTCTTGAGAGTCCCTTGGACTGCAAGGAGATCCAACCAGTCTATCCTAAAGGAGATCAGTCCTGGGTGTTCATTGGAAGGACTGATGCTGAAGCTGAAACTCCAATACTTTGGCCATCTGATGCAAAGAGCTGACTCATTTGAAAAGACCCTGATGCTGGTGAAGATTGAGGGCAGGAGGAGAAGGGGACGATGGAGGATGAGATTGTTGGATGGCATCACTGACTTGATGGACATGGGTTGGGTGGACTCCAGGAGTTGGTGATGGACAGGGAGGCCTGGTGTGCTGCCGTTCATGGGGTCACGAAGAGTTGGACACGACTGAGAGACTGAACTGAACTGAACTGCACAGACAAGAAGGCCTTATGAAAACTGGCAGAGACTGAAGTAATGTAACTACAAGCAAGTAATGCTAGGACAGCCACTAGAAGCTGGATGAGGCAAGGAAAGAGTCTCCCATAAATCCTCAGGAGGGAGCCTTCTTGACTGACACTTCCTTTCTGTTTTCTGGCCTCCAGAACTGTAGCAGAATACATTTCTGTTGTTGTAAACCACCAACTTTGTGTTAACTTGTTAGAGCAGCCACAGGAAACTATTACAGCACTTATCTTGTCTATTTCTGTTACTTTAGGAAGTTGCCCTGAAATTTTTGCCTGCATGCTGGAGCATGGACAGAGTTAACATCACTCCCCGCTCCTCCTGAGTGGGCTGGACTTTGCTCCTCAGTATATCAATTCCCATTTTCTCTCATGGGCCCAAGCTCTTGACACCTCTCCTGTAGGGACCTTTAAAACTGGAAGCAGGCCAAGATGCTACATTCACCAAAGGGCCAATTTATGGAAAATCAATTTGCTGAAAGTCAATTTTTCAAAAAATCAATTTGCTGAAGACAGAATTTGCCAGATGACCAATATACCAAATTTACTAATTTAAGAAATGTCTGTTTGGTGATAATAACATGTGCAGCTATTGGGTGGTATAATTTTTAAGTTTCTAAAGATTTCTGTGAAGTGTTAGCTGACTGTTGTGTTTCCTGGCATTGCCTTAAGGAAGGCCCAGCTCACTGAATGCTGAGGTCGCAGGGTGCAGTTAGTCTTTTGTGAGTGGATCCAAGCCCTGGTCCTGGCTAGGGTGCCATTCCTCTGCCCGGCTCCAGTCAGCACAGCATCAGATCAGCGCCTGGGCTTCCACTCTGATTTCTCACTCTTCATTTCTGTTCTTGGGAATGCCTCTCACCTGCTCAGCTATGCATTTAAAGGTTGTTTGTAATATATTGCCCAGTCTTTCTAAGGCCTATGTGGAGGGGGATGGAGTGGGGGTAAAAGATGTCTGAGGTCTCTAGGATGGAAACGGAGCCCACTGTGCCCTTTTTGTGGACAAGGAAGCTGAGGCCGGCATCAGGAAACCCACCCTACAACAGTCCTGCCGTCACTGGAGTGCAGCTGAGATTTGACCCTGGGTGTGCCTCCTCAGGGCTTCCCAGACGGTGCTAGCAGTAAAGAATCCACCTGCCAATGAAGGTAGACATAAGAGATGTGGGTTCAATCCTGGGTTGGGAAGATCTCCAGGAGGATGGCACAGCGACCCACTCCATATTCTCGCCTGGAGAATCTCATGGACAGAGGAAACTGGTGGGCTATGGCTCATAAGGTCACAAAGAGTTGGACACAACTAAAGCAACTTAGCATGCACACACTGCCTCCTGATTCAAAGGATCTTCCTTTGAATATTCAAATCTGCATCATGGTCCACAGAATGGCTTTGAGGAGGAGGGGCTGTGAGCCCCCTGTGGCTCCAGGGCTCTCTAGTTGGGTAGATGCATAGAGGACTCTACCCATTGCAGGGACCCTGGCACCTAAGATAGACATTTTCAGTAGACTGTCACCGCAGGTGTGACACTCAGCACTAGTGCAGTTTGCAGATGAGTAACAGGCTCAGGGTGGCAAAAACGGCCTCTACCTTCCCCTGCTTGGCGAATGGCAGAGCTGGAATGCTCACCCAGTCTCCTGAGTCCTCCGAAGCTGGCGGTGTCCACAGTGACATGTGTTTCCACTCTCACACTCCAGTACAAGATGACCCGTGAGACAGAGGGCGGGGGGCAGGCGGTGGGGCCAGGCCTGAGCCAGTGCTGCCGCTCAGGGCAGCCTGCCCCGGAGAGAGACGGCTGTGGTTCCCTACACCTTGGTGGGGCCACCACCATCGGTGAGTGGGGGTGCCTCTTGTGGCCTCGGGAGAGCAGAAACCTCCCCAGGCTTCCAGCCGTGGAACCCACGTGGGGACTTCAAATTCCAGTTAGGGAGCCTCCTCCAACCCCCACTGCCACCAAAGTGTCTGGGGAAAGCAGCCCAGTGCTGAGTTTTCTCTGGGTCTCAGTCTCCTGGCATATAGAACAGGGTAGGATCGCCTGCCCTGTCTTAAGTCCAGGCTTTGCTGTGCCTGGTTTCCCCACTCCTGAGAAGGTGTTAGTGCAGAGGCCATGGGCAATGACTGTCAAGAACCTCCCAGAATTAGTGGAGGGATCACCAGAGCTGGAAACAGATGGACCAGAGCTGGTGTTGGGAATGGCCAACAGCTTCAAACCTGCCTGTCCACTTGGGCATCTTGGTTGTGACTACCTGTGTTAAGAAAGATCCTGAGAACTCATCTGGGCTCAGAGAGCAGTGGGGGCTGCAAGTGATTGCAACAATGCCCTCCTCGGGCGGCACGGGTGACTCTGTGTAAGTGCTAGCTTCACTGCCCACCTCATTGCCATGGATGGCTGTGATGAAGGTATAGCAAGAAGGAAAGGGCCCGCAGGCTCTGCTGTGGGCCCAGATCTCCTGGCCCCAGCCTGGCACCCTGTGGAACCACCCCAGCTGGTTCTTGGGCCTCTTCTTCCGAGTGGTGGCAGGTTCTGCTGTGCTGGCTCCATCTGGGGCGTGCGGGTTAATGTGCTGTTACATATTGCATGAGGCAGCCTGCTGAGAAAGCACCAGAGATTCTTGCTTACAGGCAACCCAGCCCCTGGACTCAATGCCCAGAGGGTCCCATTAGCTCGGCTCTTGGGTCGATTGCACCTTGGAAAGGCCTGGCCAGACCGAGCCTGAGGTCCTCCCTGAACACTTAGTGTCAGAGGAACAGGCTTCCTGCTTACTGCAGGCCAGAGCTCCGGGCACCTGAGCTATTGCTCTGGGAAGCAGAGCCCAGCTGTGCCCAGCTGGCAGCCCAGAGCAAGGGGAATGCGGGGGCTGCCTCTGAACCCCAATCCCCTTGGAGTGGCGGCCACAGGCCGCTGTGACCTTCTTTGACCTGCCTTGCCTCACCCACCTGTGCCTGGGGCTGCACCCCTTCTCTGTCACCCCCAAGCCTCAGGCTTGGCTGCCTCAATCAGCTGTTCTTTAAGCCACTGACCCTCACCTTCACCCTGAGCAAACTCAGGCAGACAACACGTCACAGACTGTCCTCACGGGTGGCCGACACACCAGGCAGATTGCACTGGTGGAAGGAGCTCTCACGGGAGAGCTGGCAGCAGCTTCATCTCGTCCAGAAGCCTGCATGGCTGTCTCTGGCCTGCAGGGCCCTGACAGGGCGATCCTGCCTCCTGACCAGTCACCTTTCCCAGAATTGAACCTGCCTTGACCTAGACCTGTTTGGATGAAGAGATAAGGTTGCGAGGGGGGCCTTGCTTCCTCATGGTGACCCAGGGAGTTCTGGGGGTCCCTGGCCAACTGCTGCCCCCTCAGGCTTGCCCTCTGGCCGTCTCTGTGAAGCAGCCCACAGGGGAGGTGGTGGACATGGGTGTCCCATGCAGGCTGGAGAGGGGTCTGCAGGGCTGCATTTAGCGGACCCACGGGGAACACCTCACCTCCACTGGCAGTCGCTGCACCATGAGAGGTCTGGGCTGCCTGGCTGGCCGTGAGGGGGTGATGGGCCTGGGCCTGGCAGAGGGGGCGGCCTTCAGTCAGGAATTCCTTCTTCCATGTGGGCCTGTGCCTACCTGCACCCCCCATACAGTGAGCCCCTCTGGGCCTACCCCTGCCTAGATGTGACAAGGGGTCCCCACAGCATTCTCGGGTCCTCCCTAGAGTGCTCACATTCTGCTGAAAGTCTGGGGTTGAGCTCTCCAGCTGGCTTCTCTGAGCTGGTGTTTCAGAGGAAGGGACCTTGGCCTCTGAATCATGCGGGGTTCACCCTGCAGCCGAGAACAGGCAGTGGTGTGAGCTGGGGGTGAAGGAAGGAGGACACAGCTAAGGCACCTGCTTGTATGGCTGAGACATGGGCTCCTCCTCCACGGAGCTGACTGGTACCCCTGGTCTCTACCCACAGCGAAGCCCCGATACCAGCTGCCCCACCACTTTGCACAGGCCCTCTGGCTCCTAGGCCTGGTCCGGCCCTGGGTGCCAGGGTGCAGCCCACTCAGCCACCCCTCAGCCTCCAGCCTCCAGCTGGGCCAGCACAGGGAGCCAAACTTTCTGGAATCAGGAGTCCCAGAGAAATCTGCTGCCCTTGCCCCATCCCCAACTCCAGGGAATGAAACAAGGTCACGAGCAAAAACCACACAGGCCTCTATCAACTCCCTGTCCTTGGAGTTACCACAAGGGTCTGCGGAAACAGGATGCCAGCCCCTGGCCCAGCAACGTGGAGGAAGGTGCAGATGGTCATCACTACCCACTCATTTCTTTCCCGACAGGAGCGCTGTCAATAAATGTGTCTCCATATATCACTGCACTGAACTACAGAGGGGACCCTGTGAGAGGCAGCTAAATGCTAGGAGCTGACAGACACGAACCTCCCGGCCTGGCGAGTCTCCAAGTTCCAGACAGCAGGTCCAGATGAGGGGCGGGGATGAGGGACAAAGAGTCCCTGGCCCCCCTGGGCCCACAGAGTGTCCAAAGGTCGGGATGGCGGGGAGGGTGCTGTGACCCTCGTGCTCCAACTGTATGAAGGGACCTGCTCAAGGCTGCCGCAGCCAGCTGGGCTAGGCCAGGCTGGGGATCCCCGAGTCATGAGCCACTGTCTCTCTGATGCCTGGCCTGGCCTGGCCTGGATTCCACTCCCCACAGCTGGTCACCTCTATGGCCCAGGGCTTGTGTGTCTTATGGGCCTTCCAGCACCTTCACAGCCTGGAGCTGGCAGGGCACTGGGTGCGGTGATGCTGAGAGGGTGGGCTTAGCGCCTGAGCCTGGCACTGGCCACAAGGAAACCAGGTTCTCCTCTGGCTGCTGCTGTTGGCAGGGGCTTCTGTGGGAATAAGGACAGCGTCCTGCCAGAGGCCCAGGGAGGAGAGTCAAGTGATGGCTGCAGAGCTGAGCTGGGCAACCCTCAGCTCCAAGACCACAGAGGACACTTTGCCTCAGAGTCGGCAGGCAGGGCCCTTCCAGTGGGCCTGGCCAGGGACCTCCTGGGCAGACCTCGTCCCTCCTGTCCTTCACCTTATGCACTGCCGGCCTTCTGAGCATGGCAGAAACGTCTCCCCACGGCCACCTGCCAGGCCCCCGAAGCCCTCCTGAGAGCTGTCCCCGAGTGCCCTGCTAAGGACACACATGGCCCAGCTCACACTCTGCCAGGGATGCAGGTGCCGGTGCAGCGCCCCAACAAGCTTCTCCAGGCAGGGCCTCGGCCATGGTCTGTGACACACCTGAGCAAGGGGCTCACGGAAGGACAAGGGCAAAGGCAGCCATGAGGCCCACGTTCTCGGAGCTCAGGGCCTCATCTGGTCCCCCCACACTCACCTTGTCCTTGCTATACCATGGGGAGATGGGTGGAGGGAGGTGGGATCTCAGGCCTCGGGCCACAGAGAGGACTGAGGCCTAGGCCCTGGCTCCTGCCGCCACTCATGCTCTTTGCACACTCATGAGGGCCGCTGTGGGGAATGGCCACCCTTTGGAGATTCTGAAAAGCAGAGGCTGGGTATCCCAGTCTCCTACCCTATCACTCCATGTCCCCTCCATGCAGGGGCCCTGAGACACCAGGGTCCCAGGGGAGTCCCGCCTGCAGACTGTGCTCTGGGGGGGCCCAGGCTCACCCACAGCCCAGTGCGCGAGCACTCTCAAATCCTGTGCTGGACCTGGGTGGGATTGAGCCTCCTTCCTTCTCTTTCCCAGGCTGGGGCCTAGGTCTGAGGCCCCTGCCTCTCTCCTGGCTGCCTTTCCTCCCAGCCCCTGTGCTAATAGGGAGAGCTTCCATTAAGGCCGATGACAGGAACTGCCACCCAGGAGACGTCCTTTGATCTCAGGGCAGCAGGAAGCAAAGGGTCAAGGAGGGTTGCCCTTCTAACAGATACCAGTGTTGAGCAGTTTCCTGACTGTCCTGGACATGGGGGTGGCAGGTGAGGGGACAGGAGGGCAGGGCTATGGGGCAGGCCTCTGACCTGAATGGGACTGTGTGGAGAGGAAGGGGCCAGTCCAAGGAGGTCCTGGGGGGTACCCCAGAGCAGGCTCAGTGCACGCTAGTATCCCTTGACCAGTCAAGAGGGCTGTCAGCTCTGGGAGGCTAGGCTGATCATTTTTCGGAACCTCTCTTGGAGTTCTCCCTGCCCTTGCCGCAGTTACAACCCTTAGGAGACAACGAGCTGGACTGAGACTCCTTAAAACACTTCCTGCACAGTGATGCCTCCAGGCTGCCAGTCCTGACCAGCAGGGACCCCTCAGCTGCCCCCACCTCAGCTTCCTTCTTGAGAAATCTGATGCTCCCCCAACCCGCTGAGCTGAGGTCTGAACACCCTCCTGACGCAGTCTGCGTTTAAGGGAAGCCCTGAAGGAGGCCTGAAGAAGTTAGGGATCCCAGACTCCAAGTTGGCAGGATGCTCTGAGCCATGAAGCGTTTCTCAGGGAGAAACATTCCTGAGAAACGCTCCTCCTCGGGAAGGGACACTTCCTGCCCTATAGCCCATGGTGTCATAAACAATGGGCCCAGTCTGCTTGACTGGAGTCCTGGACTCGTTTCTGAGAAGAAAGTTGCTCAGAGACTTCCCTGGTGCTCCAATGGCTAAGCCTCTGCACTCCCAATGCAGGGGCCCAGATTCGATCCCTGGTCAGGGAACCAGATCCCACAGGCTGCGGCTAAGAGCTCGGCGTTGCTGTTGCTGTTTAGTCGCTCAGTCATGTCTGACTCTTTGTGACTCCATGGACTGCAGCCCTCCAGGATCCTCTGTTCATAGGATTCTCCCGGCAAGAGTACCGGATGGGTTGCCAGGCCCTCTTCCCAGCTATCTTCCCGACCCAGGATTGAACCCACATCTCTGGCATTGCAGGCAGATTCCTTACCGCTGAGCCACGCTGCAATTAAAAGATCCTACATGCTGCAACAAAGATTGAAGATCCTGTGTGCTGCAACTAGGACCCGGCACAGATAGAATAAATAAATACTTTTTAAAAATTAAAGAAAAAAGAAAAAAAAAGTTGCTCAGGCCATTGGCTCAAATTCCTGCACCTGGCCCTCACCATCCATGGGATCCTGGGAGGGTCAGGACACCTCAAGGCTTGGTTTTCTGCTTTGCAAGGTGGAGATGGGAAGCCTGGAGTTGATGGGAGGCTGAGCAAGGAGATGTGCTCAGGTGTCCCGGCTGTGCAGGGGGCAGGGTGGGGTGGGGGTGAACCTCTGGGTGTGGGGCCAGCACAAGCCTGCAGAAACCCAGCCTGGAAGCACCCGCCTGGTACTCCTGAGTCGATACCCTGGACTCCAGAAAAAGGGAGGGTCAGCAAAACAGGGCAGCACAGCGCTCGCTGAGACGCAGCGGAAACGTCCCGGGAGGTAAGCGCCAGGCCATAAACGTAGAAAGGAGTCCGGCAAGACCAACTAATGGTCCTTCAGTGGGAGAGGCAGACAGCTGGGATTCGCAGGCAGGCTTCCAGATCAATACTTGCGCGCTGATTTGCTGAAGAGGCTTTTATGAAGTTTAAGCAGAGTTCATTGTTAAATACTCTTATGTACAAAGGATGTGGGCGGCCGTATTAATTCCTTTTCTCTTACAGATCAATAATTACATTGCTGATTTGCTTAAAAGGCTCAGGTTGAGGCAGGGGTGAGGGAAGCGGGCCTCACGGCTCCAGAGAGCGTGGCTGCAGGTCCAGGAAGAACATGCTGTGATCACCAGGGAACAGAAGGGGCTGGGTGACAGAGGGACATGTGGCAGGCAGTTCAGGGTCCCCTCCAATACCCGACCTTCCCTCTCACTCCATCCTTGCCTCTTCTTCCAGAAGCCCTTCTCTTTAAGCCAGGACAAGAGGGAGGTCCCGGCTCCCTTCACCCCACTCGCAGGACCTCTGTCCTGACCTCCTCTGCTCTTTTGGACAGCTCATCCCACGGGTCCAGCTCAGAAGACCCAGGAGAGGAGGCTGTGCCCTGTGAGCCAGGACATAAGGGAGGGAGCGGGCAGGTCCCAGCGGACCAAGGCTGGCAGAGGGGCCAGAGCTGACACAGTTCTCCTACAACCAGGGAGATGATGAGCAACCTGTGTCCCGAGCCGGTGTCACACTCAGGCCGAGGGCAAGCCCTCCTCACAGGGGAGAAGGCAGGACAGGGTGGCTGCAGGCTTTTCTCGGCTTTGACTGTCAGCGTGGATGTTCACGCTTCAATGTCACAAAGCTAACAGAGCACGGCTTGTTCACTGCTGACTGCCTTTAATCCCGGCCTTGTCTAGCAAAGTGTTTCCAGGCCCCAAACCTGGGGTGGTCTCCATAAGAGCTCTGTAAGGTGGGAGGTAGGCAGGCTTGGGGCTGCTTTTTCCTGGCTCTGCAATACGGTCCTGGCTGGGCCCCTTTTAACAGTGTGGAGGAGGCTCAGTGGGAGGAGCTCAGTCACCTGATGTTATCCATGCTCAGAAGTGGTAATTCACATTAAAAAGAAAGGAAGGAAGGGAGAGAGGGAGAGAGGGAGAGAGAAAATAAAGAAAGCAAGCAGTGTGGGAAGAGCCATCAATTACTTCTCTTGTCTAGATGGTCAAGAGGTTTCCTTGTCCAGGCTTGGACTTAAATCATCTGTTGATGACTGGGTAGGGAAGCCCCATGTCTGAACTCAGAGGTTAAGAGTGCTTATAATTAATCAATAATGTCTGCCATGGGCACGAAATTGGCAGTGGTAGAACATGTGTGATATATTGTTAGCTTCACAGGAACCATAGAATCCGTTTGGCACCAAGAGTACCACATGGCTTGAGGTCTGGTTTGAAGAATCTTTTGAAAAATGTCGAGTCCTGGCTGAGGGGGATGCTGGGGTCCTGCCTGACCCCACGCATGTACACAGGTGCACGGAGGCTGTCGGCAGGCTATTATGAATTCTAATTCATCTAATAGCCTGGTCAGGAAATAGAAATGTATATTACAGATCATTAAGTGGGTGAAGGAATTTGACAACCTTTGATCCGAGTCGGGGAAATAGATGGTATGAATTAATTTGCTGGCTTGGGAAGAGAAGAAAAGTCATCCCTCAATAGTGACAGGCAGGGAGTTCAACCCCCAGGGGCCTGGTCCCAGGGAAGGCATGCAGCTGCACTCCTGGGAGCGGAGGCTGGGATGCGCAGGGCAGGTGTCGGAGTGCCGAGGGGTCCAGTCCAAGGCACAAACCTGTCCCTCACTTCACCATGGTCAGGGCACTGGCTCCCAGAGAATGTCCACTAAAGCAGGAACGGCCATCAGGGACAATACACCCACCAGGCACCCTGTGTGCCAGGCCTGTGTGCGGTGTCCGGGGTCCACGACACCCAGCAGGGTCCCCAGGGGACTGGCTGCATCTTGGCGGTGTGCTGACCCCGTGGGACAAGGGCTGGGGCTGGGGCCGCGGGCTCACAGGTACAATGTCCACTCACACACACTTCCACTGGGTTGGCCAGCAGGTGTTCACAAGGCATCTGCTTCATCTCCCTCCCCTCCCCCGACCCCAGGTGGAACATTCCAGTGTCTCAGGGTCCAAGCCTTGG
Organism: Budorcas taxicolor; assembly: GCF_023091745.1. Lineage (NCBI taxonomy): Eukaryota > Metazoa > Chordata > Mammalia > Artiodactyla > Bovidae > Budorcas > Budorcas taxicolor. The sequence goes on from NC_068914.1 coordinate 32,161,344, forward strand.
TGTCTCCCAGTGCCTTTTCCTCCCTTCCCCCACAGCATGGCTTCCAGCAAGACCCTGTGACCTGCACCTTCCTGTACACCAGAATCAGACCTCCACTCACCCCCCTGCCCACCTACCTACCTGAGCCCTATCCTCTCTCACTCCGTTCCCGCACCGGCCCGTGCCTGTCCTTCTGTGCCTGCCTGCCCTACAGTCTGTCCCTTCCTACAAGCCACAAGTCCTTTGGAGGCTAAAGTCAGAACCCAGCAGTGGCTGTCCTCTTCCCCGCAGCAGCTTCTTGGACCTTGTCCTGCTCACCCTCCAGCTCCAGCGCTCCGCTGGCCCTGAGCTCATCTCTAACCCTCCGGGGCACACCTGGCCCTGGGTCTCCTCCTGCCCGGCACCTCCACACTGCCTTGGTGAACACTGCAGCCCTTTGGGCAGGATTCTGGTTTGTTTTGTCAGTGTGGCATCTGAGTGCCCAGAGCCGGGCCTGACGCACAGTGGGCCCTCAGTCAGTGTGTATTGAACGAGAGTGTCCAGGTCTGAACAAGACACTGCCAGGAGTGCAGCGTGGCCAGGGGAGGGCTGGCCAATGCGAGCCCGAGGTGGGGAGGCGCTAGTCACAGGGGTGCAAGCACAGCATCGTGGAGCCCAGGCATCTCCGGGACTGCAGTGAAGAATTTTATTAGCAGAAGTGAGTGGGTGTATATCCGGACAAAACTATAACTCAAAAAGATACATGCACCTTGATGTTCAAAGCAGCACTATTCATGATAGCCAACACATGGAAACAACCTAAACGTCTACCGACAGATGAACGGGTAAGGAAGATGTAGTGCGTATATACAATGGAATACTGCTCCGCCATAGCAAGAAGGGAATGGTCCATTTGCACCAGTATGGATGCAGCTGTAGTGGTAAAGGACACGCCTGCCGATGCAGGAGGCACAAGAGACCTGGGTTCCACCCCTGGGTCGGGAAGATCCCCTGGAGGAGGCCAAGGCAACCCACTCCAGTATTCTTCCCTGGAGAATCCCATGGACAGAGGAGCCTGGCAGACTATAGTCCACGAGGCTGCAAAGAGCTGGCCAGGACTGAAGCCACTTAGCATGCATGCACACAGATGCAATTAGAAATTCTCATTCTAAGTGAAGTAAGTCAGAAGGAAAAAGACAGATACCATATGCTATTACTTATACGTGGAATCTGAAATATGACATGAATGAACTTACCTACGAAACGGAAACAGACTCACAGACATAGAGAAGACTTGTGGCTGCCGAGGGAGAAGGGGTGAGAGAAGTGGATGGTTGGGGTTAGCAGATGTAAAGTCATTCAGGTCGTATCAGACTCTTTGTGACCCCGTGGACTGTAGTCTACCAGGCTCCTCCATCCATGAGATTTTCCAGGCAAGAGTACTGGAGTGGGTTGCCATTTCCTTTTCCAGGGGATCTTCCTGACTCAGGGACTGAACTCGAATCTCCTGCATTGTAGACAGATGCTTTACCATATGAGCCACCAGGTAGCAGATGTAAGCTTTTACAATGGACAAATGTAAGCTTTTACAGTGGATAAACAACAAGGCCCTACTGTATAGCACAGAGGACTATATTCAATATCCTATGATGAAACAGAATGAAAAGAATATATAAAAGAATGTATATACATGTTTAACTGAATCACTTTGCTATAGAGCAGTAATTAACACAATATTGTATATCAACTGTATTTCAACAAAAATAAATTTTTAAAAGACACCCAAAAAGGGGGAGTGAGAACATTTTGCATTTAGAGGTTTAAGCTGGTGGTGGGCAGGACAGATTGGAGGAAGAGAAAATGCAGGGCAAACAGTGAGGAGGCAGTACCATGAGCCAGGCAGGAGTGGGAAACGAGTCAGCCAAAGGAGAGTGGGAGTGAGGGAGCTTGTGAGCAATTTTCTGGAGGGTTCTCAGCTTCCCTGCTCACTGGCTGTGTGGACTTGGACATGTTCCTTTATCTTTTCTTTTTTTTGAATACTAGAGTGGGTAGCCTATCCCTTCTCCAGGGGATCTTCCCAACCCAGGAATAGAACCGAGGTCTCCTGCATTGCAGGCGGATTCTTTACCAACTGAGCCATCAGGGAAGCCCTCCTTTATCTTTTCCCTCCTCAGTTATCTCACCTATAAAATGGGCTGACAGTGGGAATCTCTCCAGGGCAGACTGAGGTGCGATGAGGGAGGTGTGCAGAGAACCTGCTCACAGCCCAGGCCCCACAGGCCGAGTCTCTGCCCCACGCTGCCGCAGACCCTGGAAGGAGCCGATTGCACACCGCACCACTGAGCTTCCTCCTGCCCTGGGTGCCCCTGTTCTCAACCTGCCAGTTGATCGCTCAGAGGGCAGCACCTTGACAGGTAATGAGCTCTTTCTCTCGAAGAACACCCTGTGCTCAGTGGAAACACGTGCTTAGTATTCAAGGGCGCTGGATCTGTTAGCTTAGAGTACATCGTCATGTTGCTGGCCTGATTGTTCCTCAAATAGAATTATTTCCTATCATTACCCTCTAAAGAGACAGGCCCTGGGACACGGGCGAGAGGTGCTCGGAGACCAGCGCCAAATCAAATCAAGGACCTGGTTCTTTGGAGATGAGTCTGGCCCTGGTGTCCACGTGGCATCCATGTACATGGGGACTGCCAGGACCCTCAGTGGTGCCACTCTGCTACTCTCCCGGCCCCAAACCAAAGAGACTAGAGCTCCGGCTAGTAGAGTGGTGTGGGGCAGGCTGACCAAGGGCGCTGCTGAGTGAGCGAGGCAGCAGCAGGCAGGCACAAGCAGCACGAAAGAGGGCCTCTGCTGCAGGTACATTTTGCTCTGAGTGGAGCCAAATGGATGGTGGCCTCGTGGCCCTGTGCTGCCTGCTCACCTCCCTGACTCCACTGCCCCAAACAGACTACGCAGCTCAACATGAATGGCATTAACAGTAATCAGACTGCACACTGTCCTAAGGACCTAGATGTATCCCTCATTTCATCCTCACGATGACGCTGTAACTGCCCCCATTTTACAGATGAGGAAACAGAGGCACAGGAGGCCACTCAGTCAGCATATGGGGGGCACTGAGCACCTCCAGGGCCCTGTTCTGGGCATCACAACAAATGAGTTGAAGAGTCAAACAGCTGACACATCAGAGTGAAAGGAGGAGACTCACCATCAGTGTGGAAACAAATAACAAGGCCAGCTTGGCTCAGGCGGTGATAAGGATGTACAGAGGGGGACCCCAGGGAGGGACTCTGGCTGGGCTGGAGAGAAAGCCCCTGAGGGGATGTCTGAGTTGGAGGGAAGGAGGTGGCCTGCTGAGATAGGAGATAAAGTGCTCCAAGCAGAAGGCACAGCCAAGCAAAGACCCAGAGGCTGGGTGGATGCGGTGAGGCTGGCGAGGGCAGCCTGGCCGGAGCATCTGATGCAGGCACAGAGGTGGGAGAGGAGGTGAAAGTGGAAGCGGAGCGAGGGCCCGTGGAGAGTCTGCAGGAGTGAGGGGCAGGGGCCCATAGAGAGTCTGCAGGAGTGAGGGGCAGGGGCCCATAGAGAGTCTGCAGGAGTGAGGGGCAGGGGCCCATAGAGAGTCTGCAGGAGTGAGGGGCAGGGGCCCATAGAGAGTCTGCAGGAGTGAGGGGCGAGGGCCCATAGAGAGTCTGCAGGAGTGAGGGGCAGGGGCCCATAGAGAGTCTGCAGGAGTGAGGAGCGAGGGCCCATAGAGAGTCTGCAGGAGTGAGGAGCGAGGGCCCATAGAGAGTCTGCAGGAGTGAGGAGCGAGGGCCCATAGAGAGTCTGCAGGAGTGAGGGGCAGGGGCCCATAGAGAGTCTGCAGGAGTGAGGGGCAGGGGCCCATAGAGAGTCTGCAGGAGTGAGGGGCAGGGGTTGTCTTGGCTGCACTGGCAGCTAGTGGTGGGCTCAAGCCCGGAAGCAAGGGGACCCAGGTGCATCTGGAAAGATGATGCTGTGGGGGATGGATGTGGGGTCAGGGTGGGTGAGTTTGCAGGCTGGCAGGACTGGGATGGCAGCTGGGGTGACAGAGTAGACAAGTCCTCGAGAGACGGGTGTGAGTGAGGTGTCGCTGTGCTGAGCTATCCTGGAGGTGGGCAACAGAGCTTCCTTGGTTGGGTGTGGGGGTGAAGGAATGGTGGTGAGGGGACTCCAAGGGGGTTTGACCTGAGTAGCAGGGCTGGGTCCAGTTCAGACAGGGAGACCTGGGGTGGATCTCAGTCTGGTTCTGGGTCCTGGGTACCACATGCTACAGGCGTCAAGGGGATGCAAAGAGTGCATTTGGCAGGTGAGACTCAGCTGAAGATAGGCGGGGCCTGGGAGAGGGGGCCCCAGGGCCCGAGCCTGAGTCCGAGTAGCCAGCACAAGGCGACAACGGAGTAGCGGGGCTGAGACCACAGCAGGGCCCTCCTGGCTCTACCTGGGCTCTGCCAACTCACACAGCTCTACACACAGCTCCCCTCAGCCCTATGCTGCCCTTCCTTCCCCTGCCTGGGCTGGAGCCCAGGCTCCCTGAGCATATGTCACCCGCCTCCTCCCACCCCCACCAGGACGGGGCCCTGGGCCTGCCTGTCAGAACAGAAAAGGACGCACGTTATCTCATCTGCCACTGTACCCCCATAGCACTTAGCAAAGAGTAGACATTCTAAGTGCTTGCTCCACTAAATTGAATAAACCAGGGCATTTTCTTATCTCATTCCTGCTCTGAAGTGGGCTGGCCCCCACTCACATCAGGGCCCAACTTTCAGCACGCTCCATTCTGTGGGGCCCAGTGCTCACGTGCCAGATTAGGATCGCAGTCAATATCTGTTTTATTGTCCTTCCACACCAGCACAGCGGAGAGTGATCGATCGCCCTCCTGGCTGTTGATAAGGCATGCTCTCCGCTTGGGCAGACAAGCCTTCAGGCGCCAGAGCTGAGACCTCGCAGCCTCCTGGCCCCCCACCTCCCCGGCTTCAGAAAGCTCTGCCCTCTGTCAGCGGGCCCTCCAGTCTGGGATGACTCAAAAGGGAGCTCCTGTGGTGGGCATCACAGGGTGGGGACATGGCAGCCCCTGGCATCCAATTTGGGACTGGCCTGGGAATGAGGCAGCCCTGGTCATGGTGGAGGATGCTGCTACATGGTGGAGGAGGCCGCCCCTCACTGGCCTCCTGGGTGAGAGCCACGAGTTCTCATATGCCACCCATCACTGTTGGGCCGTACACCTGAGTTAGCATTCAGAAATGGCCCCCCTCTGCCCACAAGCCATCCTCCCTGCGCACAAGGTTGCTACCTCACCACGCTCAGGGCTGCCCCCTGGAGAGTGCTTCCTGGACCTGTCAGAACAGAGCTCCCCGGACTTCCTTGGGGTCCGGTGGTTAAGACTGCATGCTTCTAATGCAGGGGGTGTAGGTTCAATCCCTAGTCAGGGAACTTAGATTCCACATGCTGTGCTGCATGGCGAAGAAACCACAACAAACAAAACAGGACAGAGTCCCCTGCCCTGGCCGGGCATGGGGGTTGTGGTGCAGTGCAGACTTGGGGGGCCTGGAATACAGCAGGGTCTGCTCTCCTCTCAGCTATGGCTCAAGACACTGGGGACCAGCCCTTTTCGTTCTGTCTCACCTGTATACTTTTTGCTTCCCCCAGCCCTCCTTGATCCTGGCTGGACAAGACAGGTGCCCCTCTCCTGGGGTTCAAGCCCAGACTTTTTGTGTCCTGCCATCTCAGAGCCCCCCACTTTGCCCTGTGGCCCTCGGTGCAGACTGGAACTGAGCCAAGGATGGGGATCATAGAGTCTGACCGGCAGGGGCCCCGGTCCTTCTCCTCACCCCATGTATGCACCAGCAGAGCTGTAGGACTCAACTTGAGGTCTTGGTCAATCCTTAGAGTGACTCGAGAAAAAGACACATTTATTCCCATTTCACAGATGAGGAATTAAGATTCAGAAGCTCCTGGTCCCTTTCTATGAGGGACCTTCTTTGCTTCTGAAAGGAGGAGCTTCTCCTTCTTTGCTCCAGAAAGGAGCGTTCCTCTTCCAGGTGGGCCTGCCCCCGCGGACAGACACTGAGCACCTCCTGCGCTGTCCAGTCCTCCAAGCATCTGGGGAGACCAGTGGTATGTTGGCCTCCAGGGTCTGCGCCCTGGGTGTCCCGGCTGCCATTCAGTGCCTGAGGCTGGGTACCAGCATCCCTTTCCTTGGCCGTGACCTTCCCCTGTGAGTGAAAGGGATATGGGCAGGGGCAGCACACGGTGCCTTTACCTGAAGCTGTAATGGCCCCTCTGCATATCTGCACAGCTTGGAGACAGGGAGGCTCCCATGGCTTGTTCCCAAGTGAGCTGCTGTGGGTCTCACCCTCTGCTCCGAGCCAGGCAGTCCAGTTCCGACAGCGCTGGCCAGTGACAGCATTAGCTAAGGTACCTGGGGACACTGCCGAGTCTCCCATCCAGGGGCCTGGATTCTCCAAGCCAAACGGGATGAAGAGAAGATCCCAGAAGGAATTTCTGAGTAGAAAGACCCCCTTGGAGCTCATTAAGAGGCCTGGTCTTTTCACCTCGTGGCTCTGTCCCCCTCAGAAGCACCTCTTCCCACTCCCTGTCCCCACCGCACCCTGCTGATTCTCGCTGGAACAATCACGTCCATTAGTTGTCATAGCAACCAAGACAGGGCGAAGTCATTTTCTAGAGGGCCCTGTGCAAATTATGGCATTACACCAACTTATTGCCAATCTTTTTAATTAAAACATTTTGCTTTCAACTCTACTAATGGCAGAGATCAGTAAACAGGGAAGATTGAATTACTGATATTGAGGCTCCCACATCTCTTAAAAGGCTTAATTACTGGTGGGACCACAGTGAGGCCAGAGAGAGGTTGCTAACAAGCAGGTGGGCCTCACCCATGAAGAGGCCAGCCCCTGCGAAGGTAACCAAACAAAGCCCAGAGCACTGAAAAGATACATATTACAAAAAAAATTTTTTAGAACTCTTAAAGGATATAAAAAGCTGCTAGAGTTATGGCTACAATTCAGCTTCCAGGAACTATATTACATTGCTGGCTGCTCAGTTTGTGTTTAATTAAATTGCCTGGCCTGACACCTGGAGGCAGAACCCTGTGTCCATGCATCCATGGTGTGTGGCTGATGGTAAGGGGGCCACTTGCTTCAAAGGCCCCTCCCAACTCTCCTCCTGCAGTTAACATCCATCTAACCAAAGTCCCCAGGGAGCACTTTCCCTCCCAGCAGGCCCCATCAGGGTGGCTAGAAGCCGCTCAGCAGGAAATGCCCTCAGATGGGCCTCATTTAGTGAAGGGAAAACAAAGGCCCCAGAGAGAAGGGTCACACTGAGGCTCCTTCTGTGTATAATGAATTGTGCTAATTACAGTAATCTCCTTCATCTCCTCCAGGATCTATAATGCCCAGGTAGGAATGGGTAGCTATTTTTAAATAGAAATTTTCTGTTAATTAAAACTGCTTCAAGTGTGTGTCTGTGTGTGTATATATGTGTGCATGTATGTGCTGTGTAAAAGTGTAGGTGTTTGTGAGGTGTGTACATGGAGTAGTGTACTTGTAGCACAAACTTGAGCACAGATACTTCTGGGTTCTTTCCTCCTGAGGGTTCAGGACAGTTAGGGTCCCTCCAACAGAGCAGATCTTGGTTCCCATGACTGCAGCGGACATCACAGATGCACCTAAAATCAGATCATAGAAAAAGGTAAAGGGGAACTTCCCTGGCAGTCCAGTAGTTGAGACTTCACCTTCCGATAAGTGGAGGGTGCAGGTTTGGCCCCTGCTCCGGAAACTGGGATCCCTTGCGGCCAAAAGACCAAAACATGAAACAGAAACAATATCGTCACAGATTCAATAGAGAATTTGAAAATGGTCCACATAAAAATGTCTTAAGAAAAAAAAAAAGGAAAAGGGATAAAACATACGCCCAGAAAATCTTAGACCAAAATGTCAAAAAAAGTTGACAGGGCAATAGTAATTTTAGACACAACAGAATGCAAGGCAGAGCGCAATACCGAAGATAAAGAAAGAAACCACAGTTATGTTTGCCAATATGACTCACTGACCAGGGACTTGTGTGAACTTAATAATATGATGTTGCAAATTAGCAAGAATTTGCATGAAACTAACAAATTTGCCCTTCAGTGGAAATTTGAAATATTTAAACAATAGAGATGGACAGATAGCTCAAGGAGACAACCATTAGTAAATAAAAGGAAAAGTCTCATGAATGTTCAGAGGATGATATTGATACAGCTCAAGAAGGCTGAGCACAGGAGAATTGATGCTTTTGAACAATGGTGCTGGAGAAGACTCTTGAGGGTTCCTTGGGCAGCAAGGAGATCAAAACAGTCAATCCTAGAGGAAATCCACCCTGAATATTCATTGGAAGGACTGATGCTGAAGCTGAAGCTCCAATACTTTGGTTACCTGACCACTTTGGCCACTCCAATAGTTTGGCGAAGAGCCAACTCATTGGCAAAGACTCTGATGCTGGGAAAGATTGAGGGCAGGAGGAGAAGGGGGTGACAGAACATGAGATGGTTGGATGGCATCACTGACTGACTCAATGGACATGAGTTTGAGCAAATTCTGGGAAAGAGTGAAGGATAGGGAAGCCTGGTATGCTTCAGTCCATGGGGTCACAAAGAGTCAGACACAACTGAGTGATTTAGCAACACTCTGACCACAGTGTGGTAAGCTGGAAATCAACTTATGAAGTCCTTCCATAAAAGTGTGCTTGGAAATTTATAAATATACTCCTAACTGACTGAACTCAAGATGAAATTTCAAACCATTCAGCGTAGTAGGGCAGGATATAATATATAAATTACTATATATTGTGGAATATAAAACTTGTGGAACTCAACTAAATCAGTATTTAGAGGAAAATGTATAGCCTTGAATACATTCATTGAACAAGAAGGAAAATTCTAAAGTTTTTAAATTTAAAAAAAAAACAGGAAAAGCAAGTAAAGAGGGCTAAAAGGCCTAGATTAATAAAAACTTTTTAAAAGAAACAAGCACAAATAAGGCTGAAAGCTATTTCTACTTTTTAAAATACTAATGAAATTGATGAGGAGGGAAGAAACCCTGTTTTGAGAACCCAGGCACCTCGGTGCCCCCTTCTCCTGTCCCTCCAAGCCTGGACTCTGACCCAGGCATCTTCTTCTCAGGGTACCTGGGTATTCTCTAAGACTTTGTGGTTTGGACAGCCTGTGTTCTGTGAAACAGTGGCAAGTAATTTTGCCTGTCTCTGCCCTGCTTTCTTCCCAGATACACGGGGCAAGCAAAGGAGAGTTGAGGATGACCAAACTCTTGGTCAACCATAAAATTCTATGTACTCTATAAGAATCAGCAAGAAGTAGCAGGGCCTCCTTGGTGGCCCAGTGGTCAGCAAGCTGCCTTCCAACTCAGTGGATGCCAGCTTGATCCCTGGTTGGGGATCTAAGACCCCACATGCCGTGTGCAGCTACTGAGCAAGCCCACACGATCCGGAACCTGTGTACTACAACAAAGATCCCATGTGTCACAAACAAAGTCCTATGCAGCCAAAAAAATAAAAAAAAAGATCGTGAAGTAAGTAGCATGTAAGAAGTTTAATGCAAATGAACACTTGCACAGCTCTTTTTCACTCAACCTGTTCTAAAGTTGTAAAATCAAAAACAGAGAAAAGCGGGACCTGGAGTTTGCACTCCAACCCCACCCAAATGTGAAGAGGAGCGCCCGCACCAGTGGGGACTGTGCTTCCCCACAAGATAGAGGGCGCTGAGGACAGGATGATGTCCTGCTGTGGCCTCCAGCCCCGTCTAGGTCCATCCAGGTGCTCTGACCCCAGGGGTCTGAAGAAAGCAGAAGTTCCCACCAGAGGATCTGAATCAGGGAAGGGCTACCCCCAGGCTCTGCTGCCTGCCCCCCACCACACACCCCCTACACCCTGCCCGCCAGGGTCTTCTCAGGAGCAGAGCCAAATGCCCTGGTCTTTCCTTAGGCTGCCTAATAACAAGCATTTACATAGAACCAGGGCTTCCCTGGTGGCTCCGATGGTAAAGAATCTGCCTGCAATGCAGGAGACCAGGGTTTGATCCCTGGGTTGGGAAGATCTCCTGGAGGAGGGCATGGCCACCCACTCCAGTATTCTTGCCTGGAGAATCTCATGGACAGAGGAGCCTGGCAGGTTCAGTCCACAGGGTCACAGAGAGTGGGACACGACTGAGCGACTAACACTCTCCATAAAACGTCACCTTTGCTGACTTTTCACCAAAGACTTTCCTCCTTACCCATCCCCCTGAGATACCATCATCATCAACACACTTACACGGATGAGGGCAATAAGGCTCAGAGACTAAGCCTCAGACTAAGGCGCAGAGAACTAACCTGCCCAGGAGCCCAGTCTAGGAACATGGAGCAGGGCTCAAATGTGGTGCCCTGAATACCAGCCTCCATCCGCATGCCCTGGTCCCAGCCAGCCCTGGCCTTCACTCCAGACAGTGAGACTGCTACCCTCTGTGAGCTCTGCTTCCCAGGGGCACAGCCTCACTATATCAATCTTATCTGCCAGCAGGAGGGAGGGCTGGCAGCTGAATCATAGAAAAACGTCCTCTCCCAGTGGAGCTGGAGATAAGGAGGGCTGCATTAACCCCAGAACCCTCCAGAAATGCTCCCAGTGCTTAGGAAGCAGCCGCAGCCACAGTCACAGCCCCCATCAATCGCCCTTTGCAGAGCCTGTCTGTCGATATACAGGCCTCGGGCGGTGGGTGGTGTGTGGAATTCATCTCCCTCTCCTTGATATACAGGAGCACAGGGACCCTGACCGTCAAGCTGTCAGGAATTTCTCATCTGCCCATGACGTAGCCCCAAAGTGAGTGTTAATCAGTAGGGTCTAAACTGAGACCCCATCCTCTCACACAGCCTGGTTAAAACGGCCTCATCACGCTCACTGGAGGTGTTGTGTCCCTCGTCCTTCCAGAAGACGGGATCTTTGGGCCTTGGACCTCTATCTCTGCCCAGAAACCCTCAGCACCTCTGTTCACGCTGGGACTGAGGGTGCGGAGGTGGTTGGTGTTAGTATATGCGTGTCCCCAGGGATGGATCGGCCATGCCAACAGGTACTAGGGTGGGGACAGGGGGCAGCCTGGCCTTAAATCCTGCTCCTGACTTGGAGGTCTCTTTGAACTTCAGAGAGATTAGGGCTGGCTCTGATGGCTCCACTTTCCTCCTGGGGTTATCGGCATGGGGAAGTAGATTGCGCGGGTATCTCACCGGGCACAGGGCGGGCGGAGAACCCCTCTGACTTCCACTGCAGGTCAGGGCACTGTCCTAGTACCACCTCCCTCTGCCCCCTGCCCCCAGGACGGTCCCTCGGCCTGTGTGCCCCACATCTGAGCTGGGGTGGCTCTGAGCTGGTGTGGGTGCCGATGTTGGAGGCTCTGGGAGGTACAGAGCCTCAGGAAGGAAACTGGGGATGCCTGGGGCTCTGAATACCCAGGGATGAATAGGTAGGGCTGCCTATGGGGGAGGTTGGGGGAGGCGGGGCTCCAGCCTCCCTGACTGATGGCCTGTGTGATTGCTCTGGGCTGTGCTCAGCTCCAGGGCCCGTGCTGGCAGGAAGTCTCTGGGGGCCTTTCAGATTGCTCAGGGTCAGCCCAGGGCAGCCTGGAGGGAGGCCGGCACCCCTGCTGGAGAATCAGCTTTCCCCCTCCCACATAGCCTCTCATCTGGGCCCCACCGTTGGGGGAGGTCCAGGGGCTATGGCAGGCTGCCCAGCTAGGGGTGTGCCTGGGGCCTAGCCCCCTCCTCCCAGGGTGCCCACCTTGCTCCAAGCACTCAGATACCAGAGAGGGTGGGGGACTGGCCCCTCAGTGTTCAGCACTCTCCCGCCTTCGCTCATTCAGGAGGGGATTCAGTCCCAGCATCTTGGCCTTGGGCAGGGTCTCTAGAAAGCCCAGAGGGAGGCCAACGGGTAGGTAGAGAGATGGTGGAGCATGACTGCAGAGCCTTGCTCTGAAACTCCGGCTCTGCGTTCCTGGAGGGCAGTTCTCATAGCACAGACTCTCACGATGGACTGATCCCCTCCGCCCACCGCACCCACCCCCAACCTGATGGTGGCTCTGAGCCTCTCCACAGGGGCCCCAGCAGGTCCAGCCCGAAGCTTCAGGGCCCCATTTGCTACCTACTGCCCGCCCCACCGTCTGCCTCAGCCACTGCCCGCTGAGGAGCCCTTAGGAAGCTCCTCAGGGGTCCAGGCCTGAAGGGGGGAGAAGCCCTTCACTGGTGGGCTCCAAAGTGGATCTGCCCGGCCTGTTTCCCAGGCCCCTCTGAACAGTCCACCAGCTGCTGCCTCCCATCCTCTCTAGCCAGAGACCCCAGGGGGCTCTCTCTCCTTCCTGCCACCTGCCCTCCCCCCACCCCCACCAAGAAACCCCCACCTGCCCAGTGATAAAGTCCTCATGAACACAGAGGTATGAGAGAGTGTGTGTGTGTGTGCGTGCACGTGCGTGCACATGGGTGTATGTGTGTTAGGGACAGACACAGAAAGTCAGGGTGTTGGTGGCCAACTCCTGCTCTTATAGGGGTTGGGGAAAGGGTGGAGGTGGGAGCAAGAAAGAGAAGACCCCACGCAAACTGCAGACTTCACCCACCTCTCCCTTCCCTTTGGTGCCCCGGCGCCCCTGACTACTCCCAGCAGCCCACCGTGGGAGCAGCTCTGCATGCACCCATGCCGGAGCCTCCAAGAAATCAGGGGTGATTTGGAGCAGTAATAAATCCTGACTCCCTGCTGCCTGCTCCTCCACCCTGCCCAGAGGAAGGCAGCCACCTTTTGAGCAGGGACTCAAGGTAGTAGTGAGTCCACTAGATGGTGGAAGAGGCCTGGAAAGTGGGGGGCAGGGGGCACTTGGTCAGGCCACTGTCCTGACCCCAGATTGTCAGAGCCGGTGGTATGGCCTACAGCAGATAGGACGTTCCCTCGATGCGGGTCAAGCCAGCCTTGAGCTTGGAGAGTGGACTTCAGCCTCTACCTGTCCCTTGGCAAGGTATCTTGGGCAGCTGTCTGCGGAAGCCCTGTCAGGTGTATCAACTTCCCGAGCTGGAAGTGCCTATGGGGCCCAACTCTGTTGATCCAAGAGATGGGACAGAAAATGTCCCTTCAAGAAAACTGAGCCGTTATGATGGAGTGACCTGGCAGTCAGCACCCCACCATGCAATGAGACCGGCAGTGGGTGACCTCACTGGGAACCCCTGGTCAACACCAAGGAAGCCCTGCTATGAGACAGTCTCTCCTAAATGGGCTAACTTTACGGGCAATACAGGGGAGAGAGGGACAAGTTCAAAGACACTAAATAGGCAGATCCTGGACGTGAGTCTTCCGTGAGACAATGGTCCCTGGATTCTTCAAAAAGACAACAGAAGAAGGGCTATTCTCTACTAGAAAGGCCACAAGGGTGAAACCAAATGGCAGCATGGTCCCAGATTGATTTGGACTTTTTAAAAGGACATAAAACAGATTCTTGGGTTGATTTGGGAAATCAGAGTATGGAGTAGAGATTGCATGATATATTGGAGTCATTAATTTTCCAAGGTATCATAACAGAATGTAAGGAAATGTCCTTTCTATTGTGTGATTCAGGCTGAAGTATTTAGGAATCAAGTGTCTTCAAATCATTCAGTAAAATGGCCTGTGCATCTGTGTGTATAGGTGTGTATGCGTGTGCAAGGAGAGAAAGGGAAGGAAACAGAAGAGGACAAGGCAGCGTAGCAAATGTTAACAGTTTTCTCAGTTGCTCAGTCCAGCTGTGCTTGTACTCGCCTTTCAACCCTTCCAACCTTCGTGTTTGATGTTTTTCCTCATAAAAAAATAGGATACAGCCCCACCAGACGCAAAGCTCTCCTCTCTCTCTGAGGACCTGTGCCTCCGGCCACCACTCCTGGATGGCCCTCTTCTTCCGGCCGGAGCCAGGTGGCCCTGCCCGTCTGCTCACTTCTCCACCTGCTGCTCTGGACCTGTCAGTCCTGCTCTGGACATCACGTGCCTTTGGTCTCAGAGTCCCATCCCTGCTGTTCCCTGCCTGGAGCCCTCCTCCCTCATGACCAGCAACCCCTCAACTCCTCGTGCACACACCCTTCCCCTTTGTAAGCCTCACTTCACCAGGGAGCCTTTCCTGGCTGCTGGAAAGAGTCAGCCCAGCCCCATGGCAGGGTCCTGTCTTTTCTCATTTTATGTCCTCTTCATCAATCCAGAGTGACTAAGCTGCTCTCTGCCAGGCCAGGATCTGATAAATGGGTACTACTGATGGTAGCCACCAGGTCCCCTGGAGACTGGGGACACTGTTGGGGCAGCCAATACCATCCACGGGGCCATTCCATCTTGATAGCTCCTGTCCTTTCCCCAAACCAATGTGATGCATTGACATGGGTCAGGCTTGGCCTGGACACCCACAGTGCTCCGCGGGCATCACTCATTTCCCACCTGCCATGGTCTTCCCATACTGCTCTAAAGAGCAAGTCCCATCCTGTTTGGGTCACACTGAGATGAGGCTTCCTTAGTGTGTCCTGGAGCTACCAAAGCCCAATTCCTCTAGGCTCTGGATGTGGCCTATGGAGGGGCCCATCTAGGCTGGGCCCTCTTCCCTGGCCTGGGAAGAGCTCCTTGACCCTGCAGAGGAGAAAAGTGGGCTCCCAGGGGCTACTACCCCTTTCCCTGCCAAGCCCCTGGGAGGGCCCAAGAGCAGCTCCCTGTGATACAGCACCCTATTCAAGGATATTTTTCATTTGGCACAAATTAAATATGTCCTGAAAAGAAGTCAATAGAACTAAATGTGATAATGTCCAGTCCTACCTAATGGGGAATGTGGCAATTTTCTGATAAAGGAATGAGAGTTCCAGACCCTGGCGCTGACCTGCCCAACCAGCACCCCAGCCTGTGTGCGGTCTGCTGCGGGACCTGTGCACCCCAGCCCACTGCTCCCCTCAGTACAGCCCTCCCCAGGCACATCCAGCCTGAGACCCGAGGATGTTGAGCCCTGGGCCCTCACACCTCCCCAGGGCAAGCTTTCACCCTGACTCATGGACACATTTGCAGCTCGTCTGCTCACCTGGGCTTCCCTTTGGCCAAGAAGAAAGTTTGGCTTCCATGCAGCACAGAAGGTCAGAGGTGCTGCACCACCAGGCAGGGATCCAAACCACCAAGCATGGGCTTCCTGGTTTCCTGATGAGCCAGAAAGATGCCCTCCACCCCTCCCTTCCTCAAAGTCAGGGTGAGGAAACCCCAGTTTATGACCATCCCAAGAGACCTCCCTGAGCTTCTGTCTTGCATTTATTGCTTCTGCAGGCTTTCAGGAGGGTTGGCTGAAGAGAGCTGTGCCCAGTGTTCTACCAGGGCTAACATGGGTCACAGGAGCCCCCAAAAGGCCCAGCCAGAACTTCAGGCCCTTCCAGAGAGAAGGGTGTGAACTTCTGGGGTCACATGGTGCCCACCTCGCCATCCAGATCTCAGCTGAGCAGACCCTGGTGGTGTAGCCTGGGTCCAGCATCTCATGACCACCCACCCGGCTGCCTTTGGAGGGGACCCCAGGCCTGAGCCACACAGGGCCACCTCTTCTCTTTGGGCACCCTTGGAGCTGAGCCCCGACCTTGGACCTGCAGAAACAGCAAAATTGCCATATAACAGGCTCTCACCCCTGAGTCAGGAGCTCCCCAACACAGGTCACCATTAGTCCCAGTGATAGTGGGGCCAAGGAAAGGCTGACACTCGAATCCAGGCCCCTGAAGGAAGAGAAGAGACCCACGCCATGCTGGGCCTTACCTTGGGGCCAGCCCCCTCTGTGAAGGACCACTTCCCTCCTGAGTTGAAGGCTGGGCAGCATGGGTGTGGCCAGGACGAGAGCCTCTCATTCCCTAGTGCATCATGGGAGGGTGAGCGGGCATGCGTGGTAGGAATGTCACCAGGCACACTTTCACTCTACTCACCTTCAAGATGGCTGTGAGATATTCTTCAGTTCACAGGTGAAGGAACTGAGGCCTGGAGATGTAAAAGACTCGGGACTGACATATGGACCCATAGAACAGAAGAGAGAGCCCACAGATAAACTCCTACAGCCATAGTCAATTAATCTTCAACAAAGGAGGCAAGAATATAGAATAAAGAAAAAATAGTCTCTTCAATAAGTGGTGCTGGGAAAGCTGGACAGCTGCATGTAAATCAATGAAGTTGGAACACTCCCTCACACCATACATTAGAGATAAACTCGAAATGGCTTAAAGACTTAAATGTAAGACATGACACCATAAA
Organism: Budorcas taxicolor; assembly: GCF_023091745.1. Taxonomy (NCBI): domain Eukaryota; kingdom Metazoa; phylum Chordata; class Mammalia; order Artiodactyla; family Bovidae; genus Budorcas; species Budorcas taxicolor. The sequence continues at coordinate 32,177,616 of NC_068914.1, forward strand.
ACTCCTAGGGGAGAATATAGGCAAAACATTTTCTGACATAAATCACAGCAATGTTTTCTTAGGTCAGTTTTATTTCCTAGAAATAAAAGCAAAAATAACAAATGGGATCAATCCAACTTATAAGCTTTTGCACAGCAAAGGAAACTGTAAACAAAATGAAAAGACAAGCTATGGGCTGGGAGAAAATACTTTCAAATAATGCAACTGAAAGGCCTGAATTTCCAAAATACACAAACAACTCATACAACTCAATAATAAAGATGAATAACCCAATCAAAAGATGGACAGAAGATCTAAATAGATATTTCTCCAGATGGCCAATGGGCATGTAAAAAGATGTTCATCATCATTAGCTATTAGAGAAATGTAAATCAAAACCATCAGGAGGTACTGCCTCACACTGATCAGAATGGCAGTCATCAAAAAGTCTAACAAATCCTGGAGGGGGCGTTGGAGAAAAGAGAACCCTCCTATACTGTTGGTGGAAATATAAGTTGGTACAGCCACTCTGGTACAGCACTGTGGTGCTGGAGAAGACTCTTGAGAGTCCCTTGGACAGCAAAGAGATCAAACTAGTCAATCCTAAAGGAAATCAACCTTGAATATTCATTGGAAGGAGTGATGTTGAAGCTGAAGTTCCAATACTTTGGTTACCTGACCACTTTGGCCACTCCAATAGTTTGGCAAAGAGCCAACTCATTGGCAAAGACTGAACTCATTGGCAAAGACTCTGATGTGGGGAAAGATTGAGGGCAGGTGGAGAAGGGGGTGACAGAACGTGAGATGGTTGGATGGCATCACCTACTCAATGGACATGAGTTTGAGCAAACTCTGGGAGAGAGTGAAGGATAGGGAAGCCTGGTGTGCTGCAGTCCATGGGGTTGCAAAGAGTCAGACACGACTTAGCAACTGGACAACAACAACAGCCACTATGAGGAACAGTATGGCGGTTCCTTAAAAACTAAAAATTGAGTTTCCATATAATCCAGAAATCCCACTCCTGGGCATATATCCAAATAAGACTTTAATTTGAAAAGATACAGGTACCTGTACGTTCATAACAGCACTATCTACAATAGCCAAGCCGTGAAAGCAACCCAAATGTCCATTGATGATGAATGAATAAAGAAGGCCTGGCACGTATGTATAACGGAGCACTGCTCAGCCATGACAAAGAATGAAAGATGTCATCTGCAGCAACATGGATGGCCCTAGAGATGATCTTACTAAGTGAAGTGAGTCAGAAGGAGAAAGACAAACACTATATGATATCACTTATACGGAGAATCTAAAATATGACAGAAATGTATCTATCTATGAAACAGAATCATGGACATAGAGTATAGCCTGGTGGTAGCCAAACTGGGGGGGTGTGGAGGAGGGAAGGACTGGAGGTTTGGGATTATCGGCTGCAAACTGGTGTATATAGAATGGATCGACAAGGTCCTACCGTATACCATAGGGAACTATATTCAGTGTCCTGGGATAAACCATAATGGGAAAGAATATATATATGTTTAACTGAGTCACTTTGCTGTACAGCAGAAATTAACACAGCATTGTAAATCAACTATACTTCAGTAAAAAAGACCCGGGTCTGAGATGTGAGGCGTTGTGCCAGGAACTCTGACCCCAGGGCTCCTCCTGCTTGGCCCGGCCTATTCTTGTGAGGGACTCAGGGGCTGGGATGTCCTCACTTTCCACTTGGAGTGTGCTTGTGTATGTGGTGTGATAGGTATATGTGCAGTGTGTGGGTGTGAATTGTTTGGTGTGTGTGTGTGTGCACGCTGTGTGCACATGGTGTGTATATTTGTGTGTGTGTGTGGTGTGTACATACATGTGTACTGTATGTGTGGTGCCTGTGTGTAGCTCTGTGTGTGTGTGTGTGGTGGGTGTGTATATGTATGTGGTGTGTGTGGTGTGTATGGCACATTCAGTATATGTATATGTGTACTGTGTGTGTAGCATGTATATGTGTGTGCTGTATGTATAAGTGTTTAGAGCATGTATGTGTGTGTGTGTGTGATGTGTGGTATACGTATGTGTATGTGTGTGGTGTGCATATAGATGTATGTATGTGATGTGTGCATGTACTGTGTGTTTGTGTGTATGTGACATCTAACTGCTGATACCATCCACGTCCTCCAAGAACCGGGTGCAGGGTCCCCAGGCCTTCACAAGTGAAGTTCAAAGCCTCCACTGTGCACTGAGCTGCCTGAGACGGGATGCCTGGAGGACATCTGCCAACCTCAGATGAGGGAGGCGCCTGGGATCCCCCTGGCCTCCAAGTTGCTCCCCTGAGTCCACTCCACAGCCCTGCCTGCCAGCAAAGGGGCTCAGGGCTCCCTAGAAGCCGGCTCTGCATCACTCACCTTGGGACCCCAGAGAGCACAGGGGTACAGGGAGTGGACAAGTGCTAGAGTTGGCCTTTTCTACCCATGACCTCTGATCTGGTTTCCCTGTAGATCCCGCCCACTGCGTGTGCACCTGGACCCTGCTGGCCCTCAGCACCGGGACAGATCCATCCCAGGAATATCCTGGGGTCTGCCGGGGCCAGCTCACTGGAACCATCACCCATGGCCTCTCTGGGACTCTCCTTGGGCCTCCCTGAACAGCCTGACCTCTGCACGGTCCAAGCTGACACTAGGGGTCCAGGTCGCAGAGAGGCAGGCTCTCTGGGGGCCTGGCAGCTGGTGGACGGAGGAGTCTGCAAGTCAGGTGATGGGAGAGCAGGGCCCCATGCTGAGAAGGATACTCATAGAGGACCCACTGAGCCTGCAGAGAAGCTGCTTACTGCTGCTGCAAAGAGGGAGTACCCCAAGAGTCCCTGGGGTATGCTGCCCTGGTCGGGGCACCTGTGACTGGCAGGACAGCCCCAAGAAGGCCAGGGTGGACTAATGCAGGAGTGGGGCCAACAGAGCCTCAGCCAGGCCATTCCCAGCTTGCCTCAGAGCACAGGTGACGATGCCAGGGAAGCAGTCTCTTGTCCCCATCACCATGGCCAGCTTGCTCAGGAGAGGGTCCCTTGCCCAGGAGACAGTCCCTTGCCCAGGCCATTAATGCTGCCCTTGGGATGTACTCAGAAAAAGAAGTCTTTTCTTCCTGGGGCTCCTTCTAGCAGGCAGACATCAGATTCAAGTGAGAAACAGGAAGTATTGTGAGGACCCCATGGCTCCTCTATGTGGCCCCCATGTCCTCCTCCTGGAAGTCATTCCCAGTAAGCCTGGGCCTACACCAGGCAGAGTCTAGGGGGCTTCTCCTGCTATTGTGATTCAAGGTCAAGGGCCAGCAAACTGCCACCCATGGGCCTTGTCCAGGTAGCTACCAGCCTGTTAACTGAAGTCTCATTTGTTTATACATTGTCTTGGCTGCTTTCACTTGAGCAGCTGTGACAGAGGCCCCATGGCCCACAAAGCTGAAATATTACTGCTTGTCCCTTCAAGGAAAAGCTTGCCAGCCCCATGTATTAGAAGCACACACTACTGCTGCTGTGTGCTTACCCATGTTTGACTCTTTGCAACTCCACAGACTGTAGCTTGCCAGGCTCCTCTGTCTATGGAATTCTCCAGGCAAGAATACTGGAATCGGTTGCCATTTACTACTCCAGGGGATCTTCCCAACCCAGGGATCAAACCCACATCTCTTGTGTCTCCTACATTGGCAGGCATATTCTTTACCACTGCGCCACCTGCAAAGCCCTAGAAGCGCAAGCTATAACAGGCTTAAGGGTCCTGTGGCCTGTGGACCCAGCTGCCAAGTTGCAAAAAATGCCCAGGTCAGGGAAGGTATACACCACCACGGGGGAGCAACTAGCCAGATGCAGATGGGGAGCTCTACAGGCAAATAATTCTGCAGTGAATATTATAAGACAATAAAGGATGGGATAGAACAGCAATGATAGACAAAAAGAGTCTTCCTTGGATCTGGTTCAAATAAACTGGTTCAAAGAGAATTTTGGGGGGAAAATTGGAAATTTGAACACTGGACATCTGATGAAAAGAAGTTGTGATTAATTTTTCAGATGTGATAACAGTATTGTGGTTATGTTTTAAAAGTGTCCATTTTTTTCAAAACTTGTGAATACCAAGTGGGGAGAGGGTAGGGAAGGGAAGGACTGGGACTTTAGGATTAGCAGATTTAAACTATTATATATAAGAGGGATAAACAACAAGGTCCTACTGTATAGTGTGGGAACTATATTCAATATCCTGTGATAAACCATAGTGAGGAAGAATATATTAAAAAAAGAATGTATATATATGTATAACCTGAGTCGTTTTGCTGTACAGCAAAGATTGGCGCAACATTGTAAATCCACTATAGTTTGATTAAAAACACAAACAAGTTTTTAAAGTTTCATTTTTTATAGACAAGCTACATGCTACAATGTCTATGGATGAAATGATATGATGTTTTGGATGTGCTTCAAAGTAACAAAAATGGGAAGTAGTTGGGGTGTGGAGAAGGCAGGAGAAACTGCAGGCCAATGGTTTGGGGGTAGGGTGATGGTACAGAGGGGTGCATTATGTAATTCTGTACTTTTACATATGTTTGGAATTCTCCATAATAAAGGGTTAATAAAATAAAACGAAACAAGGCAGACCCCAAATGGATGGTGACCACCCCCCCACCCCCGCCCCCGCCAGGATTCTCCAACATCCCCGGCAGCAGTTTCTCTAGTCTGCCTGATTCTGGGGCAAGAGACAGGAAAATGCCAGCACCAAACATGACCTGGGGCCACCCTCCATCAGCAGGGAAACCATTCCTCAGCCTGGACAGCACAGGGCTGGAGTCTGACCAGCCCAGTCAGGAGCAGAGCACAAGGCCAGCGGCCCTTCTTCTGGAGTCAGAGGCCCGCCAGCCGGCAGCTGTTGTTTCCTGACAGAGAGAAGGAGGAGGAAAAGTGGGTGGTGGAGGGACAAGAGAGAAAAGTAGAAATAAATAAGGGGAAATTTCCACAGAGGCACAGGAACTTCAAAAGAGCCTGCTTCGGAAATTGCTGTGCAAATAAATTTGAACACCTTAGATAAAAAGAATTTTTATCTAAATTATGTAAATGATTTTCTAAAATTATGTAAATGATCAAAATTAACCCCTGAAGACTAGAAAACATAAACCTTAATAAATGCTACAAAGGCACTGAAAACAATTCAACAGTCGTGAACCTGAGAAAACAGAATAGATAGGGATACAGCAAGCATGCACCAACCCCAAGAGCCACAAAATCATAGATTTACGACCACTGAATGGGGTGAAGCCAGGACACAGCCAATTAAGAGGGAGAAACGGGGGACTTCCCTGGTGGTCCAGGAGCTAAGACTTTGTGCTCCCAATGCACTGGACTGGGGTTTGATCCCTGGTCGGAGAATTAGATCCCACATGCTACAGCTAAGAGTTCTCATGCTGCAACTAAGATTCTGCATCCTGCAATGAAGACTGAAGATCCCATGGGCCTCACCTAAGCCTTGATACAGTCAAATAAACAAATATTATAATTATATATATATATATACAATGTTAAAAAAGAGAGGACAAATGGGACATGGGAGAAGGGAGGGGGCAGAATGATTGTTAATGCAGATTTGACTGACTGCCCAGTAAACCCCAAACTGGTAAAGGTAGAATTCTGTAGAGTTGATACTAACAAAAATAATATACACATATTAGGGACTTTCCAATGCATAAACGTCAACAAAATAAAGACACAATTACAGTTTTTCCTCCTAAGTGTGCCTGAACAGTAGCAGTTTTCTGCTGGATTGTGTTAAGAATTAGGTGATTTGATCACAGGCATTAAATGTGTACAGTGCCATGAAAATAATCCTCTTTAGTGAGTGCAGTGGGAAATTGGAGTTTGGGCTTTTGTTCGAAGCTGAGGATGGTGAACTGCAGTGTGTATCTTACAACCCAGGAGGCGGAACAAATAGCTGAATTCTGAAAGTGAGAGAAATGGTCAGTCTGACCCTGTTGTATTACTGTTCTTCAGTAAAACCTGTTGTGGGAGTCACCCGCTCGGGCTGGGGTGTGTTGTTTCACCTGTGTTGTTACCTGTGACTCTGAGAAGAAGAGGAACTTTTATTTGAATCTTTTATTCTTCATTCTATAGTTTGAAATTACACACACTTATTTTCCCCAGATATATAATGTGCTTCCATGTGTTGTTACAGTAACTCTACAGTCACATGTGGTTTGGAATATTCCATTTCCCTTTTGCTGTTTACACGGTGGGGATACAGTTCTATTAATTAAAATGCCTTGCCAGACCTGTGTGATAGGTATGTTATCCTCCTTGTCACATGTCAGGAAATGTTCTGGGACTGACTGTGTCTTAAGTATTTTATTATTGCTGGTGGACATATCACCCTTCAGTTTTGTTCTGAGATATGCACAGTGTCTGAAGCGGACCTGCCAATGGTAATCTGATGTCAGACCTTTTTCAGCTCTGTTCTAAGGCTCCTTTTCCCAAATAATTGTGCATCTTCAGCCCCATTTCTCAAAAGAGGAGTATGCAGCCATAGTCCTCTTCCTCCACATCCACCCACCCTCCCTGAAACATTGGAAAGGGTTTAAATTTTTATTATGTATTATTTGGCTACACTGAATCTGAAATCTTCACGATGGCATGTGAGATCTAGTTTCCTGACCAGGGATTGAACCCAGGCCCCCTGCATTGGGAGCACGGCGCCTTGGCCACAGGATCACCAGAGAAGTCCCTACCCAAGCATTTTATCCTGAAAAATTTTGAATACATCAAAGTTGCAAGAATTTTATAGCAAATACCCATATATACACTGCCTAGATTCTGTCTTTAATGTTGGCTGTATTTGTTTTATCCCATATCTACCCATCTCTTCATCCTTCTACCCATCCGTCAACCCATTTTATTTTTCTGATGCATTTCAAAGTAAATTGCAGACATCAGTTCACTATGATCTAAACACTTCAGTGTACATATCATTAGAGTTCAATATTTGTTTACAGTTTTCTTTTGCTATAGAATTTACATATGGTGAAGTGTATGCATTCTGAAGGAGATCAACCCTGGGATTTCTTTGGAAGGAATGATGCTAAAGCTGAAGCTCCAGTACTTTGGCCATCTCATGTGAAGAGTTGACTCATTCGAAAAGACTCTGATGCTGGGAGGGATTGGGGGCAGGAGGAGAAGGGGACGACAGAGAATGAGATGGCTGGATGGCATCACAGACTCGATGGACGTGAGTCTGAGTGAACTCCGGGAGGTGGTGATGGACAGGGAGGCCTGGCGTGCTGCGACTCATGGGGTCGCAAAGAGTCGGACACGACTGAGTGACTGAACTGAACTGATGCATCTTAAATGTACATTAGCTAGGGACTTCCCTGGTGGTCCAGTGGTTAAGAATCTGCCTTCCAGTGCATGGGATGCATCTACTTCTGCTGCATTAACTGTGCTAAAACCTTTGACTGTGTGGATGACAACAAATTGTGAAAAATTCTTAAAGAGATGGGAATTACAGACCACCTTACTTGCCTCCTGAGAAACCTGTGTGCAGGTCAAGAAACAAAAGTTGGAATTGGACACGGAACAACAGACTGGTTCCAAACCGGGAAAGGAGCACATCAAGGCTGTGTATTGTCACCCTGCTTATTTAACTTCTATGCCGAGCACATCATGAGAAAAACCAGGCTGGATGAAGCACAAGCTGGAATCAAGATTGCCGGGAGAAATATCAATAACCTCAGATGTGCAGATGACACCACCCTTATGGCAGAAAGTGAAGAGGAACTAAAAAGCCTCTTGATGAAAGTGAAAGAGGAGAGTGAAAAAGCTGGCCTAAAATTCAATATTCAGAAAACGAAGATCATGGCATCCGGTCCCATCTCTTCATGGCAAATGGATGGGGAAACAATGGAAACAGTGACAGACTTTATTTTCTTGGGCTCCAAAATCATTGCGGATGGTGACTGCAGCCATGAAATTAAAAGACGCTTGCTCCTTCGAAGGAAAGCTATGACAAACCTAGACAGCATGTTAAAAACAGAGACATCACTTTGCCAACAAAAGTCCATCTAGTCAAAGCTATGGTTTTTCCAGTAGTCAGGTATAGATGTGAGAACTGTACCATAAAAAAGGCTGAGAGCCGAAAATTGATTCTTTGGAACTGTGGTACTGAAGAAGACAGCTGAGAGTCCCTTAGACTGCAAGGAGATCAAACCAGTCCATCCTGAAGGAAATCAGTCCTGAATATTCACTGGAAGGACTGAGGCTGAAGCTGAAGCACCAATACTGTGGCCATCTGATAAGAAAAGCTAACTCGTTGGAAAAGACACTATACTGAGCAAGACTGAAGGCAAGAGGAGAAGGGTGAGACAAAGGATGAGATGGACATGAGTTTGAGCAAACTTCAGGAGATAGTGGGAGAAGGCAATGGCACCCCACTCCAGTACTCTTGCCTGGAAAATCCCATGGATTGGGGGATCCTGATAGGCTGCGGTCCAGGCTAAGAGTCAGACACGACTGAGTGACTTCACTTTCACTTTTCACTTTCATGCATTGGAGAAGGAAATGGCAAACCACTCCAGTGTTCTTGCCTGGAGAATCCCAGGGATGGGGGAGCCTAGTGGGCTGCCGTCTATGGGGTCACACAGAGTTGGACATGACTGAAGCGACTTAGCAGCAGCAGCAGCAGAATAAAATATTCCATATACAAAAGCAATTCATTGAAGAAAAGCTCAAGAAATAATCCTAACCATAAACGTATAGGAGCTACATGAAGAAAACTTTGAACTGCTACTGAAAGATACAAAAAAGTTTGTGCCAAAACAGAGAAGGCCAGGGGCTTCCCTGGTGACTCAGCAGTAAAGAATCTGCTTGCCAATGCAGGAGACACAGGTTCAATCCCTGATCTGGGAAGATCCCACATGTTGAGGAGCAATGAAGCCTGGGGCCACAACTACTGAATCTGTGCTCTAGAGCCCAGAGCCACAAGTACTGAGCCCATGTACTGCAACTACTGAAGCCCTCATGCCCTAGGGCCTGTGCTCCACAAGACAAGCCCCGGCAATGAGAGGCCTACACACAACTAGAGAGTAGCCCCCGCTTGCTGCAACTAGAGAAGAGCCTGTACGAAGGCCCAGCACAGCCAATACAAGTAAATAAATAACATTCTTTAAAAAAAAAAGGAATCTGCCTTCCGATGCAAGATACGCAGGTTCAATCCCTAACTTGGGGAACCAAGATCCCACAGCCTGCAAGAGTAAGCCCTGCACACTGCAAAGAAGACTCAGTGCAGCCAAAATAAAATGAAAATTCTTTTAAAAGTCTCTTTTACAACTATAGCAATTAGGATAGATTAATCTTCTATAAGAAATTTATAGAACAGGTTCCAAAGTTAAGTCAAAATGTGAAGGCAATGGCACCCCACTCCAGTACTCTTGCCTGGAAAATCCCATGGACAGAGGAGCCTGGTAGGCTGCAGTCCATGGGCTTACGAAGAGTCGGACACGACTGAGCGACTTCACTTTCACTTTTCTCTTTCATGCATTGGAGAAGGAAATGGCAACCCACTCCAATGTCCTTGCCTGCAGAATCCCATGGATGCGGGAGCCTGGTAGGCTGCAGTCCATGGGGTCGCACAGAGTCTGACACAACTGAAGTGACTTAGCAGCAGCAGCAGCAGAGTGACACTGTAGCAATGGGGGTAAAAATGGACCATTCAGTAAACAGTGACGTGACAACAGATTTGTGACAACATTTGGAGAAATAAGACAACGTTTGGAGCAGAATAATGTTACCCTGCTGCTGCTGCTAAGTCCCTTCAGTCGTGTCTGACTGTGCGACCCCATAGATGGCAGTCCACCAGGCTCCCCCACCCCTGGGATTCTCCAGGCAAGAACACTGGAGTGGGTTGCCATTTCCTTCTCCAATGCATGAAAGTGAAAAGTGAAAGTGAAGTCGCTCAGTTATGTCCGACTCTTAGCGACCCCATGGACTGCAGCCTACCAGGCTCCTCCACCCATGAGATTTTCCAGGCAAGAGTACTGGAATGGGTTGCCATTGCCTTCTCTGAAAGTTATCCTACTCTAACTCAATACCAAATATATAAGAAATTTAAATATAAAACATAAAACCACAAAATTACTAGAAGTAAATGTGCTTTTTAAAATGATAAATGCCTATCTAAGCAATGTCAAACAAACTTGATTTTTAAATGATTGATATATTTGTTTAAATTTAAAAAAATTTAAACTTTGATATGATACAATAAACAAATGGGGGAAAATATTTGCAACACATAGGACAACCAAGGGGGTCTAATTTCCTAAATTGATCAAGAGCACTCACACACCAGCTGGAAAAAGACAACCCATAGAACCAGGGGCAAAAATATTAAAAAGTGTTCAACTTCTCTTGTGACTAAATACATGCAAACAGAATGAGAAGCTCTGCTCATTTGAAAGCATTGATAATCTGTGTTGTTAAAAGATGGGGAAATAAATGTGGTCTTTTTCAAAAGCAATTTATCAAGATTCCTTTAAAAACTTATTTCCACATATGCTTTGGCTCAGATGAATTGTGGTGGTGGTGGTTATACCACCAGGAAATTATCCTAAGAATACACTTGCAGATTTTGCCAAGTAAAATTCCCTCTAAGATGTCCTGGAGCGTTGTCTGCAGGGGCCAATGGCTGGAAACAGTCTCAGTGTCCACCAGTGGAAAACTGCTTAGCTATGGAACATGGGCTGCACATGATCAATCTACTAAAAAACTTTAAAAAAGGAGTTGTTTTTACACTGTGATTCAGATGAGTGCACAGTATGACGCTCATTGTATGGATGCTGAGTATGCATAAACATGTTTTTTCTGAAAGTAAAAGAAATGGCTAACAGTGAATAGTTAATAGCAGTTACTCTAGGAGAGAGAGACTATTGGGAGGTGAGCTTTTAATTTTATATATTTCACTAAATCAGTATTGTTTGAAATTGATCATGTGCAGATATCAGTTTTAATACAAACCAAACTGAAACAACAACAAAAACACAGACAAAGCAAAACAGGATAATAAAAAATCCATTATCTCAACAGAGGGTGCCAAAGGTATGGATTTATTTATCCTAAAAAGTCTATGAATAATAAATTATTTCAAGAGCTTCCAGGCAGTCATGCTGGCCCAGAGATGGAGTGAGTGGGTTTGAGCATCAAGTCCTGACCCCCAGAGGTGCTGGGGGTCCCCTGAGGGTGCTGGACTTGACCCCACTGCGAGTGGGAAGGATGGCTTATCCTTGAATTGGCCCACCTCCTAGGAGGGGTATACCACACATTTTTATGTAGAAAGTGCCCTGAAGTTCAGTGGTATTGAATGAGTCACAGGAAAACTAATTCGAATGATCAACAGAACATGCACGTTAAGAAGTTAACACTGCAAAGCCTTCCCCTTAACTAGTCATACATGTCTCATGTCTCCACGTGTCCTGAACCTCAGCTGGACTTAGTGCTGCTCACCCTTG